>NC_025866.1:1275386-1613869 GCF_000755165.1 Leishmania panamensis | reverse complement strand
GAGCTGTGCGGCGCCGCCTCTTCTCACACGTAGCCTTTCGCGAAAGGCTGAAATGAGACACAAGTTGTCTTTCTTTCCTCTATTCTGATGTGTGGTGCTTCGCTGCTCAGCAAGAAGAAAGGCACAAAGAAGTCAAACCAACGCGGGGAGGGGAGTGCCGTAGATGTGTGCCGTTAGCACAAGGGGAGAGTATGTGTGTGTGAGAGAGAGAGGCAAGTGTCCGTTACAGTGAGAGAGAGAGGAAGATGGTGAAGCAGTGCGTCGAGACCGTAGTGATTGGGATATGGTTACGCGCAACCGCGCCGGTCAAACCAGCGAGCCGCACATACTCGGACCTAAACTGAGGCCTTTCACTCCACGCAGTGGCGTTCCAAAATGTGTGGCATCAAGAAACGCGAGCGGATTGCGTCATGTTTGTGCACCTCTGATACTCCTCGATGTCGAGGTGACACCTCAAGTGTGTGGCATCTCAGGGTCCAGTACCCCACGCTCCGGGTGGGAGGAAGCCAGGCAGCTCCCCTCGCTCCCTGCCAGATGCCGAGCCCCTTCCAGTGGTGACAACGCCAACGGCCTACAACGTGTGTGTGTGTGTGTGTGTGAAAGGCTGAGGAATGAGTCAGAGCAGTGTATCGCTGCTGATGCCGTTGGGCCAGTCCCTGGATGGTGTCCTGTCGGAGAGACCCGCGACAAGCAACACGTCTGTGCCATCCATACGATGGGCAGAGTATCAGCGCGAGTCGAACGCAGCTCACCTGGCTCTCGCTGCCTAGTGGTGTGGGGGGCCTGCTGCGCCTCGAGGGAAATGCCGCAGGTGGCGACCGACATAGTGGGAGCGGGGGTGGGTGGGCGGAGTTTGACACAGGAGTCGTGCGCGGAGGACTGAGTCGGCGCATTGCTGTACCGCACGTGCCTCCCGCTGCCTCGCCCCCACGCGATGGGCCTGTGCCAGACTGAGCAGCGCGCTGTTCAAGCTCATGTTGTATACCGGAATGGGCACGTTGAACAAAGCAGCAAAGACACCAACAACAAAGCATATTCATTAGCACAGGAGATGTGCATATTAATTGGCACACAGGGTCACACACACTCGCGAAATGCGAAGGTGCGGGAAGACGAGAGAGAAATTAACGCAGAATAATCATCAATCAGCGCATGTGGTCGTACGAGATACCTGAGAGAGAGAGAGGGGGGGGAACAATTCAGCCACAATAGTTTACAGCTACAACGTATAGGGCTCAACTTTGTGACTTCACTCTAGTTAAGCATTGCTGGTCCTATGCCGCACACCACTCAGTGACTACTTGTCCATTACAGCATGGCCTTGGTGATCGCCTTGAGATCCTCATCTGTGAACTTGAGTAGCGTGCTGAGAACAGGTAGCAGGTGCCGCACCACATGGACATCGCTCAGCGAGCAGAAGAGTCGCACCACGACGGAGCGCACGTACTGCAGCTGCTGCGCACCGAGACTATCTTCCGACGGCCCGGTCGTGGAGCGCCGCAGCTGCATCACTTCGCGACGAGTGCGCATCAGCTCCTCCTGAAGCCCGGCGAATCTCAGGCTCTGCTCGTGGATCTGGCGCACGGCCTCTTTGAGATTGTGAATGTCGGTCACCGAGTTCCACCCAGCAGTGGCTTGGGTCTCGTCTGCGGACGTTGTGGCGGTGACGGAGGTATTACTCGTGTCTGAAGCTGGAAGCGGCCCTACTGCGCTGTGCAAAATGTCTTTCAGCTCACGCAGAAGGGCTTTTTGTTGAGCCATCATGGCGCCTCGCTCCTTCATGGCGGTTGCACACTGCCTTTCCATTGCTTTGTAATCGCTCAGTAGGTTCAAGTAGGCATCATCATCGGTTTTGCCGGGGTGTGTGCCGTGGTGGGGGACGTCACTTGCCCCAGGCGGATGCACACTGTTACACACGGCAGCTTGTGCGTTGCTCACCTGTGCAGCGCGAAGCGTCTCTGCAATGGCATCGCGGTGCTCTCGCTGCATCTCGTGCACCTCCCGCTCGTGTGACGCTCTCAGGGCTTGCAGCTCGGCGCTGTACTGGAGGACAAGCTGACTTTCACGAATTTCATACTCTAGCCGAGTCCGCTCGAGTTGCTGGTCTAGATCCTCCTGCGCCTGCTTCCACTCGTCAGTGTTGGGTGCGTTAAGAAGCTGTTGCCTGAGCGACGTGTTGCTTGTCTCCAACTCAGTGAGGCGATGCTTCATCTCGGCGAGACTCTCGTCTTGTTGGCGGAGGGCCTCTGTGCGCTGCTGCAGCTCATTCGTTGAGCGCTTCAGTGCATATTGGACCTCCTTCAGTCGGTTCGACTGATCCTTGATGGCCTTTTGCAGGTTTTCGATGACTGTGTCCCTCGAAGGCGAAGTCATCGCAGAGTCCGTCGTTGAGACATCCTTGCATTGCTCTGGTTTGCCACCGTTGTGGGAAAGCGAAGTGGCGTCGACCATCATAGACGCGGCAGCGATGGCATGAGCGTACATAAATTCCTGACATTGTGCAAGGTACAGCTCCGGAAGCGCTTCCCTGTTGCCAAGAGACGCTTCCAGGAGGGCGCGCTGCTCGTTCGACTCGTCCAGCTTGCGGGTTAGATCGACAATCTGAGCACGCATCTGGTCCACGCCACTCTTCGCCTTTGCCTTCCACGACACGAATTTTTCTTGGCATTGGTGAAGTTCCTGCCGCAATAGCTCCACCTCTGCGGTGCCATTAGAGGCTGCTGATGCGCCGAGCACGGCTGCAGTAGCATCACCGCTGGCGAGTGCGTTTGTCGTATCCTCACTCTGATTAGCTGTAGAGTTCATCGGGAGTCTATTGCTGCTCCAAGGTGCGAAGATGTTATGCTGAATGTCGACCCTATTTCGTTCGCGCAGTCTGACACCCCCACGCGGACAAAAAAAGGAGGGAAAGGGCAAGAAACAAGGAAAGGAGACCGAAAAAACGTAGCCTCTCTGTGCCACTCGTGGCACAACGCCGCTAAAACGTGCGCGCGACTCTGCGATGGAGACACCAAGAGATACCCTTCGCGCCGTATCACCCGTTAGCCAGTAAGGTGAAAAACGCACGCGTGCACACCGCCACGGGCGCATCGACGGCCATCAAAGAGTGTTCACCGGCGTGGGGGCGGCCAGGATGCACCGCACAACGTACAAGGAAAAGAAAAGAGGCACGAAGAAGCAAAAACAAAGTTCACGTGCAAGAGCACACTCGTACATGTGTCGGTGAGGTCCGGTTGCATGTCCCATGACAAAAGGAGACGATACCGCTACCCCCCCCAGTGCTCGCTTCATCCGCATCCTCGCCCAGCGCTCTCCCACTGGAGGAAGCGGAGGTCAGTGGGCAGGGCGGAGAGAGCTAAGGGAGTGTGGTGGCCAGAGAGCAGTGTTTGATGTCGCTGCCGATTGTTTGTATTTTTTTCTTGCTCATTGCTGTTGTTGTGATGGGTAGGCGAGATGATGATGTATGCCAGGGACAAACCGCACAGTAGAAGGAAAAGAAAATGATAGCGGAGACACAGTGAGGGGAGCATTCCTCCTGAGGAGAGGAGCAAAACACCAGTCTGCGCAACGAGCACTGAGCCTTGGGCGCTCCCTCATATGCGGTCGTAGGACGAGACACTGCCCTCCCCTCTTCTCCCTAACTCCCTGACGCCACGCCAGCCCTCACCCTCACATGTCCACCCGCAAAGCAGAGGAGACATTGATGAGTAGCCTATACCAAGTCATCTACGGACAAACAAAAAGGGGATGGAAGGCGGACACACACACACACACACGAAAGTATAACGGTCAGTGTAAGCAAAGAAGCTACACGACAGCCGCGTGTGTGTGTGTGTGTGAAGGGGGGAGGAATGGACAATGTGCACTTCGTGGCACAGAACAAACTCGCAGACACGCATTCATACAAGCAGCACGGTGAGGATCGGAAGAGGTCGCACGCAACCCATTCACAGCTGAGCACTCGCTCCAGTAGCAACGATAACGCCAGGGCACGGAGCTGCCCATGCCAACATAAGCAGCTCGCATCCCCACCCTCCCTCATCTGTCTCTGTGCGTTGGTGGTGAAATGAGCACCGTACTGGTGCGCCCCTGTTTCTCTGCGAAGAAGGACAGGACGGCGCATTAGTTTTATACGATGGGCTCCCTTAGCTACTCTGCGGGGGGTAGAGGGCTTATCCAGACGCATGTGCATCTTTGGACACCTCTGGTGCCCTTGCTGGGGCCATATGACACGCAAACGGCCCACTGGACTGCCACGGCATGTACGTTGGCGGTGCTACTTTTCGCTTCTCATCAATGAGTTCTTGTCGGACACTGCCTTGAAGAATGGCAATGTCGTCCATGCGGTCGCGCGTCTCCGCGTCTGCCATCCACGGATGCCACATACTTTCAGAGGGCGCTTTGCCCTTGTAGTCTGCGTGAATTGCATCTTCGGAGTAGCTCCATCGACTTCTCAGCACTTGCATTTGAGTGGTGTAGGTCTTGTAAAAGTAGTACAGAGCCGCTGCAGTGAAGCAGACAAGGAAGATGGCAAAGTCCTGCAGGCTGAAGGAGCGGTATTCAGGGTTGTCGGCCGTCTGCCGATGAATTGTATTGGTGAGGTTGTCGTAGTTCATGCGCCGAAAGTTAATTCCGCCTGCATCACCCTCGCCTTTCGCCCCCTTTGCACCCCGGTCGGCGCCCCGGTCACGACGATGCGTCAGCAGCAGGTGCTGTGCCTCCTTCAGCGTCAGAAACTGCTCGCTAGTGCCACCTTTGTCGGGGTGAAATCGCAGCGCCAGTTTCTGAAATCGTTTTCGGATATCCTTTTTAGTCCACTCCTCATCGAGCTGGTAGCCAAAGATGGTGCATGCCTGCTGCAGCGTCATGTGGCCCTTGTCACCCGATATGTGCCCCTCAAAGCGCTCGTACACGCAACGTACTACACTGCGACGGAGCATGGCGGCCAGACAAGGCGGAGCAGATGCAGATTAGGGGGAGGTTGTGTTGTCAGCAGCGTGGGTAGCAACAAAATCCTGTGGTGCCTTCAAGACGCAGTGAGGACGACGGCAGGAAGGGTGGGTCAACGAAACAGAACAAAAAACAAAGAGACCAGATGAAGAACTGAGTCTACGCCGCGTTACGATCAGCTCACTAACACCGATGACACTCGTCAAGTAGGCCTGTCAACGTGTCGGTTTGGGTGAAAAGTGGATGTGGGTCAACTAAGATCCGTCATGACACAATCAGCGCCTCTCAAGGCCGTCCGTGTTCTTCTGCGACGAACAAAGCCGTTCGATGGTACGGCGCGCGCGGGGGAGGGAGGATCTCTAAAGCCTGCACGCCTGCTTCTCTGTGAATAGAGTGTGGAGTAATGGCAACCGCACTCTTTTCAGCGCACATCAAGGCTACACGCAAGGATGCATGGCGTGATACTCGCGCGCAGGCCACAGCACATCAAGGGCAGCGATCAAAGTACAAGGAGACGCACCCGAAAGAAACGGGAGAAGCGGCAGCGGGAAGCACTGAGATTGGTAAAGGACAGTGGCGCGCATGTGAAGCGGTCACACTCCCTGAAGGCCATTACACGGACCAGCCAACAGACGCATATGTAGCACAGCGTCGCCAATGGTTTTAGCTGCGCTTTTGTTTTCTCCGCGGATATAAGTGCCTCACTCAACACGCACCCACTCTTTGGTGCCTTCTCTGGGGTCACTGTGTACCGCACGAAGCCTCACTATACGCTATGAAGTGCAAGACCTCGGCAAGGTGACACAGCACACCGGGAAAACAAAAGCTAAAGCCATGAAAGGCCACCGCTGCCCATCTCCGGCATGCGTACGCGACCCGAGTAGTAAACGCTCGTTGTAATTTTTCGTTTTCTTTTTGCTCTGCGAAGAGTTGTTGTAGCTGAAGAGAAGAAGGTCATTCCCGTGCTAACAAGTGTGCTACGTTACATGCGTGGAAGAGAGAAAATGATCAGCAGCTTCGGCAAAAGAGAAGAATACTGAAGCCGCATCAAAACCCCCTCTGCCTCTCTATGGAGGACTGGAAGAGGGGAAATCGGAAGCGATGGGCGACTGCCTCATAGTGTCACTGCACCATTGCGTTCCCATCACGTCCCCAGCAAACAGTACAGCTCGCACTGTGGTTGTGACTAGTGTTTCTGGTTCGCGCTCCCTCTTTCAACGCTCAGCCCCACGTGAGCGGACGGACGAGCTGCAGCAATTCGAGAACGCACCGCCGCAGCAGGTAGTTTGTGTTAAAGAGTTGCCCACGCAACGCATCTTCCCCCTCCAGAGGCGTGAGGAGGCTATACAGATTATAGTGCGTCTCGGTGCCGTCGAGGACGTTCAGGTTTGTCATCTCGTCCGTCTCGGTGAAGCAGGCAAGAGCGCAGTCATCGGTGCGGTAGCGGACGGAGTGCCACAGATCCGCAGCTGTGGGAATGTCGAAGGTCTCATCTTCTTCGCCCAGCTGCAACCAACGCTTCGAGACTCGAAAAAGCGCCATGTCAGCGTCCTCGCCATGTTTGTTGTGATGCGAACTGGCAATCGTGAAGAACTGACTAAACTGCGCCATGTCTGCATACGCTTTCTCCTCGAGCTGGAGGGATTTCGGGGTGATGTTTTCTAAGAAGCACGCTTCCTCATCACGCACCAGGAAGTTAAATCCGCTCTGCTTGAGCTTGCGCAGCAGCACCGCCGGGCTCCACCACGAGCTGCGCAGCGCTGCCAGCTCATTGTCCTCAGGAGATAAAAGACGGCACTTAGCGTCCTCAAGCAGAACGCGAAACTCACGATCGGTAGAGTCGCCGCGATGACGGCCTTCCAATGTAAAGAGGATGCGGCTGCTGTCAAAGGGTTTGAGGCTCCAGCTTTCGTAGGGGACATCGTACACGGTTTCCTGGAGCACAGCGAACTGGGCAAGCTCGGCGACCTCGAACGTTGCGCGCCGCGGGTTCTCCGCGACGCGCGCGGTGGGGCCGAATGACGCGCCAAGCGTTGCTCCACTGCACGGCTCCCACTCGTGAGTCTCCGCATTCCATCTGCCGATGAAGAGACTTGACTGACGGATCACGATTGTGTGAGGCACCTCAAAGGAGATGCGCAGTGCCGGGTCCTCGACGCGGGCCTCGGCGGTTCGTGGCGGGTACTCTTCTATGTGAAGCCTGTGTGACTCGGGTGTCTCCTCACGCAGCTGCCAATCCCCGCTATATCGCGGTCGTTCGTCGAAGGTGAGGAGGTCGATCTTGATGGTGCAATCGAGAGCGTAGAACTGGCTGCGGCGTGAGGCGTAGCAGGAATAGGGGTCAAAGGCCAGCTGCACCGCACGCACGGCAATGTTCTCCCTGCTAAGGCCCAGCATTTTGGGCAGCTTCGGCAGAGAGTTCTGTTTTGGGTCAAGGCGCACCTCGATGTCTGGGAACGCAAGTGACGTGAAGCTGCGCGTCACATCCTTTGTCTTGACCCACAGTCCAAACTTGACCACCGGGTCCTCCGTGGACACGGTGCGCATGACGGTTTCACCGTCCGCGCTTTCAATGATTTGGTCGTAAAAGCGCAGCATTTGTGTCGACACAAAATCAAACGTGGCGTGTAGTTGGCGATACACTGCCTCCAACACAGCTGTCGATGGGGCAGCCCTGTAAGACAGCGCCATGGAGCCGACCGAGCAGCACGTGTCTTGCGCATCTTTGATTTTTTCGGCCAGCTCGTAGGCGTCGTAGCACTGCAGAAGTTCCTCCTTCATGAGTGCCTGACGCTTCTGTGGCTCTAGACGCTGTTCGCCTCGAATGAAGAGCAGTTTCAGGCCTCCTGTGCCGCCCTGCGCGCGGGAGGCAACGACGACAGTCTCCGGCTCGTACTGATCGTAGGTCACCTGTCGACACTTCCAGCTGCTGAGAAAGTCGTTGATGTCCGCCTCGCTGTGGACGTTCGGCAAACGCGACGCTTCCGCAATGTGTGCCCAGTGGTCGTGCTTGACGTAGGTAGCAAACGCGAACTGCTCCTCCGCCCTCAACTCTGCCACAGCGGCGCCATAGAGCCTCCTTTCCGCCTTGAGCCGCGCCCTGGCGACAGTCTCGTCGAGGAGCAAATACTCGCGGTGCCCCTTCTCGATCTGATCCGCATTGGTGCGGAGTTGCTCATGCTGCTTGTACGTTTTCTGTGCTTCTTTGGTAGCCTGGTCGATTTCGGCCTGCCGCGCCAGCGCCTTTTTCGACATGGGCCTCTGCTCCGGCGCCTTGGCCTTGGGCGGCATCCTCAATCAGACAGGACGGCAGGGGGCGGTGGAGTGTGGTGATATAGTGGGACTCGAGGAGGAGGGGAAAGGGATGCGAAGCTCCTGCGGAGAAACCCGAGGATAAGGAAAGGAAAAATGGGGCTGCCTTCTCAAATAAAGGAGGGTAGCGATGGACTCCGCAGTACTGGGTGCCTCAGAACAAGGTGGCAAGTAAACGAACGAGATCGAGAGAGACAGAGAAGTTGGACACGTATTCTCGCGAGGTGAACGATGCATTCTATGAAACGAGGTGAGAAAACACAACGAAAAGCATCCACAGGCTCTCCTGTGAGGAGCATGAGGTCGGTACAGGTGAGGCGGCGTTGTGTTCCAGTGACGCCGAGCCCCTCATCCTTCACTGTTGCCCACATTGCTGGCTGCTCGATCTTGCCCCTCTCTTCACTGCTGCCCGTACGCAAGGTTGCGTCCACTTCGCTGAAGAATGAGCTGAAGAGCGAGTTGGAGGTGTGTGTTTGGAGGGTTGGCAGAACACAGGATGAAAAGAGGGAGACCAGAAAGGTACATTGTCGGGCATGTAAGCCACAAAATTCAACGGCCACAGCGAGGAGGAGAGAAAGAGATGAACTCATTCTCACAGCTCATCATCGGAGAGGGGTAGGGTGAGGTGGGTGACTCTTCGCTGTTCCCCCCATCAGCCCTTAGTCCTCGTCGGCTCTGAAATCTGAATCCCTGCAAATTGATGAGGAGAAGGAGGGACAGAGTCGAAAAGCGCCGGCCAACGGCGCCCTCTTCAGCAAGGCAACTATAAACTACACACTACCGCATTCATATCTAAGCACCAACAGCCTAGGCACATACGAGATTCCAGCAACCGCTATACAGGATACACATGCAGAACGCGTAGGGGGGAGGGGCGCCTTCAAGGAGCGGCTGCGCACCTCCTGCATGTGTATTGTACCCGTCAACAACAATACTAGCAATAACTGGTGTTCGCGACGCACAGCTACACCACACAAATCTCGCCTGCACCTTCCTCCACACGAGGGCTTCTTTTCCACTCTTCTATTTCGAAGAAGCCACAGCAGGTGCACGGGCTATGCTATCGCGCAGGATGAATGTGAGCATCGCAACGACCCCCCCCCCCGCCGCTTCGTCTGCAACAGGCGAATGTAGCCAAATTCTTCCCTTCTTCATTTTTTCTTCTTCCACTGTTTAATGCTTCATTTCACTATGAACGAGTCCACAACTAGACGCATAGGACCAAAGGTCTCCGATCGCTGCTGTACTGCGGCGACGCCCTCCTCGTCAGGGAGAAACCGCCGGACATCAAATCGGGCCATGTGCCTAACGTAATCCCCCTCGTCCTTCCTAGTCCCTTCCATGCATACGTGTTGTGTGGTAAGCACCAGATGGACTCGGGTGAGCTGCGCACCTTGATTCAAGCAGACCACGTTCAGGGCCCCGCTCGAAGGCGGAAGCGGTGGTCACTGCCTTGAGGGTGGTGTATCTAGGCGCGTGCTGGGTGAACTCAGGGAGGACGCTGACTGTGGCAGTCACACACGAAATGAAGTCAACCAGGAAGTTACTCGGCTGTCAGCGCATAAAAATGAACGAACACGAACAACAGAGCGGAGGTCGGCATGCGAGAAGGGGAATAAATGAAGAACAACGCGAGCGAGCCTTGTTGCGTTGCTAATTCGCGGAAAGATCTGTCTTGGAGGTGGACTTGATCACGATAGACTCCGTTCGATGTCCCTCCTCTTCAATACCGTCGAGGCGCAGGCACTGCGGACGATCGACAACGAGCACAAAGGGTGCGCCACCAACTTCCTTGACGAGGTCTCCCAGCACTTCCTTCTTGCTGGCGGTGCGCGTCTTGCGCGACCTGGCGTTCATCACGCAGAGTATCCATTTCTTCATTGCCTCCTCCTCATCTGGGTACCTGAGTTTCTTGATGATGCGCCGAAGCAGCACATCACCCTGTTCCTCGAGAGAGGAGTTGACGCAGATGTTCGTGGGTAGACCAAAGTAGTACTCTCCTGAGCGGCGGCGGCAGAAGAGCACGTTGACGAGCTCATGCCCAGGGATTGCCGGAGACAGCTTGTCCAGAACAATGTCCTCGCGCGACTCAAGATCAATCAGAGTGTCCAGCTGCTCCACAACGTCTAGCAACTCGCCTCGTCGGACTCGCAGCAGCCGCAGCAGCCGTGCCTTTCCGGCAAGCTGCTGCTTGTATCCCGCAACAGCGCTTGCGCGCAGTCGGGTGCTCAGTTGCTCAAGCATCAACTCGAGCAGCTCGTGAAATGTAATGCTGCCGCACTCCCGTGGAATGTACACGCGCGGCAAGTTGTTGTATCCTCCGTTCAACGTGACCAGCACCGTCAAGTCGATCTTTTCGAGCGGCATCGGAAGAACCGTCATGACAATTTTGTGCTCGTGCTGCACACTGCCCCACACATCTCGGAGAGTATGATTGTACGTGTTCCACTGAATCGTAAGCGACGACGCCATCGGCATTGCGAAGGCGTAGTTGCATCTGTCGTTTCCTTTAAAGAACCCGAGGTAGTTGTGGGAGGGCGGGGTAGGCAGGCTTTTGCTCGACTCTGTCATCATCTTGTAGAGCCCCATCTGCAGAGTACTGTAGGGTGTGGATTCAGCAATGTGAAGATCAAACAGCTCCGTCTGCTCGGCAGTGTAGTCGTCGTACAAGTACACCTTTGTGCAGACGAGCTGGCGATGCTGAAGGTACCCACGCACTGCGTCCATGCTCGAGCGTTGATGGGTGTACAGTAAATTTGCACCGCACACGAGTTGGTTCGTCGCTGTGATGGCGCTCAGGTACTGTGGCCCGCCGCGGCTCTCGTACACAATCGAGTCGTGCGGCACCAGCGCTTGCAGCTCCGGGATGGAGTGGACGATTGCGACAGGGACGTCGCGGTCGTGCTGCGATTCGATCTTACGGAGAAACGCAATGAACGGCTCGGCGGTGGCGGCCGTGGCCGGCGCCACATCGTCCTGCGCCTCCGGCGGCGCGACATCGACAAATATGGGCGGGTAATAGTACGAGTCGTATGAGTTGCTCGTCTCGACAGCAGACCAGGGGGAAAGGCCGTGGCGGTCGCGGTAAAAGATGCGAATCTGCGCCGGCGTTACCTGCAGTTCCTTTGCTGCTGCAGTGATGATCGCGGCCATCTCATCTTGGCCAGGGGACAGGCGCACGGACATCTGACGCTGCAGCTTGTCGGGCGCACCGTGCACGCCGTCGAACACGTCCACCACGGACTTGTCGCATACGTAGTAGTTCACCTTGCGCGTCTCCTCCTTCCTAGTGCGTTCTTCCTCAATGCAGCGGCCTACCTCGACGATCGCGCTCGGCGGCGGCGTCTCATGCAGCAGCTCCTCTTTGACATCGTCGTTCACGTAGATGAGCAGCGACGCGCGCTCGTTGTCGAAGAGTCGGTAGCGCGATTGAATCGACTGTCCGCCAAACGCGGACTTGTGAACATCCTCCTCTGTTGCCGACTCGACCACTTCGTCGTTAAAGCGCACCCACTCCCCATCGAAGTTGACATACACGTAGTAGTGCCCGATGGTGGCATCGCCGGCATGTGTGAGGATAGAGCGTAGGCTGTAGCTCGCGCCGAGGTGGGTGCGATGACTAATTGTCTTCCACTTTTCTTGGCTTTCCTTGTCGAGCTTCAGTGAGGCATCACCGACAACGTAATTTGACAACGATAAGTTAACGTCAAAGCTCCACACATTACGTAGTGTGACTAACTCGTACGTTTCCATGTCAAATGCCACGCGGTTTGGGTGTACCAAGAGGACCTTGGGGCAGTCGAGGAAGTGCTGGCTGCGTTCAATCGTGTGTGGCGTTGCGTCAGCGCCAGGCGTCAGCTCGACACACACACCCTCGATCCGCTCTCCCGATGAGAACTCCCGCAGTGACTCTTCAATGTTAGCCTTGTTCTGCACTACCAGCTCCACGTCGTAGAAGTCCTCAAGGCGGTCCGAGAGGTACTCAGCGCCGTCTACCGCACGGGACCGGTAGACCATCAAGCCGCCGAACATGTCGCGAATCATATTCCGTTGTGGTGTCTCCTTCAGCGTCGTTTCGAGGCTGTCAAAGAGCTGCTGCATCAGCTCATGAACGTCATGCTGCACCGCCGCCTCCTGCGCTGACCAGCCAAAAGCCTTGGTCAGCTCCGTCGTCGTCGTGTTGCGGTTGCGCACCTCCAGCTGTGCAAACACGTCCCGTAGCGCGAGAGCAACCGAGTCCTCTTGTACAGCTGGAAGGTTATAGATTTGCCTGCGGAAGGCGGGAATGTGGTACAGCGCCTGTATAACCGAGTTGAGGTAGCACGTGCTACCTTGGTTGTAGATGCCAACGTACCCCGAGCGCATTTTTCGTTCTGTTCACAGCGATCGTGAGTCGGCGACGGGCTAATCAGCGAAATCGACAGCGTGGGTGAGAAGGGAGAGGGAAGAAGGGTATGGGGGAATCTAGCCGACACTCCAGCAATTACACACGCGCACACACACAGAGGAAGCAAAGAATATGTATAGAGAAGAGTACTTGTGGAAACTGATGAAGAGTAGAAGAACAGAGGGAGGGCAGAGCAGCACGAGGAAGAGAGAGAATCAGTTTTGCGTACGGTTGCCACTACCTATAGATTCTGGTATATGTACCTATGTGCGTGTATAAGACAAGACGAGCATACGTGTACCTTTTGGTGACGGTGTGTGTCTGTCGGTGAGTGAACTACCGTGGATGGGTGAGAGGTACTGCGTGTAAGAATGCGCCGAGATACGCGATGGCGTCTTCCTCTGCCTTCGGTTCGTAGTGGAATAGGAATGCTCCCCTTTCAGCAGCGCACAGGCTGCAAGGAGCGGATGCAGGAAAGCAGATGAAAATCACAGACTAGCGCACACGCTGTCGGAAGCGCGACGCCACAACACGCGTGACGGACTCTTGCACGGCAGTCTAAACAACACTGAGAGCTAAAGAGAGGTAAGCAGGGGGTGGGGGGGAGCGACACAAGTTCATGCAGATGGGAAACTCAAGGGCGTTGTGTGGGATATGCCACCACGATATATGAAAACACGCCCGGAGGTGGGGAAGATGGGGGGGGAGGGGGAGGGGGAGGGGGAGAAGGTAAACGACACGATAGGGGCGCTTTTGAGAGCATGAAAGAGGCGCAGCAAAACACACACGCAGTCCAAACTTCATTTGGCGCTGACACAATGGAGAGACGGAAGGTGCAGGAGAGGGCAAGTGGGAGAAGAGGCGTTGCGGTGTCACAGAGAAGGTAATGAGGGAAAAGAAAGGCTAGTCAAATCCAGAGCAGCATAGACACAGAGGTGCAGGTGCTGGCTTGGAGGATGCATGTGAGCCATCAGGTAGGAAACCTTGTCTCAGGTGCACGGTAATTTTGAACGGTGCACCCCCTAAGCACCGGAGGGGTCATTTGTCTCTAGCATGAAGAGGCACTACACAAGCGACTGAGGAGACTCAATCGGTGGTTTCTGGATCTTCTGGCAAGTACTGGTGAGGTACATTTTGCGTGAACGCGGGGAGGACGTCCGCACCGCAACACCCGCATTCTTTCTTGACTCGGTACGCACATGATGGGCATGGCTGCGGCTGCAGTGCCTTTCAGTGCTCATGGCAGCGGTGCAGGTCAGACGCACCGCCAAGTGATGGTTCCAGAGAAAAAAGGGGGAGGGGAAAACAAAATAGATGAAAAGCGGAAGAAGGACAAAAAAGTGCGAGGCATGGGTGCGGGTCCGTGAAGAGACCCCCTTCCGCGACACACGCCCACATGCCGTTTACCGCGTTCCAAGAGGCGGTCTAATGTACATGATAGTAGAGCACACCGGGGAGGGGGGAGGGGGGGGGATAAAAAGAGATGCGAGAGCCTGGGAGTGTCGGCCGTTGCTTCCTTTCCGTGGCCTACCGTGGTCGCGACGCGGCGTTGCACCCCGCTACCCATGATGTATGCCTAGACTCTGGCGCACTTGCACAGCACGCAGTCGCGGGCGTTGGCGTTCCCTCTCCCTCTGTTTCTCTCGCTCACATCTTGAAAGGACGCACGAATGGATACGGCTCCGGCTTCACCACGGGTTTAGGGTGTCTCGCTACCGTCGCGTGAGTAACAGCAGGAGGTTCGCGTGGCACCGCTTGCCGACGAGCATCTCCACGGGGCGCTGGTGGCAGCAACGGATTCTTTTCCTCGGCAAGACGGCAGAGCTCGTCAATGAAGCGCACCTGCTCTCGCTTCTGTGCTGGGTCGGAAGTGTACGCGCGGACGCCGCTGGGCCCGTCAAAGTGCAGCGACGCGGGTGTTACTGTGTTGAGGCAAGCGTGGCGGTTGCGCAGCGCCTGCAGCTCGCTGTCTTTCATGTGGCCGTGTGTCGTACTGGTGTCCGACTCCGATTGGGGAACCTCCGCGTGAGTATCCACGGCACCACGTCCGCGTACGGAGATAGCCGGGATAGCTAGCATCTGTTCTGACACGTACGCCGCCATGCGCTCTGTCCGTTCGCTTCGGCCATACATCTCAAGGTTTTGCAGAAACAACGCCACGTTAGGGCTAAGCGGCATCGCGCGTGCGGCAGCCACCCCGTCGAGCAGGTTACGCAAGAGTAGCCGCATGCGATGAACCTGCTCTTCCAAGCCGCGGTATTGCTTGTGTAGCGTCACGTTATCATCTCGGCTGCTCTCCCACAGCTCGTTCATGCAGCGCAGATTGAACTCAACGGATGAGATGGCGCCTTCGCGAGGTCCGAGCAGGGCGAGCTTACGCCGCCGTCCCTCTCCTGCCGCGGTGCGAGTCTCGTAAATAGCATTCATGGGTACGCGATGCACAAGGATCGGGGTGAGGTGGGACAATGCCAGCTGCGCAACCTCCGCAGCCTCCTGAACTTCATCCCGCAGAGTGGGCGGGAGATGTGCTGTAAGGCTTAGCACCTCGGCGTCGCCAGGAAACGCGCTGCGACGCAGTTTCTCGCCGATGCCTGCGGCGAAGGAGTCCACTTGGTAGCGGCTTAGGAGGGTCCCGAGAACGCGAGCAACGCTTGATGCCAGCATCTCGTCCTCCGCAGTGAAGCCGACGCGCGTGACTTCCGCCGAGTCGTTGGTCGTGACTCCGAGGGCAGTAGGACACTGTTTGTTGACGGCGTGCACCATGCCGTACGGCTTTCCTGCCCCTTGCGGAGAGAAGATAGGAAGCAGCAGACAGGTGTGAATGTCCTCGAGCCCGCTGGCTGTAGTGCTACTTACGACGCTGCGTGCAGCAGCGGTGTCACTATCTTCGTTTGCGTCGTGTGATTTGCTGAACCAGCCGTTGATAACCAAGCGCTCTTGGCACACAATGTGGTGAACCTCGCGCACCGCCATCATGGCGAGATAGCTTGACTGCATGGGGTCGGCACGTTGAGCACGGTAGGGAAACTGAGCAACACACTGTAGGTGCGCGTGAATGTCGTACAGGTACACTCGCACCACCTCGCATTGCAGCAGCACTGCCAAAGATTCTGCCATAAAGCTGATGGACGCTGAGAGCGTCTCCGCCACAGGAAGATGAGAAGGCGCTGCTAAAGTCGCCGTCGATGATGCCCCCGCCGACGCCTTCGAGTGCTGCACATCATTCAGCACGGTTGCTGTGGTCAAAGAGGACGCGACCGCCTTAGGAAGCGATGCTTTACGTTCCTCAAATCGGCATTCACGGAGAATTTTTTCGAACCCAGATGTGTAGCCCTCCTCAATGAACGAAAGAGACTCGCGCAGCTCCCGGTTCGCTTGTTGTCGAATGTGCTGCAGTAGTGTCACCTCTCGACTAGAAGCGCTCGACTGCCCATTGCGGGATTCCAGCAACGCCTCCAGCTCGTTGAAGAGGGCCGCCGTACCGTCAGAGAGAAGTTCGAGACTCACGGGCTGGTCGCTACAGTGCGCCGCGGCTGCTTGCAGTTCGACATCCACCTGCTTGCGCTTCTGCACAGCGATCTTGCGTTTCTGCCGTGTGTAAACGTCGTGCAAACGCGCCAGCAGGGTATCCGACCCGTCAGACGCAGCGGAGAGGGAAATGGTGCTATCCATTGATGCGCCCTTCGTTGCGGTTCCCGCACAGAGGAATCCACCAGGTCTTTGCTGTTGGCTTTTGATCTATCAAGGGCGTGTGTGTCTGTGTGTGTGTGTGTGTGTGTGTGTGATGCATCCCATGCTGCTGCAGCCTGTGCTCGTGAATGTGTCTCGCGCGTGATTCGCCCACGCTATATTGGTGTGGACGACTGCGAAGGAGTTTTATGGGTATGCTTCTCCCCCAAGGCACAAAAGGCGGCAAGGAGGAGGGGGAGGGAGGGAGGGAGGGAAGGCTTTGACGGTGGTGGTGGTAGAAGCTGTTCGCCTGCAAAGTGTGTGCCTGCACGGTAGGGATGGGGGACCATTGGGGCGGCCGAGTCGATACCGAAGCGAGATGCGCACAATCAGGACTGAAGCAGCCATGACACTCGAATCCTCACATACTTTTTTGTGGGCGCTTTGAAGGCCAAGCAGCACGCATAGATCCGCCAATGCGCGAGGACGCGATGAGGATCGAAGTCACCATGTAGTGCTGAGCAGGTGCTGGGAAAGTGAGAGGGGTTAAAGGAGCGCGGTGAAGCCACCCTCGGTGAGTAGAGCGCCTGCACCATCCTCTACCCCTTTCCAGCTCTACATGAACCAATTTGGAGCAGTCGCCTTCGAACATGCTTCCACTACCGCCACGTCTGCAAGTTTTTGTGGTGGGCTTATGCGTACCGGGTATCATAGCATGGAGCGACTCGGTAATAGAGAAGGGGAAAGCACAACACGCTCCGCTCTTCATGTGGCCTACTGCCATCTCTGTTGTGGCGCAGTGTATCATCCACCTCCACACGGAGACCACATTCTCGGAGAAACATTTGTCTCCGGCCTTTTCTTTGGGTTGCGGCTTAGTCATCAACAGCGATAGGAGTCAGACGGGAGAAAATGAGCGAATGACGCACTTTATGTTCGCGGAAGCAGCGAAGCACATGGCGTGCCTCGTGAAGCCGAAAGTGACCGAGCAGCTGCTCTGTCCGCTCCACCAGCAACGGGAGAAGTGCGCGCAACTCCTTACCACAGGAGTAGGAAAGTGTGTTTTGTCTGCGGGAAGGGTTGAGCAGCGCAACATACTTGCAGACAGCACCCAGGTGCTTCGCAGACATGTGTGGTGCTAGCGCGCCAGCGCGCAGTAGTACACCAGCCACGAAGACCTCATTACACCCCGGAAGCAGCGCTGCAACCTCCAGTCCGTAGATCACGTCCTTGACGCTGTACTCGTTAGTCTGTTGGGCGGCCTTCCGTGACACCGTGGCAACCACGTCCGTCATGTGTGTGTGCTGTAGGCGGTGAATAGAAGAGAGAACCTGAAGATTCTCGC
Organism: Leishmania panamensis; assembly: GCF_000755165.1. Classification (NCBI taxonomy): domain Eukaryota; phylum Euglenozoa; class Kinetoplastea; order Trypanosomatida; family Trypanosomatidae; genus Leishmania; species Leishmania panamensis. Next base: position 1,596,206 of record NC_025866.1, on the reverse strand, counting down.
GAACGCTCAGTGTCGCCCTTGGCAAGATACAGAGGACGCGATCCAGAGGTGGACGTGGCAGCTTGCACCGCTTCACTGCAAGCGACACGCTGTTTAGCAGCTCCACCTGCTCTGAGGATGTTTGATGGCGACACGCATCAGCGTTCGTCAGGACGTTGACAATGTGCTGTAGCACCTCCATCTCACCAAGCTCCAGCTTCACTGCGCATAGGAGCAGCTCGCGCAAGACATCAGGGCCTGTTCTCGGGTCAGCCATCGCACTCTCTCGCAGGCAGAGACACAGAAGATCACTTGCCGGGAGAGAGAAATACGGCGAGGCACCTGACCAGGTCTCATCTTTGTCCGGGGCACGGCGCGCACGTCGCGATGAGCGCGGCGAGAAGCGGTCGGCCTCAACGCGTCCAGGTACACCAAAAGGCCTTTCTTGGCGCGAGAGGTACTTCACAATGCCTGCCAAACTCCGAAGCCAGTGACGCATAAAGTCGCGCCTCTGCGGAGTTGTCAAGGACATTGTGGTGGCAGCGAAGCTGTCCACTACCGACGACTCCATCTTGTCCAACGCTCCGCGCACACGCTTGCACTTCACGGGGTTCGGTTGCTGCTCGCTGCAAATGGAGTCGAGCAGTCGGCAAGTGTGGGAGAGGTCCACCAGAGCGGCTGACGGCCTGGTAGGCGCGGCCAAAAGTGACGTGGAGGTGAGTCGAATAGGTGCTACCGGGCTTGGCGTGGCGGCTGGCGTTGCCCAGTGTCGCAGACAGCTGCCCAGCTGCCTTCGCCCGTACCACATAGTGCTGTGAGGCACGTGCACACTGCAGCAAGACATCCAGAAATAAAACGAACAAAAAAAGCGACACGGAGGCTCGATCGTGCCGACAGCACTGTTGTGTGTGTGTATATAAATATAAATAAATAAATAAATAAATAAATATATATATATATATATATATATATGCGATGGAAAAGAGGTGGGCGAGGGGAGAAAGACCATAGAGGCTGAAGGGTGGATTCAAAGCAGTAACACACACATAAGTGCACACACTAAGGGGGGGGGGCGGGAGAGTGGCATGTTAGCATGTTGCAGCTTGTTCACCCACGAGCCCTTTCCCTTCTTCTCAGCGTCAACAGTAACACACGTACCCACGGGTGGAGGGAGAGCGCACAAATGAGTGCTTTCGCATGGCGTCTTCCGGGGACATGGGGTAAGCGCGGAACACTACATCCCACTCCCTCAAAAGTTGCCCGACGGGTCCGAGAAAGGGTCTGCTGAGAAGGAGCCTCCCCCCACATCCTCCTTCGCTACCTCACACAGACAGTCACCGCTCGTCCCTCATAACTTTCGAGGGTTGAGAGAGTGGGAATGCATCTGTTAGGACATGACACAGAATGGTGGACGCACAACCAAGCCTCCAGGGGGAGGAAGGAGGAAACAGAGTGGCACAAGTACAAGAGAAGCAGTGCAGCAACACGCTCGCAATCACTTCGCCACCTCTCCGGGCTCTTGCAAGCGCGCAACACACCATCATGATTGTGGCGGGCGCCGTCCAACCTGCGAGCCATACTCCGGTGCAATCTTCAGACGATCCAAAGCATCGTAGGACAGCGCGTACACAGGATTGATGGCATCCAGATTGTACCCCTCGTACCCCAGAAGGCTAAGCCCGCAAAGGGCAAAGAAGGTGTGATACACATCCGCTTGGTTGCCCGGTTTGTCGGAGAAGCCACCGTCCTGCGTGTCCTGGCAGCTGAGGATGTACTGAAATAGCGCCTCCTTGTCGATCCAGTCAATGCGGCCAAGAGCGGAGAGGGACGATACAACCCACCAGCTGTAGCACACGTCCGCCTTCTTCTCCGGCCGCCCGTTGAGGCCGCCAGAGGGAAGCTGGCGCATCGCCAGCCATGCTGCCACGCGATTCCTGTCGATGCGATCGAGGGCATTTGCTATACAGAGAGTACCCACGCAGCAGAAGATCTGACCCGCGTGGCTCTCTGCCCCAGGCGAGACGCCGAAACCACCGTCCCAGTTCTGGCACCGCAGCACGTACTGGACGGCCGCCTCGACATCAATGCAGTTGCAGCGCCCCAGGAGCCGAAGGCAGCTGAGGGCGATGTAGGAGAAGCGAGTGTCCACCTCGCCCCACTCGTCGCCTTGAAAAGAGCCGTCCGGCAGCTGCATTGACGCGATCCAGCGTGCCGTTCGCTCCACATCAATGAGCGCGACTGCGTCAAAGATGCACAACAGCTGCACGGCGGACATGGTAGGGAGCAGGTGAGAATCCATGTCTGTATTGCCGCCAAACCCGCCATCGCTGTTGTAGCAGGAGAGTACAAAATTGACAACGGTGTCTGGCTTATAGTCCAAGCGGCGCAGCAGTACAAGTGCACTGAGTCCCCAGTAGACGCCGTTCATCTTGAGATGCTGCGCTTTCCATTGTGTGTTGTCATCTAGCTCGTGCACAAACTTTAGGTGCAAGTCCGCCACAATGGGGCCGGATGACGCAGGCAGCTCGCCCATGGGTGGAAGCCCTTTTTAAATAATAGCGCCAAGGGGCGTGTTGCGCATAAAGGTAGAGAATGACAGACGGGTGTGACTGCTTCGTAAAGGTCATGTGGGGGCTCCCTCAAGAGGGTTGCGCCACGAGGAAGGGGGGGGGAGGGAGGGGGCTGGGTGTAGGAAGGTGAATCCTCTCCGGAGAAATAGTTGCTCTCTTTCTTCTCCTTTCAACGTTTTCACAGCACGTGATTAGACTTCAGAAGAGCCCAACAGGTCAGCAGAAAATAACAGCTGGCAAGAGACTAAGGTCTACAAATACACAAAGACGCTCACCACATCGGGTACGCGTATAGAGGAACGAGAGCAGAGTGGGACGGATGCCAAGAACTCTAAGCAGCAGTGGTGCAGTGTCTCAGTACAAGGAGTAGATCACATGCCACTCAGTGGCGAGTTACGTTGCCACTCAAACAGCCGTGAAAGTTGTACAGGGCTGCCAGTAGGTAGAGCCAAGGGTTCAATAGAGCCAGCGCCTTGAAATAGCATCGGAGCACGACGGCTGCGGCTTTCTTTTCGGTGTACGGGAGGGGGGAGGGGACAAGGATGCATGTCACGACGCTGCTGCAGCGAGGACGCAAAAGAGTCAGGTCGAAGCAAATCAAACAAAACCACCGAAAGAAACCGAAGAAAGGGAATCCGTGACTAAGTCAAGTCTGCGACGCAGTCCCCAGCATGACGGTGACGCAGCAGCGCTCAAGTCGAAAGCGAGAAGAGGGGGGGGCAGCGGAAAGGGTAGATCCATGTCTCTCTGCAGGGTAGCAGTTCCTGTGTACTTCGAGCCCCAACACAAGGTCAGGGAAAGCAACCGTCCGCGAGAGATATCCAAGAGACCTAGCGGCGATCTCTCAGCTCCACCAGAAGTTGACGAGTGATGCGACAGAGTGGCGCATTGCCTTCGCCGCTTCGTAGTGCAGCTGCGGCTTTTCTAGCGAGTCCAGTGCCGACTTGAGCAGGAACCTGGACAGCTCAGACTTGATGGCAGCGCTGTTGAGGAGCTTGCGCACCTGTTCCTCCGTAATTACCTGCAGCTGGTCCTGAATCCAAGGGTCTTGCACAACCTGCAAAACAAATTTCTTCGTCACCTCCTGCGTGTAGTGGTCCTCGAACAAGGACTGCAGGAGCGAGGAGACGGCAATCTTCGTCTCTTCGCGCGCCAGCAATTCGACAACGACATCCACAGTCGCGTCGAGTGACTTGGGGTTGCGCAGCACCTCCAGCACCACATCCTTGGAGAGCTGCACCGCCTGCCCTTTGAGCCGAGCGTCGGCCAGCGCTTCAGATGCCACCACGGCCGTATGGTGCACCGTATCTTCCTTCACAGGTGTGTACAAGAAGTACAGAAGGAAGCCAATGCCCATAACGGCGCCAATGCTAGCCACCACTCCTTGCTGCCATGACGCCAGGAGTCGTCGAATAAGACTCTCCTGCAGCGGGGACGGCGGAGGCTCGGGTTGAGCGGGGCCCTCTGACGCTGATGCCGATGCTGTCTTCATCGTTTTTTTGGATGTGGTGTCCAATAGCACCGGCCCTGCGGGCAAAGGTGTCACCGCTGTGGACGATACGGCTCGAGTGTCAAGGGAGAGCGGCGGCGGTTCGACTGCAGCCTTCTCGGGGGGCGCGCTACCTCTCTTAGCGGAGAGAGGGGAAGTAGACGACATGGACGTGGGGCGTGGCTGTGATGGGGGTGCGTAAAACACGCACGTAGCGCGAATGTAAACACATCTGTTACTAGTACTTAGTGAATGTAGCTGTGGTGCACGGCAGCAAGGAAGTTTGCCACACTGCAGATGACTACATGGCACAAGTTGCAGAGACGCCACGCTGCGTAGTCGGCGCATTCCTTTCCTCCATGTGCAGGGAGACGCTCTACCTGCCCCCTTCAAGGCGCTGAATGAGAGTTAGCGCAGCTAGAAGCAGAAAATAATGATAGTAATAATAATAATACAAAACGCAGGGAACTTACCAAAAGGCCCGCGTCACACGAAGCACAGAGAGTACGTTTATAGTTTTCTTATTGCGAGACGCCGTCCGCTCGTGCGTTGCGCGTCTCACACGCTGTCCCGCGATGTACTGCGTCACTTCGTGCGAATTTTTTTTTATAGGTGTTGGCTGCCCTGCTCGAAAAATCGCGGCAGGTGTTGTGCGCTAGGCGGCTGGTCCGTAAGGAATGTCACACTACTCACAAAGCGTGCGCGCTGCTTCTCGAGTGACGCGGTGCACGTGCAGTGAGAAAGAGAGAGGGGGGGGGGGGAGGTCGGGGGAAGTGGAGACGTAGAGGCACAGATAAAAGGGTGCTTTAGGCGCGAGTGGAAGTTGTCTAGCCAGTTTCAGTCCACTATAGACGCCTTTGCCTCACAGAAACTTCACAGCATGACGGCTGACATCGTCAAGGGGGCTGACTCCTACATGCGCAAGTATAGACGCGGCCTATGCGTGTGCGAAACACACCGTGAGGCGCAAGTGAACCACTTTGAATGCCACAACACAGACCGTGCGGGGCATCCGCTCTTCATGGATCGCTGAGACGCACAAACGCACACGAACATGTCTGTCTAAACTACGCAGGCACACGAAAGCGAAGGACTTGGTGTTTGTCGGGATGCAACTCCTCGTCACGCCGCTTTCCGACAGCCACCGTTTCATTGGCTTGTTCCTTTTAAATCGCCCTTTTGCTGGGGGCCTACGACATACTACACTCCTTCACGTGCACGCTCACACTCACATATCCGCAGAGACAGAGAGAGAGAAAAAGAAAGGAGAGAAAGAGAGGGGGGGGGGGACATACCCTGGAGCGTTCCTTGGGGAAGAGACGCGCCGAATCCTACTTCACAGAGACCTTCACATACCCGTGCTGCTGTCTATCGAGGTTGATGCTAACGTGACTGAATAGCTCGTGGGAAAGACAGAGGCGCACGAGCGTATGATGGGAGCTCCACGCTAGAAGCCGTTCTCAGTGAAGCCGCAGTACATCTGGTGTCTCTCGTTGATGTGCCCTACAGCGACTTCGCTGCGTCGTCCACGGAGTTGCGTACTTAAAACACTTTGTCGAGAAGAGGATGAGGAAAAAAGGAAGAGCGGTTGGCGTGCAGGGCTTAGCGGGACACCAAAGACGCGCAAAGCCCCGCCTCGGCACTCTCCTGCAGAGCAAAGGCATCCGAGCACACTGGGCATTCGGCACTCACGCGCTGCGTATCCTTCCTCTTCTCTTTATCTTTCTTCTTGATGACAGTGACTCTCGCGGTTTAGATGCTCTTGGGGAAGACCACTTCGTAGAACTGGTAGATGAAGGCGCACTCGACACCCCACAGGAAGAGGTTCCAGCTGCTGAGTCCTTCAATAATCTCCGGTGAGTTCTTGTACGGGTCTTCCGGGTCGAAGTTACGGAACTCCTCGGGCCACTCGGCGTAGTTGATCTGCACCTTGGCCCGTTCCTCCGGCGAGAGCTGCGGGCGGCGAACGGGATTCTGGAAGACGAAGAAGTTGTAGTTACGGGTGCTGGCCAGCAGAGGCGCAGCAGCCGTCATCGTTGTTTTGGAGGCTAAACGGCGGAGCATGATGAAGCACGTTAGAAGAATTGACACACAGGAGAGAAGAGTGGGCAACTAGCGAAATGACCGTTTGTTGTCGAGAGCGAAAGTCAGAGGAGTGGAAAAGAAAGAGGAGCACAGCGCCGCGTGAAGGGGGAGGGGAGGGAGGGGGAGGGGGTAGAAGCGTACGCATAGGCGCGTTGATGAACGATTACACAGACAGGGATGTGGGCGAAAGAGGGAGAGAGAAAGAGAGAGCGTACAAGAGAGTGACAGCTTTCGTTTCCGTGGTGGTGGAGGTGAAAGGAAAAAAAAAAGAAGAGGTATGCCATAAGGGGTGTACACCAATGGTGCCAATGGGAATAGAAGGCCTTTAGTGCTGCACTCGTGCACCACAGAGAGATGCGCGAATGGCCGCCACCCTCCTGCGGCGAGTAAACCGATTGATCGTTCTACGCCGGCTTCGGCTTTATTGCACTGCGATCCGGTTGGTGGCTCTGTTCTTCACAAGCAGCGGGTACGGAGGCACGGCTGAGGTTCAAAAGAGAGTCATACTCACACTCGCGCAACCCCCTCGTTCAGCTCAGCAGCCCGAAACCCACAAAAACACCCTCATCGAGGATCGAACAGGTTCACGCGTGGGATGCATAAGTTGTACCAGCTGCCCGCCTCAAAGAACTTCGAGGCCTCTTTCCATCCCACATAGCCCTTCTTGATGACCGTCTTGAGCTGTGTCGGGTAGGCGGAGTAGTGCGGGTCGAGGATCAGGTACTGCGCCTCCACTGTGTGGAGGTTTATGTGGACGCCAAGGATCGTGTGTGCGTAGCTGCTGCCCCCTATCATCACCGGCGGGGCGAGTGGGTTGCGGAAGTGTTCCATCAGCAGCAACTGCACCGAGGAATCCGTGTCCAGGTCTTTTCCACTCTCTAGACGCCTGATGGTGCACTCTAGGCCTGGCAAGTAATGCTGCAACACCAGCATAATCTCGAAGCTGCCTATCCAGTCACACGAGCCCACAAAGGCTTTCTTGTTTGCTTTGTCCGGGTCCACCACATAAAGAATCTCCTGAATTTCCCGGATGGATGGCATGGCGGCGCGTATGAGACCCGCATGTTGAAACCAGGAAAGGACCGTTTGCAGACTACGGTAGGCACAGCCCCAACCATCATCGCGGAAGCCATCAACACGGTAGTGGTAGTAATCGTAGGCTCCGCTGGTCAAAACCGTCTCAGCCCCGGGCAGGGACGGCGCGGATGCAGGAGTGAGGTCAGTGTGCGGAGTGGTGGCGAGGTGCCGCTCCCACGCCTCACCAGTACGGAAGACAAAAGCCTTGTTTGCCTCGTGCTGCTGGCGCAGGTCTTTCCACGTGGACCACACTTGAACGGCATTTTCATGGTGCAGCAGACCCTGATACGGCAGCAGCAGCGCCGCGTGCTCTGCCCGCCGCTTCTCGTCATCACGGGTGTGGACGTTCACAGGGAACAGCATGCAGGCAGGCCAGCACACCTCCGTGCCGGAAAGGCTCTCCGTCTCAGTGCTGAGAAGCCTGTCGAAAAGTTGCCGAATCCCCATCACGATTTCGCTGGGGGAGTCCCCGAGAAGAACGCGAGTGGTGACATGACTACACCCCGGCGCTGCTGCAGAGGCGCTAGGCATGTCATCTAGCGTAGTGGAAATGGTGTCTGGCACCTCCGGCACGCTCATCAGGTGCACATGCAGTGTTTCCGTGCGGTCACTTGGGGACGGAGTCTTCCACAGCTCCGTGCAGCGCTCCACATCTGTCCACACTGTTTCTGCGGTGTTCGCGTCGCTGGAGTCTCGCACGAGAAGGGCAGAGAACGCGATGCCGCGAGAAACACTCTTTACAACAAGGCAATGCCGCTTCAAAGTGCGCGACAGAGAGCAACGGACACGCGCGCACCACGTGAACAGTACCTCCAGTATTAGCGAATCCGCCATGAACGGCTCCAGATCGGTGGCAGAGCTGACTCGATGCGTGCAGCTTTCACCTGACATGGGCAATGTAGGCAGCGCAGCCTCACCGACAATGCCAAGAATCTTGCTATGGCGTTGCAAGACATGCAGCGGGTAGGGGGCTGCGTCGGCTGCGCGAGTCATGAGATCCTCCATGGAGGCGCAGTCAGTGTGCGTGCACCCGCTTTGGTGTCCGTACATGTCTGTGTTTCGGTGATACAAGTGATGAAGACAAACTGAGCCGGAGAAACGGGGAGAGGGGAAGGGGGTAGCGCGAACATACTGAAGTGAAAAAAGGGCGTAGCGCTAAGGCGATGGCATGGCGTTGAGAGAGAGAGAGAGACGTGGTCTAAAGTAGGGCACCACTTTCACGCATGACCGGTCCTTGCGCACAACACCACCGAGAGCGACCAGCGGCACGGAGGTGGCCAAGAGACCTTTACACGACTAAAGCGGGCGACCTGGGAAGTGTGTGAGTATTTCTGTTGAGCAACGAAAGTGCACGCGCATGCAACGTGCAGAGACAAAGGGGAGGAGGCACCGCGGGTATTGCCATCAGCCTGTCACCCTACCACGCTGCACCCTGTCGCACCTTTGACGGGACTGATGGCGGCATCACGAGTAGAGGAAAAATAGCAGCGACAGGCGATAGGAGCGGCCCAAGCTGACTGACGCCCGGGGCGGCAGTTTGAGCTAGTGTTTTGCGCGATACGACCATCACCACCACACGGAGCTGCCACAGGAAGCTAGTGATGTCCGTGATGGAAGAGGCGGGCACCGGCCCCACTGGAAGAGGAAACTCAAAGGGCACATATGGGGTGTCGACAACGCAGAACTGAGCGTGATCGATGACACGTCTGTACGTGCAGGCGAAGTTCTCCATACCCCCTTCTCTGGCATCCGTCATGCTGGTGTTGTCTATCACCAAAGCCGACTCCGGCGTGACGTACTCGAGCAGCTCCAGCGAGGCGCTGACAGAGACTGGCACCGGAGCTTCTACGTCTTGCTGGCGATGCGTGCCGGGCCCGGCGGTGGTGTTGCTTGGCCTCTGGCTCGTCCCCAGCACAGTGAAGGAACCCTGCAGGTAGCCGCCGAGGGAAACACAAGAGGAGTGCAGGTCAACTTGAAGTATGTTGACACCCAAACATGGCACCATGAGCGACAGAGGCTGCCTCTGGGTGGCCAGGCTGCTCTGCATTCTCGCCTTCGCACTATAACGTACTGTAAGAGAAGTGCGAAGCTGTGCTTCCTGCGGGAGCATGACGTCCGCTAGCGGCGCTGCCCTCCACGGCGTGGGGACGGTGTCAAGGGGTGCAACCTGGAAGTGGAAGTTCTCGGCCACGAGCGCTGAGTCAGGGGGGAGAGGGAAGAGCGACATGAGAGGTAGCTGGGCAACAGTAGAGATGCTGTTAAAGACTGTCAGAGGTACCTTCGCCTTGCAGAGGTGTGGTAAGGTGGCCTTCGCAGTGGAGCTCGATCGCACCGTGTACCAGGTGGCAAATATGGTGATATCATGTCGGTAGTCAGCGCCCTGACCCTTGAATGTTGGCGGAGACCCCTCTGGTAGGCGAAAAACGAACTCCAGAGCGGCGCACTCGTACCTTTTCAACTGCATGTCCTCCCGCAGCATCTGTTTCCCCGTGCTGTAGAGCGTGTACACCATCTTGTATCGACTACTGCCAAGATGGGAGCTCCCTGGCCTCTCTTTCTCAGAAACTGCGGCTGGCCAGTTGATAGGTTTCATAACACTGGTGTCAAGCTCAACAAGCCCTACGAGTTCCACCCTGAGTGATCCCACGCGCACATCTGTCTCGTGTGACTCCGCCGCGGAGGAGTCCACAGAGAAGTGGTTGTGGTTTGGCGCACCTTTCAGCGGTGTCATTTTCGTTTGTGTGTCCGGCGCCACCTCGGGTACGCACGTGAGGCTCAGTCGTACCTTCACCATGTCGCCGGCGATGTACCACAACCGGTGCGGCGCGGCGCTCATGGTGAGTGAAAAGTCCATGGCTGCGAGTGCGCCTACGTCAACGCCTCGCCTCTTGGTTGTGCTGCTACTTTGGCGCCACCACGATTGGCAAGTGTGGCGGCGGTATCACCACGGTCACCGTCGTCTGCGTCAGACTCAGACCACTACTGAGAGGCACGCGAACCGCAGTCTGTTTCGGATATGCTTGTGTGTGTGTGTGTGTGTGCGGGAGAGTAGGGGGATGAGTAGGCATGGAAGATCCCATTCCTCTTTTCAAGTGATTCACCACAAAGAAAGCGAGGGAGAGCGCGAGGGAAGAGGGAGAAGAAGGTGATGTTCATGCATACAGAGATACAGCGCAGCGATGTGCATCCCGTCATTACGTGACGAGACCCTTCTGTACAGCAGAGGAAAGGCAACTGCAGCTACAATGTGGAAGGAAACAGACGCAAAAAAAAAAAACGTTCGCCTCACATACGCACGCAACGCGCTTACACCTCACACTTGTGAGACAGCGGAGCGCGGTTAGTGCAACCGCCAGGATAGCAGCACATACGTGGTGTCTCGTCTGCGGCACTTCCGGTGCTACACAAATTACAGGGGAACTGATGGGCACTTGACCTACAACGCGCTCACCTGTCCAGCACGCATCGAGTTGTCCATCGGCGGGAATTCATGCCATTTAGGCCGCGAGTTGAGAGAGGGGGGGGTGAATTGTATACCCGGTTAAATCGATGATGTTAACACGAAACCAAAAGAACAATGCGGCCAAGAGGCACAGTGCTACCTTCGCTCACGCAAGAACAACGGCCTTTTCGCACCATCGCACCCACGCACGCTCTCACGGCCACGCATGGAGGTACAGTTAACATCCCACGGTGAAACACGACTCTCAGCACAGTGGGAAGAGCAACAACAACGAGACCAACAACAACTAGAAAAAAAAAGAGTTTGTGAGAAGGGACTTGGAGAGAGCAACGCGATCTGTTCACCAGCGCCCCGCGCCTGCCTCGACTCGACCCTATCCTCCCGTCGCCTGCAAAAGTGGGGGAGGGAAGGAGGGCTAAAAGTTAGTCGGAATAAAAAGAGACGCAGAGGTGGTCCCCGCATCCCCCAGCTGAGGGCACTCTGAGGTGCTTCCTTCTTTTTTTTACCGTTCTTCTCTTTCAGCGCGACTTCGATTTATGGGAAAAGGAAAGGGGCTTAATCAGAGACGACAACCACCACACAAACGCCCTGCCTCTCGCTCACACACACTCTTTCGCAAGCTCCACGTCGTTCTGGCTGTGCCTTCAGAAGTGTTTGTCAGAGGTTCTCTAGTCTGTGCTGAATTCTCCGAAATGATCTGGCGAGAGCGCAGCGTGGCACCGCCTACATCTACTCCTCCGAGTTGAGATCCTCGATAGCGAGCACAATTTTGTCATAGCTCGACTTGAGCTCCTCGCTGACCTTCAGCAGCACCACGGAGGTGGCACGCTTGCACTGGGTGGCCGTGCCGAGGTCCTGGCGCGAAGGTACCCACACGTAAGGGATCTTCGCTTCCTCGGCCATGACTGGGAAGTGCGACACCACATCGTACGGAGACGCGTCGGCGCCGAGCACCAGGACTCCCTTCTGGCCTTTTCGAATCGCCTTGGTGACATCCTTTATGCCTTTCACGATACCCTTCTTTTTATTTGCCGTGACGCTCTTCTTGATGAGGGAGTACACCTTCTTGGTCATCTTGGGCTTGTCGGAGGTGATGGGCCATGAGATGGGGCAGCGGTAGAGCTCTCGATCGTAATCGTATTCCTCCGTCGCATTTGCCTGCCCCTCGTGCGACATGATAGTGAAGGATAAGGGGGATCAAGTGCGTGAAGGGGAAAACCACAAGAGAGAGAAAGAGAGAGTAAGAGAGCCGTGGAGAGGAACACTCTGAAAGAGTCCACGAGCCGTATGCAACACAGGCAACCTAGGCCGAATACTTCAGCAGCAGCAGCACACAAGAACAGAGATACACTGAGCACACGAGTTGCGCACCGAGGTCGGTCCCAGCGTTGGTTGTTGGGGAAAGAGGGGAAAGAAAGCACAGACACACGTTTCCACGACGACGAGGTCGGCACGTGAAAGAAAAACGATGTGAGAAGGGGCACAGAAGAGTCGCTCTGCGCGTGCATGCGCGCGGGTGTGGGCGGAGCAACAGTGTGAGAGAGGAGAGAAGGAAAGTATGGGAAGTAGGACTGGAGAAAGGACAGTGGTACAGAGTGGAGATGTCCGCTGCGGGTATGTTGATGGTCAGCTGTGGCGCCGTATATCCCCGCTCTTTTCTTCGTACTCTTCCACTCCGAGCACAACCATCGGGGAAAGTGAGGTGGAGCCTGCTAAGCGTCTGTAGAGGGGGTCCTCCTCAGTGCGGTTCTTCTCGTTTGTCCCCTCCCCACACCCCTCACCACCGCACACGCACGACGCCAACCACAAAACACGACGTTGCCACACGGGCGTACACGGGGACGAAAGAGACACACAAAAAGCAGCACATCTTCCGCTTATGCATCCGTGGACGCGGCACCAAAGAAGCGCAGGAGGGCGATAGAGGAGTGCCTGGCAACGATGAGGAGGCCCGACATCGCTCCGGCAGCGTAGAAACATGCGAAGACACCGACAGTGCTCTCACCAACGACTGAAGTATGACGAAGAACAAGAATGCCGTACAACCCTTCCGCTCGACTCGCCTGGGACGCTTCTCTCGCTGCGTCCAAGAGCGAAGCGAGGTAAAGATGTGAGGAAGATGACTGTGAGGCATGCGAGAACTCATCCAGCTGCCCCGCAGCACCATCATCCCCGCAGGGAGTGACCAGGGCGAAGAAGAAAAGGCAGGCAACACGCAAACGACAGCAGAAGCATCTTGAGAAGAGAGGGCATTTCCTTCCACACCACAAATCGGGAAAACGCATGCGCACACGTGCGGTCGCTGAGCGTGCCACAACCCTGGACCGCTACAGTGTCTGGGAAACCTCGAACATCTGCTCTCGCGGGGCGCCGTGCACAGCATACGAGATCCTTACGCGCAGCGTCAGCGTGCGTGGGTTGGCCGTGTTCTGCGTGTTATCCACTTTCAGCTGTTGCGTGGCTACTCCGTACGGCATCATAGTGCTGGGCAGCGGCGCAACCTCTACTGTGCACATCCGAAGTGTGGCCACACTAAAGCTCAGTTGCTCCACCGCCTCATTGAGGTTCGACTGGACGACGAGATCGGCAAAAATGATGCTACCCTCCATCCGCCCTGAGAGAAGGACCTTGAAGTCAGAGCAGTTGAAGGCGCACACCCCTGTGACGCCCCTTGAGCCCTTGGGAGACGCTAACTCAGACTTAATGCTTCTGTCAGCTACCGGTGGCGACTCACAGGCCGCTGGTACAGACACCGCATTGCTGTTGCCGAAAAGATCGTCAAATGTGTTGGCATTGCTCGGTGCGCGCTGTGGCACCGGCGGGGCGTCACAACAAGCAGAAAAGAGTGAGCCAGCCTGTGAGGACAAGGCGACCATCGTGCTTGAAGAGTCTCTGGTGGGCGGGAGTTGGGCGGGCTTGCTGGCCCCGTCGAAGTTGAAGAGGTCGTCGAGTGTGTTGGTCGTCTCCTGGAGGAGCTGCATCTCTGTCAGTGTCACAACCTCGACGGGTTTCACCGCCTCCGTCTTGGGGGCAATGGCTGGCATTTGACTAAAGCTAAACACTGCTTCCTGCGGGAAATCTACAAGAAGTGATGTATACTCGCATGCGCGCTGCTGCAGCTCGCAGTCCATGCTAGTCATGTTGCTTGCGAACGTGGCCATGGCCTGTGGCTTGGCGTCGGGGCACTTGGTCGCTACTTTCATGAGCGCTGTCAGACCATACTGCTTGATCAGAGTGAACGTTGTATTTGTGGTAAGACTGCTAAGGCACGTCGCCACGTCCGCACCCGTTAGCCCCTTCACGGCGTCGAGTAGCAACTCCACATACTCCCCAATGCACCACAGCGCAACCATGAGAAATGCCTTGCGAGCATGGTGCCGCCCGTCAAACGGGCAGGAGGCCTCCTCCCACAGTGCCTCCACCGCACGCGTCTGCACATCCTTTGTTTGACTCAAGAGAACGACAAGCAGACGGCGGGCAAAGTCCAGTGGGGCAAACTGCTTCGCCACCTTGAGGAAGCGGATAGAGTAGTCAACACGCCACATCTCACTGGGGTAGTGCGTATCAATCACGTCACAAATGTGACGCGCCACGTCGCTCTTCATCTCTTCTGAGCAAAGAGACATGTACGCAATAAGGTCTGGCACAAGAAGCCGCACGTTATTCGCGGTGATGAGCGTCACTGTCAGATCCAGCGCACGGCGACGGATCGACAGGTCAGTATCGCGCAGGCATTCGAGAATGATAGCCTGATGCTGCACCACAGCATCGAAGTCCTTGCTTGAGTAGGTGAGCAGCGTCTGGAGCCCCACAAAGCGCAGGTTGTTATCCTTGACAGAGGAAAGGAAGCGACTGATCGTGTTCACAGCGAGGGTGCGAAGGCCTCCATCGCTCTCGATGGCGTTGATCGTGCGCACGCATTCGTACAGCACGGCACTCCCCACGTTATGCGTCGCATCCGTGTTCGTGATCACCTGCGCGAGAACGTCGTTGAGGGCTTCCGACGTGACTTCGCTGCCAGCCCCAATGATGCGCATGAAGTGGAGCAGCTTCGCCTGCAAAAATGGGTCCGTAATGCCGCTGACGTCCGCCTCCGTAATGCGAGAGGAGAGCACGAGTCCCTTCAGTACCCTCACGGCGCCCATGGCGTGTTTCCGAAACGTGCCGATCATGTTCGCTCCTGCATCACTTTGCAAACACTCGATGACAAGTGTCAGTACGCACATGAGCGACTCGTTATTACCATCAAAGAGATCCGTGCAGTGCTCCAGAATGTAACCCGCCTGATCTGGGACTTTGCGCACCACTCGCAGCGCTGCCAGGGCAGCCTTGCTGCGCAGCTGCTGCGGGCTGTTCTGGAAGAGGCGCAGGATGGAGTCGAGAAGGTCACGGCACATGTCCTCACTGGCAATGTTGGCTGACGCGTTCAGTGAGATACCGATGAGGCAAAGCTGCTCGTAGGAGATGCTCTGGCAAGATCCATTGATGCTGAGGTGGGCAAGCATGCGGTTCTCCACAAGCGTTAACAACTCGTGATCCTCATTGAACAAGAGCTGCAGCGAAAGGTAGCCAATGCGGATGCCGGAGAAATCGGTCTGCGACAGCAGCTTCAGCACTTCCATGTGCGCGAACTCCGTGGGGTAGCCAAGCATTCGAATATAGAGAAGTATTAGCATGTACCGCACTCGAATATATGGTTTTGCATCCGCAAAGCCCTTCCGCAGCTGCGCACTGATGATCTTTACGTTCGACCGCTCCTCCTCGGTGGTTTTGCACTGCCGAATGAGGCGAATCGACGCCTGCAGGCGCATCGAGTCCATCGACGACATCTTGTTTTGGCTGTGTGCTGGGGGTGGTGAAATGATGAGGTTTAGGATTGCTTTCTCGGATGAGTACGCTTCCTTGTATGGGCGCTTGTGTTGTGTTGGTGAATAGGAGTACTAGAATGAGGTCAGCCCTCGGACCCTTTATCGCTAGGATGCACTTCTGTTAATCCAGGGCCTCGGCTCCTTTTGGAGAAAAACGATGCTCAACTCTGTCGTTGGTACGTACGTGTGCAGTGAACGGGGGTAGTGTAGATGTTGGAGAGGAGTAGGGAAAGAGAAGGGGGGATGCGGAAGCTATGAGAAGTGCGTACAATCAACACCAAGAGGCACCCAAGAATACCGGCAGGAGAAAGTGTTGCTAAGTGCTGGCTCACATACACGCAGACGGTGTAACCTTCGTGGCGCCGCTCCGTGCCTGAGCTAAGGACAGCACCTCGCGCACTTTCATTCTGAGGGTTCCGCTCCTATGCACCTGATCAACGTGGGCCGCGCCGTCACGATGCGGGGAGGGGGTGTAGTAGGCGAAGACATTCACGGGAAAACTCTGCAAGATGAGCAAGACCGTGCCAAGTGGTGACAAGCTTGTCCACCAGGTCCCCTTGTGCTGAGAGTGACGTAACCGTGTGCCGCTTCCCCTTCTTATTGGACGATGCACGTTAATCATTCTTAAAGCCAAGTGTGGCTCCTGGGCACAGCACGGCGGGAGATAGGGAGAGAGTAGGAGTAGGAGGGGGGGGGGGTAATGAGAGCTCTGGCAGAGGGCGGTGATGCGGAGCGAGCGAGCGCACGTCGTCAGAGAGTCCCTGGAAACACGCGCACAAACAAAGTACAACAGCAAGAGAGCAACAAGGTAAACAATACACACACACACACATGAATCACGACACTGTAGCAGCACTGGAGGCATGGGTGAGGAATGCATAGCTGCCAGTGTTTTGCCTGCCAAGTGAACCCGTGGGGCCTTCGCAATGGCCACGCTTGACTAAGCAGCCGTGGCTTCTCTGGGGCCTACGATAGACTGTAGTTGCGACGCCCCTCCGTCACGGCGAGCAGCAAGCGCTCCTTCATGATCTCTCGGGTGCTGTAGGGTGGGAGCTTCAGGTAGAGGAAGCACGTGTTGCACGACGGCAGGGTCTGCTCCCTCGTGCTTTCCATCTCCTTCATTGCCACTGTGATAAGGCGACCGAGACCTGCTAAGCCGTTGAAGGGCAGCCGCGGCGATCCGGTCAGGAACTCCAGAAAATCGTGCTGCTGCGAACGCGTGAAGTCACCGCCGACAATGGAGAGTAGCATTTCTACGTGAATACTGCCACTACTGTAGCCGCTGCCCACCGTTGTCTGCGCCCGTAGCTCCTCCTCAGTGAAGAGCGGGCGGTTGCCCTTCGCGTCGGCACCGCATAGGAGAACACTGCGCTCCTCATCGCTTAGGCACCACAGCGCCTCCACCTCCATCACCGAGAGCAAGCCCCATTGAAAGTAGCGCAGATTCTCCAGCGCCACCTCCAAGCGAGTGATCATCGTGTATTGCATGTGCTTCTCCAGGTCCGCATGAGTTCTCAGGGGAGTGCCATCGTTCATCTCAAGTTCCGCCGCCGCCAACTCAGTCTCCGAAATGCGTCGCAGCTGCGCAAAGCTCCTATGCAACGCCGGGTCCAGCACCTCCAGCAAGTTCCTCAGTGCGGCCGCAGTCGATGCAGAAAGTGAGGTGCACTTGCCAGCGTTCTGATGCAAGGGAAGCCCTAGGGAGGGAAGCATCAACAGTGGCCATGCCTGCGGGAGCAGGTCCATGTTCATGCGATAATCATCGATGAAGGAGCGGGCACAGGCGGCACCTAGGGCGAAGAACTCCTTGAGAAAGAGTGCCTTGGTCGTCGGAAAAGCCAGCATCACCGGATCTGCCCCACCGTCATCCTCTGTCATAAACCAAAACTTCGGCTCTGTGCGGAAGTACACGGAGAGCTCCGTGTACACCTCCTGCGATGGACCGCTGCCAAAGCCCTCCTCGCCCTCAAAGGTGAAGTCGACCTTCAACAGCAGAGTGGGAAGGCCGCAGAGACGGTCATGCAAGACTCGAAGCAGCCTGGGCTTATCGTTGCGTGGCACTTGTACCTTGTGCTCCTTCGACGACTCGAGACCAACACCGGAGTTTGTGAACACCATCGCCGACCGATCATACAGTGCTTGGAAGGCAAAACGGCGGCAGTCAATTGCAACGTAGCGAGTGATGAGGTGCTTCACGGAGAGCGGCAGATGCGGGGCCAGGTGTGTTGTGAGACACCGAAGCTCCGCCGGCACTGCGCGTGCGCCGCCAAGAAACACGAAGGCACCAGCGCTCTCGTACACCTTCAGGAGGCACCGCTGAACGCCTAAGTCTTGTCCACAAGCTCGGCCAAAAACAGAGATCAGCGCACCAAGAAGAGAGGCGTCCGTGGAAGCAGCCGCACCTAGCGCGATCGAAGGACCAGGGCAGACGAGCCCGCAAGGGCACGGCGTGTAGATGTCACCAAGATGCACAATCTGTCGTTGAAGAGAAGCAATCGGCATGGCAGCGGGGACGAGACCCATTTCCTCAGTGAAGAGCACCGCTCGCGTCCGCGAAACAGATGTGTCCGTTGACTTGCCACCCAAGGCGTGCCATGCCGCAAGAATGTCCTGCGCCGTCGCTGTCAGGGAACCGTTCGCCCGGTTACAGTGCGTCCTCGCACATGTAGCGCAGAGATCATAGTCACACTCACGGCATGACCACGCATCATGAAGGTCACTAGCACCGCATCCGTCGCACTTCCAGTTGCAGCCGTGGTGATGGTGCAGGGAGTGTTGCTGAGGACATGTGAACTTACCAGATCGGCCGCTATCGCACAGGGTCACCTCTACCATCTCCCCCTCCTCCAGAATCTGCCTCAGCGTCTTCGACTGCTGGAGCTGGAGCGCCATGTCCTGCAGCCGCTTCACTACCAGGCCTGTTAGAAGCTGTTCCAGCTGCCGGACCCATCCAGCAGGTGCAACGCCATTAGTCTGGTCTGTGCTGTCTCTACCTACCACAGAGACGTCAGTAAAATTGTACACAGTCTCTCTGCATTCAGCGGTGTCCCAAGCGCATGCCTCGGAGAACGCGAGTGTCTCGAGCAGCTCCTCAACATCACTGCGGCCACCACGCTGCAACACGTGGCGCAGCTCCTCTGGTCCCACCTTCGGTACCCCGCCACGGGGAAGTAGCAGTGGTGTCGACGGTAGACTAGCAGCCTCACGGCGCAACATCTGCACTACCGGGCTCCGCTCCGGGGTCCCTGACGCACTGCGCTGCAGAATTCTCTCTGTGACACCCGCATCAAGCAGCGTGCCCGCCCACGCCCTGTCGTGGCGCACAAGTGCCTCTGAAACTTGTTCGATAAGAGGAGTGACGCTGTTCGCCAGAAAACTGCACAGCGCGGCACTCGT
Source organism: Leishmania panamensis (assembly GCF_000755165.1). Classification (NCBI taxonomy): domain Eukaryota; phylum Euglenozoa; class Kinetoplastea; order Trypanosomatida; family Trypanosomatidae; genus Leishmania; species Leishmania panamensis. Next base: position 1,577,279 of record NC_025866.1, on the reverse strand, counting down.
GGCGCTCTTCGCGTGCGGCCCGGCAACCAGCAGCACCTGCAGTAGCACAGATTGGCCGTAAGTGGCGACGTCGCCGCCGTTGTGCGAGGTGGCTCCAAGGTGCTCCAAGAGGGCGGCTACATCATGCCTACGAAGTGCAAACGCCAGCTCGCATGCGCGTGACGCCGGGCACTGAAGAGACGGCACGACAGGCATGGATGCCGCTGCGGCATACGCACATGGAACTGGCTGGAAGAGAACCCTGCAGCCAAGGTCGAAGGGCCACAGTAACTCACGCATGGTGGAGAGGTGCACGCAGCTCCCGCGCTTCTTTAAGTCCAGCACATCTTGAGCGGCGAAAAACCCCTTGGTAAGCCGGAGGCAGTCCTCCTTCGAAAACCGCCGTGCATACTCGTCATCACCGACCGACCACCATAAGTGCTCCGGTGTTGGTACCGTCTTTGCAGCAAACAGGTTTGCAATGAGAATTAGCAGCGGCCACTCTGGCTCTGGCAGGTGCCACTTGGCACCCTCGCCGTTGCGCAGCAGGTCCTCTCCTTGCCTTTCGTCATCCTCGCCTTCCTCATCCCTAGTCCCCAGTAGGGATGTCGTGGCTGCACCGTTGGGACCGGGGACGACCTCACGACTCACAAACGGGTTCGTAATAGTCAATGTCGTGCGCACGCTACGGGTCAGCTCGCGCGCAAGGTCCATCGCAACGGCGACACAGGTGTCAGCCGACACACTAGCAAGGCACGACGCGTCGGAAAGAATAGCATTGGCGCAGCTGAACACAGTACTGCGAAAGTCACGGTCAAGGTTCGGTGTAGCGCACACCCTCTGGCAGAGGTGTAGCAAGACGAGTGCCTCATCAGGGCCTTCGCTGCGACCCCTATCCACTCCTGCGACAGACCCGGGCGCCGCCTGTGCCGAGTTTGAGGCAGTGCTGCGCTTGCGTTTGCGGGTTTTCTCTTCACCAGCGGGCGAGTTCACTTTCATGGTCTCTGACGTCTTCACTGCGTACGCCCTCAGCGTCACGGCGCCCTCTGTAAGGTGCCGAAGGAGGCGCAGCCAATCGTGATTCATCTCCATAGACTCGAGCGCCACGAACCTGCTCCGAAATAGGTCACGGATCAGGGCAGTCAAGTGTGGCTGCGAGGATAGTTGCGTACTGCGCAGCAGTACGCAGCACATCCGCAGCGCTTGCAGGCACATATCCAACGATACGTCCATCACCGACCTGCAGAAGTTCAGCTGCTCTTGCGGCGGTGGCAAGGCTGCCTGCACCGCCTTATCGCTCTGCGCTGCAGCTGACATGCACTGAAGCAACTCCTCCTGCAGCTCCCACCGCTTTGTGTGAACAAACTCGAAGTGGGCGTCACTCCTTGATGACCCATACATTATGCGAGTAACTCGCTTAAGCGCTGACCGGACGCATTCAGCCAGTTTTGCGCGTAATTTCGAGGACAGGCTCGAGATGAACTTCTCAAGAAGAATTCGAACCGCACGTACGGAGAGCACTGTGGCATCGCCACCGAGGTGCTGGCAGTGCAGGAGCTCGTGCAGCATCCCGAGCGGCTGCTTCAGGGGCGGGTCATCGCTACCCTCCGCAATCACAAGCTCTGTGCAAATTTCCAGGAGAGACGTGTACGTTTCTTCGTCTGCCTGTCTCGCTGCCTCATCACTCGGGGAGACCATCTCGTACTAAGAAGGAGTGAAGTCAGTGTAAGAGCACGCAGTCCACTAGCGCCACAGTACCAGAAAGACAGTCCGTGGTGGTGGAGCTGTGGGAGAATCGAGTTAACCAGCGCGTGGCGGTGATGGTAGTCCGGGTGTCTCTCACGGCAGGCGCCAAAAGCGCACCTTCATGTAGGAAGGAAGGGGAACTTTGTGTGTGTGTTTTTTTATATATTGTTTGGCCTTCCCCCGGGTCCCGATGCGAAGCCCCACAGTGCACTGTGAGAGTCGAGGAGGCACACACACGTCAACAGAGTCAACTGCGTCACCAGCAAAGATGACTATGAGCCAATCAAAGAAGAGAAAGGGAGGAAGCACGGTTGAGAGCAAAGGGAACCCGTTGGTACAAAGCGGGAGAGTAAGACACCCAGCGTACGTGGTGGAAAGACATCACTGCGGTAGGGTGCGAAAGAGGTGGTGGAGCAAGAAGAAGCGAGGCGTCTGCGTCATGAAGCTCTCGGTCCTGTTGCGATAGCCACTGCAGAATACCCTACGCTCAACGAGGTTTGGCAGGGCGTGTGGTGAAGTGCCCGAGTGATGCTTCAGCCTCCCGTAAGCGCTTCCCTGCAGTGCCCTGACTTTGCTTCGCGGGTTTCATGTTGAATGATGGAAAGGAGCAGAAAAGAAACGAACGCGAAGAGCACAGATGAAAAGAAAAAAACGGAAAAACACACAAAAAAATAATAAAACAAGCACAATGCCATCAGGGCCCGGCAATAATAGCGCCTTCAGTGGTTCAGGTTGTTGATATACCCCATTGTCGTACCCCTCTGTGGGGTTGTCGCACCCTCGTAGAAGGAGAGGGGAGGAACTGCCCTCCCCTCCCCCCACCCCTACCCCCCCAAAAAAAACGCAGGTGACCGTGTGCGGAAGGGGACTGGCACTAAAATACGGAAACGCGAATTACGTGGTCATGGAGGGTGGCGGGCCCAGCAAGAGGTATTCTGCACGCCAACTAACCGACAGTGCTAGCGCCCCACCAAAGAGTGCGAGCGAGTTAGGCGAAGCCAACCACGCGGGTACTCCACAGTCTTCTATCCACAACAACTACAGCGTCGGTGGTACAAGTGTGCTTTGCGCAGTTCTTGAGCGTGCACCAAATCCTGTTCATCTAGTATGCGGCAGAATTCATGCCAGCACACTCACAGGCACTCATATCATGGCGAGAGGTGGTGCAGATGCACTTGGGCAGGATGACCTTCAGCTCACTTATGCTAGCCTTGACCGGCTCTTGAAAGACAAGGTCGCCTAGGCTGTGCAGATTGTGGACTTCCTTCTTGCACAACTGACAGCGCATGATCAACTGTGTCGCGTAGTTGTGTTCCTTTAAGCCGTGGAACACTTCGAAGCAGAGAGTTGCTCTGTCGAAGATTTCCTTTACTTGTGTCGCCTTCGCTTCAGCCCTCCTCGTCTCCAGCAGCAGCTGCTGAGGGCTGCCGGCGAGATTGAGGAAGGCATTCATGCTCAGCGAGGTGTACGCGACGAGGGAGGCCCGAAAAAGGTGTTCCTCAAGTGAAGTGGAAAAGCGATGGTAGAGGAATGGCCTGCCGGAGTTGTGTGCGCGACTGCATTTCGTTCTCTGGCATGAAGAATTCTTTGGTATCTCTTAGGAATCCGGGAACCGTATTGTAGCTCCCTTGGACACCACCTTTGCTAGTAGGACATGGCCTGCATCTTCCTGACGAGGGTACACGGGCTGCATCTGCCCTGGTACTGCTACAAGCCACAGAGAGTCAAATCTACTATCGTCACGGCAAGCGGTAGAGCAGAAGGGTCTCTGCAGAAAGGAAACTCACGGCGCCTTGTCTCGCGAACTGAAGTGATGACGTCGGTAAAGACTCCAACACAGTGCATCATGTCAAGTTCTTCGCAGTCTTCGTCAATCAGGGGAAGCCCACTTGGACCGCTCAAGAATGCCTTCTTCTTGAAGTGCCACCTACTGGCGCTTCAGAGAAATGACCGTTAGAGGTGCGTTAACCACTGCATCTCTAAACACAAGGAGAGTACACCAAGAGGACCTGTAAAACTGTCCTCGTTGGTGCGCCCACTGCGTCCAAAACTAGTCTTGATCCACTAGCGCAACGTGCACGGTGCCTACAAAAGACCGGCGACGAGAGGCAGATCGATTCGTAAAGGGGCCTGGCACACTGAAACCAAATGTAAGGGTGGCTGCAAGAGACGTGCGTGTCCCCAAGAAACGGCAGTCCCTAATACTCCCGCCGCCGTCGCGAAATTTTTTCTTAAACTTTGCGTTGTCACAAGGTCACAGCAAACGTCGACATGAAAAAAATCAAAAAAACAGCGCAGGAGAGTAGGCGCCTGACGTAAGAACACAGGTCGCCCATCTGCCACCACGCTCAATTCTGCATCATTTCGGTTGCCTTCATGGAAAATAAACCACCCCAGTGTGTGGTGTCCGTCGGCTCAGTGCCCCCCCCTCCCCCGCTGTGTGGGAGGGAAGCCCACGCAGCCACCCGCCCCCTCCCACTCTCCCTGCGTATACCGAGCGGCCTCTGGACAGGGCCAGGCACCTAGGATGTAGGGAGGTCAGAGCGATGTAGCGCTACGAATGCCGGGGGTGAGGTTGGGTCCTGGATGGCGTTGCGTCGGAGCGAGCCGCGACAGTGAGCACGCTTGGGTCATCCCTACGACAGGCAGCGTGTCAGCTCGTCTCGGGCAGCGGCTGTGAGGCGAGCTGCGCAGCAGGTGACTGGTGTTTGGAGGCAGAGGTCGCTCGCTGGCCACCGAGGCGGCACCGCTGCAACACGTCTGCCGCGCGGTTGTGCACCACGCGATGGGCCTGTGACAGACCGGGAGCCGAGGGGTGCTGATCGCCTTCTGTTCTCCGAGGAAATAAACAGATCAATGGAAAAAGAAAAATTCATATAAAGAAAACAATATACAATGTTTCTCTAACCTTAAGGGAGAGGGCATGTGGGACGTGTACTTGTCGTCCAGGTGGGTGTGCGTCACTGCCCCTACCGTTGCACATGCACGGAACGCACGTGCGCAGGCATGCGTGTCGTCCTTCGAAGTCCTCATTCGGCAGCCAAAGTCAGAGCGGAAAGAAGAGTCAATGAAGCGCACGCCTCACCTTTGACAGCTACATGGGGATCACACGGCGGCACAGAGAAAATTAGAGTAAGTTGATGGGGAAGGAGGGGTGAGGGCTTGAGGATGAAAAAAAGATAAGAAAACGCACGTTTTAGGTTGGAAAAAACAAATGACGACACGTCGGCAGTAACGCCGTCACGAATTAGGAAGGTGCACAGCGAAGACTCTGACGGAACACGGCCTTCTCTGCCAGAACAATGCTTAATTGTGGCGGAAGAACTTCCAACTCATCCATGTGGTGTAGACGCTCACACACAGACCCTGAAAGATGAGTGGGGCTGCTATAACATTGAAAATATCTTGTCTGACAGAGGTAGTGGTATTCAGACCGATACGTGGGGGGGAACCGCTGTCGAGACTTCGAAGAACGCAGCGCGCCATCCCAACGAAGGTGGACAGAGTGAAGAGGATGATGCCTACGAAGGCGGGCCATGCGTAAACCAAGCGTAGAAAGGGCTTTTCACGGTAATCGGGTATGTCTAACATTATCGTGTGCTCGATTCACACGACTATAGTGGTGAGTATAATCCAAACAGCGCACGTGGGACGGCCAGAGAACCTTCGCAGACGAGAGACAAGGGAGCGGGGGGGGGGGCGAGAGGGAACAAGACAAAGCTGAGAGCTAGAAGTGCGTATGTGCGTGAAAAAGGGTGAGGTTTAGCCACGAGGTGCAAAGCAGAGCTACAACACCCAATGGAAGAGGTAAATAGTAGCAAAACCAAAAGAAAGCTGAGAAGAGAAAGTACAGAACCGACGAAATTATCACGAGACGCGAGCAACAGTGTATGACGGAGCGGAACAAGGCGATGTTTTCGAAGTGCGTGGTGAGGGGGCCCCCCTGCTTCTTGTTTGAGTGGGCAGCGGATAGCAACTAATTTTCCTATGTTCGGGCAGTGTGGCTGCGGATTTCTTGCGAGCGTGTATGAGAATGAGACAACAAAATAAAGAGACCCAGTGTGAAATGAGAGAGTACCCCGCTGCTTCGTTGAACGCTGCAACACGCACGACCGTGCACTGGTCCACAGCGTCAATGAAAAGGGGTGGGGGGAGCTTGGCGTAGAACTCCACAGAATACGGCGATGATAAGAAGAAACAAACAGATTAGCAGAGAGACAACGATACAGAGAGGGAGGAAGATAGAGTAGTAAGACGAATGCAGTCAGTACTCTGCGTCAGATGAATAGTACTACGGTTTTCTGGCTATTGGGAAGGGAAGGACAATGCGCTCGCGTATTTGCAGAGAACGGGAGCAGCGGTTTCAACTACCAAACAGCGTGGATCCCTTGAGAAAACACACACAACTCAAGCGCGAAGATGAGAAGGGGAAGCGAAAGAGTCGCGCTCGTGAGTAAAGGCGACGTGGGCACCTCATACAACGCTTGAAATCCTCTCGCAAGCATGCCTCCTTCACCATGAAAAGAAGATGGCGGAGCTGTCCTTGCTACAGGACAATGCTCCACTGTGGTCATTGCGTCTACTACTGGGTTGAGATGCAACCCCCGTGCCGCAGTCCTTGTTGGCTCCACTTGTGGTTTGCTGTTCTGCCAATGCCCTAAAAAGCTTCAAAATACACTACAATATGGTAGGCATTTTGTCTCTAAGGCACACATACGACTTGTCGCTGCAGGGAGTACGCGGTGCACATCCTGAACCGTTGCCCTTTGGACTCCTTGACAGCGCGCCATGCAGTATTTCAAAGAAGGCGAGTAGAACATAAAAGAGGACTGTACCTCCTCCCATATTCCCGATGAAGAATGTCTCACAAGGCCACTCGGCCATCCATTTTTTTTTTTTTCGTTGTTTTGATTTTGCATGACACCTCAGCTGTAGTATGTTGCCCCTGCGTATTTGGCATTCGCAGCAGTGGACGTGGCGGAGACGAGTACAGGCGAGCAGAGGCTCTCCTTACGAGTAAAGCCACGAAAATTCGCCTACACACCACACTCCACGTGCCACAACCTAAGCCAACACGTATGCAGTACCGTAGACGTTGACATCGGTAAACTAATGACAAATAGATGAAAAAAAAAAGAAAAACGGTCCCCATAACAAGGAAAGAGGAAAGCAATCAAAGTAGATGCAGGGGTGCGCACAGGCGAAGGAGAAAAATGCCCGATTGCGTCGCATACCCACAGAGACACACATACAACAGTGTTCGTACCAAAGAAGGGGGAAGGGCAAGGGAAGCTCACGGTCGAAACCCCTGCATGCCAACCCAGAGACAACTCTACAACACGAGGAACGTTGAGAGCACACAGTTGCGTACATACTAAAGTCGTTCTTCTCTCTATGGAGTCGCTGCAAAAACGATATAAAAGAAATGCTGACATGAAGTGGCACCGGGAAAAAAAAAATTGCTATCAAAAGCGTGCATTATCTCCTAGAGCAAGAGATCAGCTAAACTCGGCTCCCGGTCTGTCACAGGCCCATCGCGTGGTGCACAACCGCGCGGCAGACGTGTTGCAGCGGTGCCGCCTCGGTGGCCAGCGAGCGACCTCTGCCTCCAAACACCAGTCACCTGCTGCGCAGCTCGCCTCACAGCCGCTGCCCGAGACGAGCTGACACGCTGCCTGTCGTAGGGATGACCCAAGCGTGCTCACTGTCGCGGCTCGCTCCGACGCAACGCCATCCAGGACCCAACCTCACCCCCGGCATTCGTAGCGCTACATCGCTCTGACCTCCCTACATCCTAGGTGCCTGGCCCTGTCCAGAGGCCGCTCGGTATACGCAGGGAGAGTGGGAGGGGGCGGGTGGCTGCGTGGGCTTCCCTCCCACACAGCGGGGGAGGGGGGGGGCACTGAGCCGACGGACACCACACACTGGGGTGGGTCTATCCGCTCCCAAGGGTCAAGCAAAAAGTCGGCGAAGTTAACAGCGATTTATTGACGAGAACAATCGCAGATGACACGCACGCGCACGGAGAGACGGTGGGACTCTTGAGAGACCCATCAGCTTTGTGGAGAACAATAAGGGCTAACGAAGAAGAGAAAAACATGTAGCAAAAAGAAAAAAAACACAACAGAAGCAAAAGAGAAAAGAAAAACAGCATTGTCAGTTGTGCTTAAAAAACTTCCATCCAATCCAGGTGCCATAGAGGCAGAAGAGAAGAAGTTGAGGCGAGACACCGACCCAGAGAACGCGATACCAGCGTGGGTCAAGGATTGGCAAAGCACGGTGAATTGTCATCGTTTCCTCTGTTAGGCAGGTGCACGTGCTGTACACAAACCACACCATAAAAAACAGAGAATAGATCAATGTGGTGTAGCCGAAGAACAAAGGGGGCTTGTCGAGGTCAGGAGGTGAAAGGGCGTTTCCCTCCGCTACGCTCTCATTGATGGTGAGGGAAGCATCGTACATCGGAGACTCCGTGTTCACGGTAGCAAAAATGCGCTGCATGCGGTCACTCTTGGAATGGGGATAACCAACCAACAACGCAGAGAGCAACAATAGCGCCTCGAGTGGTGTCTCTTGTACTTGCTTACTCTTTTTATTTGGAAGTCGCGAAGATGAGGGCCAAGATGGCTCGATCGTAGCTGCGCACCCCTCTTTCGGACTCGAGTCTGTGCCTTCTGTCGAACGTGCGGGCCAAAACAGAATCGACTAGCAGAAGGGACTCGGGGAAAGAGTTGGGGAAATATGGCGAGAAGAAGGGAGAAAACCAGAAACCAAAAGGCACACACACACACACACAAAAAAAAAACTGTAATAACCAAATAAGAGCGGCAGTCAGAGGCGTTGATGAACAGAGTTGCCGCCGAAATGCAAGGAAGACAGACAAATCTCCCGGCAAAGCAAAAAGCAAAAAAAAAAAACGGCAGGAAACCTAAAGAATGCAAAGGCAGCGGTTTGTGGGTTGTGTGTGGGTGTTTTGTTCTGCAATGTATCGGGCCTGTTCTTATGCCTTTGCGTGATAGAAAGAAAGAGCAAACTGGGGGGAAGGAGGGGAGGAGGAAGGCGGCAGACGAAGCGATGATAAACAAAGCCTCACAGACGCACACGCACGCCAGCTTCGAGCTAACCGAAGAGAAGCACAAAAGCGAGCTACAAACGTATCGACCAGTATTTGAGTCAAGACGCTGCTCCAACGTGGTGCTTCAAGCGAAAAATGAGGGACTGTGGGGGCAGGGTCCAAAGAAGAAGAGCAAGCGATGCTTGGGCTCTTGGCTTTCGTGCGTTCTCTAATAAAAGAAAAAAGTAAACCAAAGAGTCAATTAAGTACCAAGAGTGAGGTGGTAAAGGGCGGCGAAGCAAAATCCTCAGGAGTAGGCTGATTTGATGTGTAAATATGAGTGACTGACCGACACAGATATCAGCCCTGATAGTTGTCAGATTGATAAACTCTATTCGCTAGAGCAGCGTAAGACGCAGAGAAGATTTGATGAGAAGCAGATTGAGTGAGAGGCTAATCATGATGATTGTGAAATGGGGAAGGGGGATGAGAGGAATGGGGAGATGCGTTACAGTACGAGGTCTGCCCACGGGTATTAAGAGTTCGACGCGCCTCCAGTCGAAGAGCGAAACGATGCGGAGGGGGGGAGGCGTCACCACCACGAGTGCCTTCACTTTCAGTTTGACATCCCTTCGTGGGGTGTGCAGACCTTGAGCCCTTTGAGGGGGGGGGGGAATTCCCACTAAAGTTCTCTTTTCACCCCACGTGTTGTATAGTTGTGATTTGTTCGTCTCGCCTAACTGGTGTTCACGTCATGTTTCTGCCGTGTAAATGACGCTTAGTAAGCAACGAAGTCCAGTGCAGAAAGCAAGAGAGAGAGAGAAAAAAAAAAGTCTGGGGAAAGTTCGTTGGGCTGCTATTTGTGTATCGAAGCCGCCTTGTCAACCGGGGAAGAGGGTGGTATCTGACCAACAGCATCAATGCGCCTCCTCAGTTTCTACAATACCAGAAGACAGAAAGACAGACGAGGTGGCGCGCAAAAAAAAAAGGGAAGGATACGACACACACCCCGACACAGTAAGACAACGAGCGAGGGAACACGGTGCGACAAGGAGCGGCACGCAGGGATACAAACGCACACACACACACACATACCGACACCTAACGGAATCAAAAGACCCTCACGTACAGTTAATCGACTTCGGCTTCCTGTAAGGGAAACATGCGAGTGGGTTCTGTGGAGCGGCTAGCCTTTGCATCAGCTACATGCGATGCCTTCATACAGGCACCGGCAAAGAGCAAGACGGCGCGAAAAAGCCACACGGGCCACGGCGTACCAGCCAGCAAGGGACGACTACCATATCAACAGCCTGGCATACAAACATACGCACGCACCCACACACCCCCACACACACACAGCAGAGCTCGAACAAAGGAAAACAGGAGAGTAATAAAGGAGTGATGTTGAGGGAGAGCGAGGGAGGCAACGTGCGTAGCACATGACACCCCACAACAACAACTAAACATACAGGGGGAAAAAAGCATACCATCTACTGCGCATTTCTGAGCATAAGAGGAGGGGAGGGATTAGTGTCTTGGCCGAGCATCATTGGGCTCGCATAGTGATTCGCGTGGTGACAACTCTAGATGGAGAACAAGGAAGATAGTGAGACATAAGTGATGGGAAGGGAGGAGAGCACAGCAGCCTCGTGCTGCGGCGTCAATGCTGCGAGCAATATTGACGCCAACCGCATCCAAGACATAAAAAGCAAGAGCAGGCGCACAACTGGGGAATCGACTAAAAGAAAAGCAGGCAAGGCACCGCTCCCTATCGCTGGCTATGTAGATGCACACATGAACACCAAATGGGGAGGTGAAGCATATGTTCTCTGACTTCTGGTGAAGCGAGTGGCCTCTTGATGCGACTAGTACGCGCGTGGTGCACGCGAAAGCTTGCTGTATCGGGGCGTGTAGGCGCCTGGGCCGGGTGTCTGACTACTGCTACCCCATGCCTTCAGAGACGTCACAGCGTGTGCGTGGCTACGATTGAAACACTGGTCCGCGGCAAAGTCCGTGCTGAGGAAGTACTTCCCGCTCTGGCCAAGCAGAGGACGAAAGCGACGTTCTCGACTAAAGGTACACGTATGCGGGTTGTCTTCTAGCAAGAAAGTCCCCATGAGAAGAGTGCTGTCTTGCTGGGCCGCATCGCGTAGTGCATTTTTGATGGCGAGATGCGGAGTCGCTTTTAGCATACGTCGCCGCTCCTGCTCTGATGGAATAGGCCTCAGGCCAGCAAGCAGAAGAGAGTCGTGATGGGAGCTTTTTGAATGCCGCTCACGACTTCCGTGCGATGCGGGGCAGGCCGCAAGAGACTCCATCTCGCTGCGGGGGTGAGCGCCGGTAAGACCGGGAGTTGAGTTTGTCCTCGCTGCGCCCGCATGCGTCGACACACTGCCCGAAATCCACCCCGTCCGCTGTCCCTCCGCGGATCCACGCTTGCCCTGGAGCAGTTCCTTGCGCTGAGCCTCAAGGCGCTCACGACGGTGCTTCAGCTCCTCTAGCTCTCGGTGAATCACGTCCAGGTGGGGTTGCACTTCATTGTGTAGATGCTTCGCGTGGCACGTGGCGCGGGTGGCCTCGTCACAAGGGGCGCTTTGAAGCGGCAGGGAGCCACTCGAGGCGTTGGACGAAGGCGTCTCGTTCGTACGGTCGCTAAGTTGAAAGGAAGTAGCTGACATGGAAGAAGAGAGCCACGAAGAAAAAGAAGGGGAGAGGGATCGTGGACTTGGGTGGGGGAGTAATGGTGCCAAACTCACAGCAGTGGAGAAGCAGAGGCAAATCGGAGGTACTGAGGCCAGTGTTTCCGCGTGTATATGTTTGCTAGTAGCCTCCGGAGACCCGTAGCTCGCTACTGTTCGTCCCCTTTGTAGTCAACACCACGGTAGTGAATGAAGCGGTGAGAGTGGTGACGCAGTGAGTTCGAGAACGTTCAGTCTGTTGTCTACGGGAGTGTATGAGCGGGATGTGAAGTATCTCGAATATGTGACGCTCAAATGCAGCGTGGAGAGGTGGGATGAAGGGGGGGGGGCCGAGAAGGTAAAATTCGCATTGTGCACAGTTAATTCGTGAAGGACTCGCGAGAGAACGCCTGCCAACGGCAACGACTCTCGACTCTGTACAGCACCCGGAGATGTCAGCAGACGACATAGCGCGACTACGATGCCTCACATCGACACCAGCAGGTCTACACGAACGCACAGAGCAGTGTGAGCGTGACAGCGGAGACTTTAGTTGGTACGCGCTCTAACGGCGTAGGAGGCTGAAGAGGCACTGGTTGCAGATCTGCCGCCAGTGCTGCCAGAAGACCCGAACATTTCTTACCTCCATAGATTCTTCGCTTTTCTTTTCTTCGAATACCCCCGTGTCTGCACTGGTCTCACGGGCGTCCGTCGCTCCCTCTTTCTCTTGCTGAATTTCGTCATGCTGCTTGCGGAGAGGTAGCGTGAGTAACGCCATTTGACGTAAGCCGCACGTAAGAGGACAAAGAAGAAAAAAAAAAAACGTGGCGACAACCGTTGACGGGGAGGTCAGCGGCATCGATGAGAACACGTTAAACGATGGAGAGGGAAAGGCAGAGCGGCCGACTCTGCGCACCATACAAAAGGCGCCATGCAGGGAAGAGCGGGGTGAGAAGAACACACGTAAACGCACACGACAAGAGGATGAAAGGCATCGATCGAGATGGCGAACAACTATGGAGAGACAACAACAAAAAAAGAGAAGCGGCCAAGCAACAGGAGGGGGGGAGGGAGGCGAATGGAGACACAGAGAGAAAAACAGTAACGAAAAGCGCAATAGCATCCATTTCGATCCTCTATTGGCTCACATGCCTGATAGCCTTCCTACGAGGCAACGATATGACGGTTAATGTAGGCTCTTGACTCAGGGGCTCGAAATCGACGAAACACTCTCGCCTCGTTCCGCGTCCCTCAGTCCCCGTTGGCGGCTTGAAGTACGTCTCTGACGTGGAGAGAAGAGCGACCAGAAGACACACCCACACACCCAAAGAACATTCGAACAAAAAAAAACTAGCAAAAGTGGAGTGACGAGCGCCATGCCAGGCGTCACACAACCGCGCATCAGAGCCTCCGGTGTAGCAGTTCGCCAATGCTATCACGGCGGCCGTTCGTGGGGATCCAACACCACCTCGAGAAACACAAGCCCCCTTCACTAATGTGTGGTGCTCGCGTAGAGCCGCCGCTGTCGTGCCGGCATCTTTCTCCACCTGAAAAAAGAAGTCCCTTCGCTTCTATATGTACCTCTCACAGCGCAACAGTATCACAACGCGATGACCCTGTACATCTCGCTCCACCTGTGCATTCTGCGTTTCATTACAGAGCTGTCGCTGCTCGCCAAGAAATGGAGCGAGTGCAGCCCGTTGCGGCGCAGGAAGGAGTACAGCGTCTACACTGTCCCCTCGATGGCACCACTGCCCAAAGATAAGAACAATTCGGACCGGGGGGGCACCGTCACACCTGCGTCTCAAGCGCAGTGGGGTACTGTGTAGCCGAGCAAGCATCACATGAATAGAGAGAGAAGACTGCCTTTCGGTAACATCAATCCGGCGCTGGCGCAGCTGGACGTACCCGATCCCACCACGAAGACGCCGTTCTCCTCTAAGCCCCTCTGGGCCTCATTCCAAAAGCGCCGCGCCAAGAGAGAAGGCGGCTCTCCGCTGTAGAGAGCGCCAGCAGACTGCCCAACATCTTTGAAGTCCAGCCAGCGTACTACCTCATCGCGAGTTTACACACCGCTGTCAGCGCAGATTTCCTGTAAATCGAAGAACATTTGATTTTTTTTTTTGCACAGTACTCTCGAAAGGCTGAATGTCGACGCACCTCAAAAACTCAGCTTCGCGCGGGAAGAGCCTAATAACGAGCCCATAGAAGACTTCCACTAAAATTACCCAGTCCTCTTGTTGCCTTCACCGCCTCTCGAGCGGCGGAGGGGTGTTCCCGTGTTGTAGTACCTGCAGATCTGTAGACAAGATTGCTCACACAGTGTCCCGTTGTCGAGGAGTTTGTACGCGAACGAGCTCCTCACTTCCTCAACGAGGCCCTGCGTTACCTCTCTCTACTTAAATCCCTCACACAGGTGGTTCCGCAGGCACCACCGCCGACTTCGTACCCGTTGTCTGCTTCTCCATAGCTTTTGAGGCGTCCAGCACCTCCTGGACAGTTGGTCGGTCCTTGAGTCAAAGCAGTGTCCTTGGTTCCCCAACAGGCGCCACTGCCCAACACCCATAGGGAGCGAAAATGTAACCTTGCAGTCAATGTAGTCGTGTCACGTCGATAAACCCCAGTCGAACGCTGTCAGAGCGTTTTTTTAAGTCCGAATAGGACGCACAGCACACGCCAATACGGAAGACATGCGAAGGAGACGCTTGCCCTCAGCATCGACCAGTGTATGTGGTGCGTAAAGGTGTGCGCCTTGTATATCCTTTTCGATGGTTTGCTAACAGTGTGAAGCACTGGACAGTCATCAGCATACGCGTCGCCTACTCCGTTTACCCTATTCAGCTAACCCCTACAGTACGTCGTCAGCACCACTGCGATGCAGCGGCACCGCGCATAGCCGTCAGCAGCACACGCGCCTTTCCGTTCGTTCGCGCACCCGAACTACTCTAGATCATTGTGTGCCGCCATGTCGTCCACGAAGCGCAGGGTTCTAGTCGCAGGGCATGCCGAGTAGGTCGCCGCGCCAGGTGTACATCAGGCGGTCCGGGATGTACCAGCAAAGGCTCTTGTGCGCAGGCAGCACTGTGGAAGTGGTGAGTAGAGACACTATTAGAGAAGGTTATCGAGAGGCAAAAATGCGTCCGATAGAGAAGACAACGACGTACATGACGAGGAAGAAGAGCAGGCGCAGGGAGAGAACGCGGGAAATCGGAAGAAATGAGTGGCGATTATGCTGTGGCTAGGTTGGCTGTGCTCATAGGGAGATGTGCCCACGTGTGAACAACCGAGGTGTAGTGTAGCATTGTGTTGCCCGCTTCATGGAGTGTGTACGCTTGGGTCCGTGCGTTGTGAATGCGAAGGGGGTGGGAATAAAAGAGAATGAGAAATCTCAAAAGAAAAAGAGGCACGTGGAAGGACACGAAGAGAAATGAACGACACCGCTGGGCAAAAACGAATTGGGGGGAAGGGGTGGGGCGGAGACAGAGGAAGAGAGCCCTTGTTTGACCGTAGCGGTGCAGGAATGCGCTGCACAAAGGCCGACCTGGGCGTGGCGCGTCAGAAAGGAGAGAGAAGGAGAGAGGGAGAGAGTGTGTGTGTGTGGATAGCGCATCAAGGCCGCCGGGGGTGTGGTGTGTGGATATACGAAGGTGCATGCGTGCGGGGACCGTCTTGCGTAGGCAAAGAAATCCACGACTGCGCAATGAATGGAAAAAGGGAATGCGAGATCTTGACGCGCTGCGCCTGCACTGCCCCTGTCACTTCTCCACCCGAGTATGCCCCATACCGACAGAGAGTACACAAAGCGAGTCTCTTGCCAGCACGCGTGCCGAAGCCAATATCGAGGGTGCGACCAGTTGTAGGGTTCTATCCCAACCGCCCTTCTCGCAGGAAGAAGCACCGGAATGCTTAGCAGTGCTACGACGCGGAACGAAGACGTTGAACATGCGCCTTCCCCCTCCCCCAAATGCGAGGCGGTAGTGGTATCCTTTTTGCTGGTTTCTGTACTGATTTCAGCTTAGCACATAAAGGGAAAGACAACAAACCCACAAGGGGAGAGGGAAGAGTGCGATAGAGCAGCCGAAAAAACGACAACTGAGATAAAACTGAGAAGAGGAAGATCAAACACTGCAGTGTGGCTCAGATGCGCGCCCCTGAGTTCGACGATACCTCAGGCAGTACTCGCTTGCCGCCGTTGCAGCATAAAGCGGTGTGGTACCAGCAAAAAAAAAAAGAGAAGAGTGTAGAGAGCCCGAAAAGCAAACCCGAGAGCTGCAGCCCAATCGAGGCGCCGCAGCGGAAGACCATGACGAAGGCTTTGAAGTAAAGAAAAAGAGCAAACACGAAGTCGATCATAACCCTGAACGACGCCGAGGCTGCAAGCCCATAAACTGAAGAGGTGTGAGTGCACTGTACCACTAAGCGATCTCCTTCCCTGAAGGAGAAACAAGTGCTGCCGCTAATTCACGACCGTCGTGTGATGAGCTTGGCAGATTCTTTTTTTCTTTGAGTGGGGACATAAATGTCCATTGCAGGTTCTCTACCAGAACGGTGCCCAGCCAGTGAGAAACGCGTCCGACAAATTGTCGAGGCTCGTCGCCTCTTGAATGAGGCGGTCGACTTGGTGCGGCACATCCAGGCTCTCCGCACCCCCGTTCAAAACGCGGAGCGAAAGGTAGGTGGTGAGCAGCGGTGCTGCAAACGAGTCCTTGGGCGAGTCGGTGAAGCCGGCGAGACTGTTCGAGCCCCACGACGAACCGTGAGGTTGAGAGTCCCCACCCTCCAAACGGCGAGAGGAGCGCATCATGGAGAAGGAGCTGTTCACCATGCCAAAATCCTGACCGGTGAGCTTTGCCTGCACACGTGCGAGGGCCAAGTTGCCTTGCTGGTTGCGCGTCTCCTCACCATTCTCGAACATTTGACTCTCCCCTGGCAAGGCGGAGTGCGGCGCCGGCTTCGATACGGACTTCGACAGCTGCATAGCAACGGGTTTAGCATCACCCTCCGACGCATCATCAACCCCCAAGCGGGCCGCAGCGGCAGTTTCGCCTGCTAAAGCAGCGGAAGCACTGTTGTTGGTCTCCTGCTGCACCGACTTGGACCCCGACCTCTCCGTGGTATCGTTGACCGCGTTGAGTCGCCAGTTGATGAGAGGGTCGTAGATGAAAGCCTCGAGAATCGACAGCAGATTTTCGCTATGGCGGTGGAGGTTTTTCATAGCCAACTCGCATGTCATGCGGTAAACACCATCGACGCCGGTGATACCGAGAGCGCACACTAGCAGACGTGTCAGGCGGAACGGAACAGCCTCGGCGTAGTGGGCGCGATGCATAGCCACCTCGAAGCAATCGCCAAAGTCGATGTGGACAACGGTGCCGTTGCCCTGCAGCATCAGGTTGTTGAGATGGCGGTCACCAAGGCCAAGGACATAGCCGACCATAGACATCGCAGCCAACGTCTGGCCGTAGGTTTGGCGGTAGCTCAGCCATTGCTCACACGTGTCGTTGTGGTTCCAGAAGATCTGACGCAGCTCGTTCTTTGGCGTGTTCTCCATTGCATAGTTCAGCAGCGCTTTGCGCTGCTGCTTCGGCAACTGGTGGTAGTCCTCGATTGTGTTCAGTCCGCCTTTCTTCATGATGAGGTTGACCTCTTTGTAAATGGACACCTCGTGTGCCTGTCTGTGCGTCTCTAGCATCTTGTAAATTGTCTCGGTGTTCTCCACCCATCCGACGACGCCGACGTTGTCAGTGAGGGGGATCACAGCGTACTGCGGGATGCTCAGTCCAATCGCACTCGCCGCATTATCGGACTGGAAGATGGTGTCGATCAGGCGAATGAACTGCATGACGCGCTCATCCTGCCGCATATCCTCGTGGCCCTTGAGTAAGAAGCGGTACTTTTTGCCATCGGACGCGTCGAGGCCGATGCGGCGCGGTTTCTGCTTGGATGGCATCACATACACCCTGCTGTGGAACTTGCGAATCGTGATGAGGGGCTTGTCGTGCTCGAAGGTGCCAGGCACTGCTACAATGCTGTCTTGAATGCCATCCAGCGTCGGTGAGACGTCGCTCATGTACAGCCGCCGCTCCAGCACGCCGCGGCGCAGCTGCGCGTATACCTGCCGCAAGAGACCCCATGCCTCGTCTGTTTTTGACGCCTCCAAGGCGATCTTGGCGTGGCGCAGCGTGTGACCAAACGTGCGCTCAAAGTTGAGCTCACTCGGGGTGGAGGCGCGGTCCAGCTCCTCGTACAGCGGCTGCAGCATGGAGAAGATGGTATCCGCGTTGCTCGGCTTATAGGCCGCCTGTTGAATCGCCACGTGCCACTTCTCTGTCCACAAAATGGCAATGCGCACCATCTCGTTGCTCACCAAGGACGCCTCTCTGACAATGCGATCGTTCTCTGGGATGTCGCGCATGCCCATGATGACGCGCTCCGCCATGTGCCGCCGCACCACGTCTGGCGACTTTTCCGCCACTGTGAGAGGGTAGATGAGGGCGTGAGAGTACTGAGACCCTACACGAATGAGTAAGTCGGTCAGGATGGCGCGAGCGTAGCGGGCCTCGATGCCGATGCGGGCAATGAGCTGCGGCACCACGTTCAGCCACACGTGGTCCGCCACCACCTGCACTCCGTAGTGCACCGCCTCGTTGATCTCCCGCATGCCGCTGTTGGCAAACCAGACTGAGAGAATGCGCAGTACATCCTGCATCACGAGGCTGCCCGGTACGTCGTTGCAGAGCTGAATGGACTTAAACAGGGAGGTGATGCAGGAGATTAGGTGTCTGTTCTGCACCTCGCCCTGTGTGCTCGGGTCGCGGGCGAGATCGCAATGCAGGATGCCCAGCGAGTGAAAGGCAGCGGCGCTGTTGGGGCCTAGCTCTGTGGCGTGTGTCAGCTCCGTGATGGCCTCCTCGCCGTACTCCGGGAAGAGGTACATGGTCCACTCGCCAAGAAGCAGCCAACACTGCCCCCAAGTCTCGGCTCGCGGGTCTTCGGCGTCGACCTGGACGGCGGACAAGATGCTCTTCAGCTCTACATACGCTCCTTGCTTGTCCTTGGCAAGGTAAACGTATTTGATGTAGGTGTGGATCAGCTCCGGGTCACATTTACATAGAACCTCAAGCGAGGCATCCTCGTGCAGCAGCCTTTGCAGGAGGTGCTCCGCGTGCGAGAACCACTGTGACTTGCACAGGGATCGGATGACATACACGTACGAGTCCAGGTCACTCTCCGGCTCTAGCACAAGTGAGTTGATGGAGAGCACCGTCAGGAGATCGTCCGGCCGGGTAGACATCTGTCCCAGCCGGCGATGCCACACACGCTTCAGCAGCGCCTGCCGCTCACTGCACGCCGTAGTGAATGAAACGAGCTCTTCAAAGTGCCGCAGGTGCTGCAGACGCGTCATGCCCTCGTACGCGCGGCTGTAGCTCTCATTCAACGAGTCGGCAAAAGACTCGAGCATCGACTCACGCACCTTGTCGGTATAATGCAAAAGCTCGCTGTAGCACTCTGTTCGAAACAGCGCGGCGCAGCGCTCAACGACACCAAAGTAGCTTTGCATGCGCCTGTCTACCGCCAGCTCGTCGAAGATGTCCCATGCTCCCAAGCAGAACGCTGCCTTGGCTCGAAAGGGCGCTACCTCGCACTGCGCGTCGGTGGGAAGCTGGTCCCAGTACAGCTCGGCGAGCTCCTGCACGCGGTTCGAGTGCCCCAGCGCTTGCTCACACCTTAGTACACCCACAAGCGACGCCACCTCGAGGCAACGGGTATCGCAGCTGGCCATGCGCGCCTCATATCGTCGCAGCGCCTCACTCCACCAGTTGAGCTGCTCCAACGATGCAATCTCCTCAAAGCCGAACTGCTCAGGCGCGAAGATTTCAGAGAACTTGCGGGTGAGCATCTTCAGCAGCCCGTTGGCTGTCATGGTCATGTTCAAGTGCCGGTAGTACTGAATGAGGTCCTCAGCAATCGTCATGACACGACGCATCTGGTTGTCCTTGCGGTCCGTAATCTTGCAGAGCTTGCGTGAGAGGCTCTCAAAGAGCACCTCGTTGAAGTAGATGGCCTTGGTATGCATCTCCCCGCTGAAGGCGACAGATGCTAGGACTTCCAAGTTCATCAGCGGCGTCGGTATAGACTTTGTCCTCTCCTCTACCTCGTACGCCAGCAGCAGTTCAGTATGCGTGTGTCCCTCAATAAGGCCGCGAATGTCGCTGACCGCACGCACTGGATTATCATTGATAGCGAGCAGCTGCGCGCCAATCGGGACGCCGGCGCGAGCGCCTACACCATTCGGGGCCAGCTTCGTCACGATGACACCTAGTGTGGGGTCCTGGTCGTAGTTGATACCAAACTTCTGACTGGTCGACTCCCGATCCACGCTGAACACACTCTCTCGCATCACCTTGACGAACTTCACGTGATCCTCATCTCGCTCGCCCTCCATGAACTCGGCAAAGCAGAACAGCCCCTGCTTGACGTCCGCGGGTGCCGCAGCAAGCGCGCGATCAAAGATCTCCATAAGCTGCGCCCGCAGCGGCGTGTCAAGGTGCCCGCACACGGCAGTTACGGCAAGGGGGAAAAGATCCTTGGCAAGCTCCGTGTTGCGGTCCGCGACAGCGCACGTGTCGCGCAGCACGGCATACGGGGAATTGCGCAAAAGCGTCACTGTGGCGTTGTGGAGCCACAAAACCCAGGACTGCTCGCGTTTCTTTGTCTTCGCCACCGGCAAGTTCGCCAGTGCCTGAATGACCTTCGCCCCGACCGGACGTGGGCTCTCTTCCCGTTGCTCTACCCGGAGAATACCCAAATTACGTCGCATGGAGGACTTGTTGTCTGTGGCTTTGCGGCTAAACAGACTACATCGCGCCGCGGTGTCCATGCCGGGCTGAAAGCGGAAGTCAATCATCGTCTGACCATGATGGTGACGGACGTCAAGCACGTCGATGAGAACGTTCTCCGAGCACGGCGTGCTGCGCAACTCCTGCTCGAACTCATCCTTCGACAATCGCGGCAGATGCGACACCACCGTAATGGGGCGGTCCGGATTAAGGTCTGTGCCATTCGACGTTGCCATGCGGGTCTTGGCGCCACCGGCGGCGCTCTTAACGAGGTTGACGAAGTACTGCGGTGGAAAGTTCTTGCGCACCGCCACGCGCTCGATTGGCATAATGAATCGTTTCGCCGGCATCTTTACCGTGTCCACCAGTGTCGCTAAGGTGTGTAGGCCAACATCCATCTCCTCGTTGCTTTCGGCCAGCTCGATGTACCACATGATGGTGTGAACAATTTGCGCGCAGCAGTGCTTCACGAGGGTCAGCTGCTTCGCCATGACGAAGTTCAAGAAGTCGAAGCAGGCGTCGTTGACATTTTTAGACTTGGAGAGCTTACCGTCAGGCGATGCTTTTGCAGGCTCGATGCACTGCAGCACGTGTGGCAGAATCATCTGCAGCTCCTTCTCATGCATCACTGCTGTAAACGACTCAAGAGATTTGACAACGCGCTGCACCAAGTCAAGGTCGTTCTTGTTCTGCGAAAGCCGCTGGTGAATAAACTCGACGGCCCACCGGTTGTCGCGCATGTCCTGCGCCGGAATCCCCTTTGCTAGGCTGTCAAGCAGCTGCACAACGTACGCCCTGAAAGGTCTCTGGCTCGCCTGCGGGAGAAGGCAAAAGGCTTGCACAGACCGGAGTAGGTCGTAGCCCACAGATGGCGCTACAGTCTCCTTGAATTGACAAAGGAGAATGGCAAGGTCGTTCATCAGGCCCAGTACCGTCTCATACAGAAATGCCCGCTCCGGGTCGCGCAGCCAGGTCTGCAGTTGCGGAAGCAGCTGGGTGAGTAGATTAAGTTCCACCTTTCCCTCGACATCGTGCAGCATCGATCGCACCGCTGCCAACGTGTCCACCTGCTGCTTTGGATCCAACGCGAGCTGCAACGAGCGCACGAGGTAGTACAGTACTGCAGAAGCGTAGCGCTTCGGCATGTCGGTGGAGACGCGCAGTCGTGGCTTGCAGTGAGCCAGTGCCGGCGTCACCACCTCTTCTTCTTCCTCCATCTCATCCGACTCCACCTTGCGGAAGACGTGACGCATCTTTACGGGGGTCACGGCACCGATGGAGCTGAGCACCTTCATGGCAGCAATCGTCACGGACTCTTCTTCTTCCGTCTCGCGGCGGATGATACGGGCCACAGCCCGGTACACCTCACTCAGCTCTGAAATGTCGGTCTTGGTGATGTGACTGATGAAAGCCGCCAGCGTCTCCAACGCCTCGCGACGTCGCGTGCACGAATCCCCGCCGTTGGCAATCATGAGGAGCGGTCGAAGAAACAAATGAGGATCGAAGTGGTCTTGCGGTGCTGTCCGCTCTAGGATTGAGCGGATGAGCTGCAGCAAAGCGATGGAGAGCGATCGAGAGATAAAAGGCTGCGCCTCCAATCGCTGCAACACAATTGTCACGACAGTGCTTCCTTGAATTAGGAGGGCATCGTAGTCCACACACATCTTCAGCAGTCCAGCCATGCACACCGCGAAGGACACAGACGCGTCCATGGTAGCAACATCGTGCAGCATGTATCTCTGCGTACGCTGCAGCTGCGGCTGCACTATGGAGGGGTGATATGGGAGCAATTGGCACAGCAGCGTCAGTGCCTGGGCCTGTGTTGCTTTATCGTTGTCGTTGCGTGCCATAAAGATAGCCTCCAAGTTGTCCGCATGGCACAGGTACGGAAAGAAAGACGCGGAGAACTGCTGCAACGCCCATAGCCGAATCTCAGGGTCGCGGTCGGCCACGGCGACGTCTAGCACACGCTCCACCGCGTTACTCACGTTATTATTTAGTCGCTGCGCGTAACCATTTGCCTTAGCCACGTCCGCCTTGTTGCGCTCGATAACGATCTCGCAGAGCTCCAGCGCTGTGGTGACAGCGACGCGCCGCACACCTGGGTCGTCGTGCGAGAGGATCTCCAGCACTTCGTCCAGCTGCTCCGTCCGCTGCAACGTTGTGAGCAGCGGTAGTGAGTGCAGTATCACCGGAATCGGTCGGTTGACGCCTACGTTGATGCGCAGCTGCGCAAGCCTTGGGTCGTCAAAGCGAATCCGAGTCCCAGCGAAGCGTAGTAGCGCGTTCACTTTGCCAAAGTTCAGCAGTTCCTGCTCGGTGCCCAAGTAGCCTTCTAAGAGCGAGTAGATCGGCTTCATCTGGAGATCGCCGTAGCGGTCCCGAATGAGCTCCAGCAGCTCATAGATGACAGGAACATAGGGCAGTCGTTGAATGCACGCACAGACCGCCTTTACCACGGCCCCACCTAAGCGAAGCTCTCTCTCTGAGATTAGCATCTCCTTCAAGAGCTCAAGCCCTTCCGTTCCCACCTCCACAGAGTCGTCCGAGGAGATAAACTCTAGCAAACGCGTCCTCAGCGCTTCGTACCAATCCCTTTCCTCTTGGCAAAGAAAACAGGCAACTTTGCTTGCTGCAGCTACAGCGGCGACTCGCGTAGCGACGGAGTAGACGGACCAGTCCGTTTCGCAGAGAAAACTCACCAGCCGCGGCAAATTCCACGGAGCCGAAACAAACGCTGGCGTCACAGCAACGTGAGCCAAAGCGGAAAGGACACCGACCAGCAGCGACTCATCTGCCGCGGTGCGCATGTGGCGCAAGACAAGGTCAGCCACATCTTTCGCCACTTGTGGCGTCACCTCATAGCAGTTCTTCACAAGCGCGGAGGTAAGGCGGATGAGTGCTGTGCGGTGCCACACATTTCGTGTTTCCATCGCGTCCTTCAGTGTCACCAGAGGCGCACAAGACGACGTGAGGAGCTCCAGCAGTGTTGGGTTTCGTTTTATGATGAATGCAGCCGTCGACACAATTTTGGCGAGCACCTCGCACACAACAGTGCGGCGGTGCACATCAGCCGCGAAGAGGTCTTTCAGAAGCGCTTCCACGTGGTCTGTTAGAAGGTCTGTCGTCGTGCGAATGTTATCCTCGAGTACTTCACCGAGGCACTGAATTACCTTCAGGCATTCTTCCGGCGTGGTGCACTTAAATGCACGACTCAACAGCAGCATGAAGCAGCGACTTCTCTTCTCGTGTTGGTCCTTCCACTTGATGTCAAATACGACGCGAAATGAGCTGCATCCCTTGTCCACGGAGTTGCAGAAGGCACTATCGATCAGGGCAATGACACGCTCATGAAGCGATTCATTCGCACCAAGCTCCTTTTCATGTAGAAAAAGAGTGTCCATCAAGGCGCTGAGGCACTCCTCGGAGCGCTGCCATCGGTCCTTCGATGTGCTATTGAGGTTAGAGAAGATGGAGCTAAGCTGCTGACCCAGTGCAGCTGTACTATCGCTGCTGAAGAGCTTTGTGACAGAGATGTTGCCCATGTCTCCAGCGGCGAGCGTCTCTGTCATCGTGGCTGGCTACAGTGCGTGCGCGGAAGCCAGTGAACAGCTGGTGTGTGTGTGTGTATGTGTATGTGTGTGGACAGTATGGAAAGATCACCAACCCAACTGCTGACGCCCTGCATTAACCTGAAAAGAGAGAGGGTCACAGAGAAGTCACCGCGTTAAATTGAGCGCGTCGAAGCACGTGTTACGCACTGATGCCACGGGAGTGGCTGCAATGACTACTGAAGACAGACAGACACGACGTTGCCCCCGTTCAACCGCAGACAGAACAAAAAAAAAAGAGAAAAAGAGAGGGAACAAATGTGTATGTGTTTGGGGTCCTTGTCTGTGCGCCTGTAACTTGCTCTAGCCTCCCTAACAACCCCTTACATGGATTGCCTTCAACAAAGAGAGACGGCGCGCTCTAGATAAGTAGCTATAAGGGGCAAGGAGCTGATGAAGGGTGAAAAAGAGGCAGAAATAGGGAAATAGTGAAGAGCGCGTACAGACTGTCGACAATGGTCGGAGGGGCTGGAGCCTAGAGGAGAGAGGGGAAGCAAGAAAGCGGAGAAGTCGTGAAGGTTTGTAGCAAAACACGCGATCAATGAGCACAGCAAGGAATGAAGGCGGTAGGAGAGAGCAGCAGCAGCAGCAGCAGCAGCAGCAGCAGCAGCCAAAGGCGTGGAGGCAAGAGAGCGAAGAGGTGCAGCAGCGGTGCAGTGGAGATACGAAGGACAAGGAAAAGAAAAAAAAACAGGAAGGGCAAGGTAGAGGCAAAGTGCGCGCTAACATGCAAATGGAAAGGTGGTGGCTGGTGGACGAGAGAGATATGTAAAAAAAAAAAGGAGCACGCGAGGTAAAAGGAAATAAGCGAAAGAGGCATTCAAAAGCACACGCGAAGCGACAAGAGAACAAACGTCGGCATCCACACACGCTCCGACACGTGTGCACGAGAAGCCTCCACGACGTCGTCTTCTTCTTTTTGAGTGAAGGAGAAAGGGGCAAGAAACGAGCAGAGAAAGCGAGCGCGAACAGCACACGAGCAGCTGTCGTTCGAAGCACGTGCCCGCGCAGACAGAAAAAAAAAAACAGAAAAAAAAATGCACGTCGATGTGCGTGAGCTGCGCAGAGGAAGCCTACACTAATGAAACCCAGAAAAGGGGGAAATTAACCACGATGTGCGACAGCACACTACACCACACAGGTCTCGTGGCGCCCTCCGTCTCACTGTCTCCTACTTTCTTCACAAATCACCCAATGCGACGTACCAAATTGGGGAGGAGGGAAGCCCCCAAGAATGAAACTGGCGCTGATATCCTATGGTGAGAACATACACAGGAACACGCGCAGGTGCACACCGAGACGCTTTGAGCGGCCACACAGTCTCAGACACAACGAATTTGCGCACCACAGTGTAGGCGCCACAACTTGTAGGAAGGTGCAGAAAATAGAGGAGAACAGGGGAGGGGGAAAGGATATTGCTCCTTTTCGTTGTTCGTATGAAGAAAATGAGTTCTGCCCAGGCGTCCGTGTTGCCGGGCGTGAGCCCCTATGTGCGTATGTCTAGAACAGAAAGAGGGAGGTGGTGAGTAAGAGTGTGTTGGAAGTGGTGAGCAAGTCGTGTATTCGGCGGCGGAATGAAAGAGACTCGTTTTCGGGGGTGTAATGAGCACAAACAACAGCAGAGATACGGCGCAGGTGCGTGGAGGCGGCAATGAGAAGATGCGAGAGAGAAAAATCGTCGCAGAATCACACGCCGAAAAAAAATCCGTCCGGGTTTCTTTTGCGTTGCTGTCGACCCCTTGGCTCGCCTCTCTGCTCCTGTTATGAAGGCTCTCACTGCTGCTTCACCGCAGAACA
Organism: Leishmania panamensis; assembly: GCF_000755165.1. Taxonomy (NCBI): domain Eukaryota; phylum Euglenozoa; class Kinetoplastea; order Trypanosomatida; family Trypanosomatidae; genus Leishmania; species Leishmania panamensis. The sequence continues at coordinate 1,551,574 of NC_025866.1, read as the reverse complement.
CTGCTAGTCCCACAGCCTCGCTGAGATGCGGAGAAGATTCAGAACTCGTGAGACATCCACGTCGCAGCCGGATTGGCACGCGCATGCGAGTGCGGTGGTTGTGTCAGGGAGTTGGTGCACTTGCAGGTGCTGTGCTGCATACGCGTGAGCGCACAGAGTACAGAACATGAGAAAAACACACACACACACTCACAGGGGTACGAAATGACAGAAGGCGCAGGCAAAGCAACCGCGATGGTCGTTTTATTCGAATACACGAGTAAATGGGAGACGAGAGAGGAGCTGCGGGTGTGTGTAGGCGCACAAGAGAGGCGTGTCAGTGGGCATCAGAAAAGGATTCCAACGCAGTCAAAGGTGATGAAGTGTAGTGTGCTGAGGCTAATACCTACACAGCGCCGCACGGCGATATGAGCTATGAATGGCCATCATCACTGAGCCTTTGCTAAAGGCCGCTTCATCCGGTCTCTCGAGTCGGTACGTTAACCGCTCTCGGGACAACGCTAACAAAGGAGAAGTGGGGCCCCGTAAAGGTACTCCACGCGCACACGCGCATAGCGGAGAGCTCGAGCAGGGCGGAGGGATTCGCTAACACTGTATTACAGCGACCCTCACGACGGCTTTTCCTTTCGAGTCTCTTATGAGTGATGGGCTTTTCTATACCTCGCAGCTTTTCGTCAGAATCATATCTTGGGGTGCCGTACTGCAGTGACGCCGGCGATCGGTCGCGCCTTTGGATCGACTCGGCGCCTAAGATGTCCCGAAACAGCTTCTCGCGTCATTTTGTTGCTCTCCTACTCCTTTGTGTTTCTCGCGTAGCTGGGCATAACTGTATGCACCTCCGCTGGCCTGGGTAGATTGGACTGTCAAACACATGAGCCTATGAGAATATCTTTCTTTCGCGTGTTCATTCTTTACTGGAGAACAGAAGGCGATCTCCCCTCGGCTCCCGGTCTGTCACAGGCCCATCGCGTGGTGCACAACCGCGAGGCAGACGGGCTGCAGCGGTGCCGCCTCGGTGGCCAGCGCGCGACCTCTGCCTCCAAACACCAGTCACCTGCTGCGCAGCTCGCCTCACAGCCGCTGCCCGAGACGAGCTGACACGCTGCCTGTCGTAGGGATGACCCAAGCGTGCTCACTGTCGCGGCTCGCTCCGACGCAACGCCATCCAGGACCCAACCTCACCCCCGGCATTCGTAGCGCTACATCGCTCTGACCTCCCTACATCCTAGGTGCCTGGCCCTGTCCAGAGGCCGCTCGGTATACGCAGGGAGAGTGGGAGGGGGCGGGTGGCTGCGTGGGCTTCCCTCCCACACAGCGGGGGAGGGGGGGGCACTGAGCCGACGGACACCACACACTGGGGTGGGTCTATCCGCTCCCAAGGGTCAAGAACAAAGTGCAAAATAGGGAAGAAAATGAACACGGAATCGAGCACAACACGTACTGCCTGATCGAAGGAACAAGACCGCTCGGCCTTTTTTTGTTTGCTGAGCGATGTGAGAGAAAGGGAAACAGTGAAGCAGGTGTAGAGAGCGAAAATGGTGGTCACGTACGACCAAATTGAACCGTGAGGGGTGCGCCAAAAAGAGAGAAGCATTGAAGAGAGATCCCTGCTTCGGTGTTCACCGCTCCGCTTCCTGCCCACGGTGGTAACGGAATGCACACGTCCCCGCAAACACACGCCTCTACGTTCGTTTCACAACCCGTGACGGCAGAAGAAGCGGAGGAGGTGCAGAGTCGTTGACGCAATGCAAGAACAACAACAACAAAAAAAAGGCCAACCGAATCGGAGAAACGACTTCAAAACGTGTGATGTACAGACAGCAGAGTTGGGACAACGAAAGAAAAGGGGAGTTCAGTACACGGATGAAGCGCTTGAGAGGACGCTGAAAGAATCGTTGCGGATGCACGGCGACAAAAATAATAAGACGAAAAATCGATAGACATACACCCGTACACACACACATCACATATCGCATCACAAACGAGTGATTCAGTCAGAGAAAGAGGAAGAGCGGCGATCCAATGCCACTCGATGTCGGCGAAGGAGAAGAAAAACAGTTCTGCGTCAAGGCGAAGTCGCCCCCACAATAATGGACAGTATAAACACCGAGCAAATCAAGACGGAAAGGGGATGTGCACACGCCACGCGCAGTGCGAGGAAGCACACAACTGCAGCGACAATAACAAGCAAACCCCCAAAAAATTCATTCCTGAAAAGGCGAAACAAGACAGAAAGACCAACTCAACAGAGGCTAAGAAGCAGCACGAGTCAACCTCCATGAACCTCCCTCGTTCATTGTTTCCTGTTGATGCACACCTGCGGCTGCCACAGTCAGAGGACCCTTCCACTCCGCCACTCCTCCCAGGCGTCCCTTCCTCTGCAATTCACTGTCGGCCTACAGTTTTGAGAAGACACCTTGCATAAACTCCGCCTCAAGGTCGACATCCACGCCGCCCTGAATCGCGGCCAATCCCACCTCCAGGATAGCTTTCTGGAAGAAGGGTGGAAGCCTCAGCGGAGACTCACTGTTAGCAAGCGGAGCAGCGAAGTCGTTCCACGCTTTAGCTATGGCCTTTTCCAGCTCTGTCGTATTGACATCACCGATGTTTGACGCCTCGATCTGCACAGAGACGTTCTCCACCGGAAGCAACTCGTAGCTGATTGAGCGACCTGTCTCGGCGCTGATGTTACGGACCCCGCACGCGGCAGACAACCGAATTGCCAGTACAGGAAGAGGCCTCCGGGTGCGCCATGAAGAAGTCTTCTTGATATCGAAGGATCGGGAGACAGCGGCGGATCCTGCACATGACCCGCTCTTCTTTTTGGTGACAATGTCAGACAAGGTCGCGACTTGCCACATGGATTTGGGGTGCACGTACAGTCCGAGAATGAGGTCCTTCGCAACCACCAATACTTCGCCGTCTTGCGGCACGTCGAGTACAGGTGCCTTTGCCGCCTGCACGTCGGTGTACAAGTAGCACTCTCGGCACGCCTGGTACAACTCAGGAATAATATCCTCGAAGAGAGATGTGTTCCACTCCGCTGGTAGGTCATGCTCCACCCGCAAACGTCCCGCCTGTGCCGCGTTGTAGAGAAGATTATTCACGCTTGTCAGGGTGGTGCGTATGGCTATGTCGCGAGAGATGAGGTCAGGCATCGCAGACGCGGTAGGCGCTGGAGCGCAGCCAAAATCAACCGGGTTTAAATCCAACATAACGCGAAGCGTGTCCGCTGTCATCACGGGCGGTGTCATGGCGCGGATGCCAATTTTCGCAAAAACACCATTGAGACTCTCAGCTGCCTTGCTTGGCGCTTCTTCATCCAGTTTTTTCTTGATTTGGCTGACCACGAAGGCGTCAAAGTCACCAATGAAGATTTCCAGCACTTTCTGTGCAATGCCGCACGCCTTGCTGTCCAGCTGATGGTAGACAACCAGCTGGCCCCAGTCAACCTCTAAGTGCGGGAACGTCGCGCTCCACCGTCCATCTGGTAGCAGCGTGAGACGCAGCACTGCCTCGGCATCGGTTTCGTTCAGAGTGACCCAGAACGTGCCATCGCACCGTATTCCCATGTAATGAAAAATAAATCGCGACTTCTCCACCTCCATAGCAAATCCCTTGGATTGTAGGACTAAACTCTGCTCGTCTGGCAAGGCAGTATTGACGGTGAGCGATTTCAGCTTAAAATGCTGTAGTACCATTTCGCCTACCCACACATGGTCCACTTCCTGCTCGGGAATGACGAGGGTGTTGTTATCCTCTTGAATCTTGGGAATGACAGCAGCTGCAATGAATCTGTTTATAACGGTCGACGTCACCGCCACAGAAATATTGGCTGGAGGGCAGGGGACGATGTTATTGGCATCTGTCATGCGAACTCTCGACAGGGGACCTGTAGACATCGTCTGCAGCAGAGAGATGACAGCCCCGCAAATGAACAGGAACACCAGCCACGGCAAGCAACGCCACCACCTCCGTGCCCCGACTTTGCCGCTGCTTCGTTTTCCATACACCGACATGGCGACAAACGCACAGCGACGAAAGACACGTACAAACAAGACAGCGGGAAACACAGGGGGAAGGGGGTAGAGCGAGCGGCAGTAGCGAGGAGAGGGAGAGAGGTGACGCGTAATACTGGGGAGACGACGCGGCAAGGCGGTCGTAGGACACAAGCCAACACGATGAAATAAATAAGGAGGCACGGCACAACGGACTGGAGTTGTGGGTACTCGCGTAGAGACGGCGGCGTTTATGTGCTCTAGGAGACAAGGGTAGAGGAACCCAACGGGCAACGAGCAAAAAAAAAGAAAAAAATTGAATAGTGAGGCGCAGTAGGGGTGGCGAAGTGTGGCACTTGGGGCTACGTGAGGACGCGATATAGACAGTGGCAAAGAGGACGCGCCATGCAAGGCAGAACTGCTGCGAGGCAGCAGCGTCATGTATTCACGAAATAGAAGAGTGGTGAAATAAGATGAGTTGGACAACCAATGCCATAAAAAACATGTGAAAGAGAGAGAGAGAGAGCAGAAGAGGGTAGGAGGGAACGACTTGCTAGAAATCCTATCTTGTAGGCGCGGTACATGACCTTCTCGCCCTTCCCCGCCCCTCGTCCCTGCACGCCGCTACGTGGGGCTCTGTTGCTCGCATATAGCCCAGAGCGAGTGCGGAAAGCACCTAGGCTGCACCTTTTGGCGTCCCAGTCGGTGACATCTGCCTCGTATGATTCGCTGGTGACGACGGCCATACCAACGACAAGCAGAGTGCAGGCGCACACTTCTTGCTCCAGGCATTGATGGTCAACTTGTAGCGCTGGCAGAGACACTCACAGTCGCAGTTGATGTCAGAGAGAGAAAAAAAGAAACCTTGAAAGGAGCAGACGCCCCTATCACACACACACACACACATCCTATTCAGGGATACTAAGAGCTAAGCGTGGCGCTTGACCCTGAAGGATCTAAATCGCAGCGACGCGCACTGCAGCAGTCCGTGCACTAGAAAGCATTGGCGCCACACCATCTGTTCGCTTTTAGAAGAAGGGCAGAGTATGCTCGCCTGCGATTGAGAGAGGCGCAGAGTGCACTTGTGCGCTTCTACACCCTCCTTTACAGTTGTAGGAGCGGACTGACGGATCCGTAGTGCCGCAGCGCAGAGACGGATGAAACCGACGCTGTAGCACCTGGTGGTGCGACGGCAGTGAAAGACTCCTGAAGTGGTGGTGTATAGCAAAGGCAAAGACATCTCAACCTGTCGGCCCCTCCAACAAGCTCCTTCATCTTGGCACGTTGAGACATCGAGACACCGTCCTCGTTGAGAATGTCCTCCATGCGGAACTCGGCCCACTGCAGTGCGGCATCATCGCTAACGTGCAGCGCCACAGATGGAGGAGCTGGCAGCGGCAGTATAGTGCTGGGAGTTGTTGTCGCGTCTTGTAAACTGTTCACAGAGGAGTCAGTGGGTCGCGGTGCGGGGCAGTCCTCCTCGGATGCTTGCTTACGAGTGTCAGTCAGAGATGTGGTGCGCGATTCCCTCGCGTACTGGACCGCAAGTCGCTCAAAGACCTCCTTTAGAACCAACAATGACTTGTCTGCGGTATTGGGTCGCAGGTAGTCTTCGAGCAGCACACACAGCGAGGGCTGCGGGAGGGCGGAGATGGGGTTATTTTCTATCATGACAAGACGGTCCAGGGAACGACCGAGCTGCCTGAGGTCCTTTACACACATGTTGGAGCCGCGGTACCAGCGCTTGTGTCGGCTAATAATGTGATGGAACCACTGCCGTCGTCCGCAGGCTTGCCCGATCGCATGAAGGATGGGATTCACGTAGTGCGCTGAACCGGCAGTCCACACAATGACCTCAACAGGAAGCCGGTGCAGTGACCGCAGCAGCTCGCCAACGTAGGGACGCAGATGAATGGGGCCGTCGCGAGCGCCGACAAGCGTCTCATCCAGATCAAACACAACAGTGAACCACGGTAACTGCCGCCGTTCATCTCCTCCACCATCAGCTGTGTCAACAGCGATAGCGGAGAGAGCAGGCACAAGCCAACGTTGCTCACCTCTTGCCATCGCCCGTCGCTGCCTGCGGGTGCTGTGTCGCTGCGAGGTCCCACCCATTGCCACTGCATCCTTCACGGCGGTGTCCAAGTCACTCAACATGGTAGTGCTCGGACTCGGTGACGGCCGTGCAGCGTTCGTGAGGGACGCGCAGCTTTCCGACTTCTTCGCCATCCGCCGGCGGTCAGGCTTCGTGGAGTGCCGCCACACACGAGCGTGGTGCGCATCTTCCCAGCCTGTGGGCATGAAGCCGCTCATAAAAACAGCCCCCATGCCGAGCATGTCCTCCATGTCGGCGTCGGCGTCGGATGTGTCCTCTGAGTCAAGCAGGAAGTCCTGCATCTGCTCGTTCACGAGGTCGTACTCAGAGTACTCGGAGTCGCTGCCTGAGGCCTTCACAAAGTTGACGAATGTCTCTGTCGTGCACGTGGTGACAGAATAAGGGATGGTTACCTCCTCAATCTTGCAGTCGACATCGGCGTTGCCAGGCAGCAGGCACTGCGTGGAATGAGTCACACGCAAGGCGCGGCGTGGAAAGCTGTTTCGGTTGTGCCGCGTTTGATGACGGTCAGTGCGCAGAGAGGAGGTGCAGAACGAGCGCCGCAACGCCTTGTGTGGTAACCGCTGCGGACGACTAAAGCTCATCGTGGTGCCAACTAGACTCTGCCTTTTTTTTTGGGGGGGGGGGTCAACTCTGTCTTTCGGGCTGCGTCTTTGCCTCTGTTGATTCTCTCTCGCTTGCTCTTTGATTCAGCCTACGTGTAAGAGACTGTGAATGCTGTACTGACACCCTCGCCGGCGAGGTGCGAGACCCACGCTCATTCGAGGAGAACAAGGGGGAGAGACGTCTGATTTAAGGTCGCTAAATACGAGCTCTCTCGTCGCTATCAGCGTGTATGGCTGCGTCTTCTTGTCTACCCACGGCAGACTTGGGGAACGCAAAGTTCAACTATCGATCGAACGGGATAAGAGATCTCTGCTGTCGCACCGACAAAGCAAAGGAAAGGAAGCGAATAAATTGATGCAGCTATGCTTGCATGTGGGTAAGTGCGCGTGTGTGTTATGCGGGTGCAGGAGGAGCGACCACGAAGCCCATCCAACGTACGCTTCTCCGCCGGCACTAGTAACTCAACATGCAACGCCAAACAGAAAGAGCGCTCGTGATAACGCGAAAAGCTCAAAAACCGACCAGTGTAACCCACCCGTGAGCGTTTCCTTTAGAGAGCAAAAAAGATCGGAAAGGAGGCGGAGAGTGAGAGAAGGAGTTGGAGTGCCACGAATGGGGTGTAAGTCGGTGCGCCAACCATCAGCAAGAAAGAGGCACGATAACAGTACTCTCCCGTCTGAGCGTGAACCATGCAGGCAACGAAGCGAAGGAGAAGAGGAGCAAAGAGGAAAAAAAACGATATGCACGCAGTGCACAACAGAATAAACTACTGCGTGTGTGGGTCGCGATAGCTCTCAATGTGCTTCTCTCCACTCCACCTCCATACCTGCCACGCATTGCTTTTACCATTCTCCTCTCAAATACACTTCATTCACCCACGCTTGTGAGAAGGGAGGACTGGTTGCCTTCAGGAAGAGGTACGCGCTGTCAAGCACGGAAGCAAACCATCCTCTACCGTTTCGACTCGGTACGCGTGCCGCGGTGGCAGCGGTCGTCTCCAAAGCCTTGGTAAACTCAGGCATATTGACCCATAGCCTAGACGCGCCGCTGAACCTGTGGGTGATTTAGATGAGGGTAACCCTACAACGCTGAAGAAGACGTGGGCTACGTGAAAGACAACCGGTCGACCGAGACGATCAAAAAGGCAAAAAAAAATATCGCCCATACGCACACAAGCGTGAGCGCGGTGCCAAAGAGCGTCATCAACCGCAGCCTACACCACACAGGTCAAGTCGCAAGGAACGCCTCCCCCATGCGCTGTGAAGGGGGGAGGGCAAGTAACGCCCTGGCAGGCACACGAAGCAGGAAAAAGGTGGAGAGATTCCCCCAACACACACACACAAAAAGGCGAAGACTGACGACTTAGCTTGCGCTCATCGTGCGCAAAGGGATAACGCGGCACACGCGCCTGCTGGCGCATCGCGAAGCAACCAGACACGCCCTCTGCAGAGTGTGAAACGTATTACTTAGTGAAGAGCCCCTCCTCCTCCAACTCACGTTGTCGAATGCGCTCATTACGCGCCTCGATCTTCTTCTGATCCTCGGTGGCCAGGTCGTACGGATTGCCTCGAAGTCGATACCGTGGGTTCACCGCGTTCATCTTGCACAGCGTCCAGTTACGACGCTCGAGAAAGCAATCGTTGGTGGCGATGCAGTCCTCTACACTTTCCTTCTCCTGAAAGCACTTGGTCATGACGATGCATTCGATGAGCGCATTCTTTGGCCGCCAGCAGATGCTCTTGTGCTCCTTTTCCATCTCCCCTTTTGTCTTTTACAGCGGGGTGTGGACTGCCTTCTACCTACGGATCTCTACTGGGCACAGATACCTAAAAAAAAAAAATGCAGCCAGGGATCCACGTGCTGCTGGTCACCTGAACACGAGAAGTGCGCCGAGGAAGCACGAGGTGCGCCTACTACATGCATACCGCGTGTCCCTGCAGCACGAACATCAACGGGGATGGGGCAGAAAGAGGAGGTGTTTTGTGTCGGTAACGTGTTCATGCGGACGTGTTTGACGTGCAGTTTAGCACAGCAGAAAAGGGTAAAGGGGGAAAGAGAAGGAGAGAAATGATGAGACGAGCATATCTGCGCAGCAGTGCCGGGGCACTCAAAGGGGAACGTCTATCTTGACGACGTCAGCCCTCCTTCCTCCCTCCACACCTCAATGTCACCAGCAGTTGTCTCTCTCTTTCTCCGTCACTCCCCCCCCAGTTCGTCATTTACTCACCGCGTCATTGTAATCGCGTTTGGCAAAAACTAGAGGCAGCAACGAGGGACATGTGCACACATGCGACCATGTGTGAAGAAAACTAATGAATGTCATTCAAACAGCAAGACACTGTCGACTCCGCCCAGCTAAACTATCCCGTGGCACACATCCAGCTCATCCGTGCACTGTGCTCTTTCCTTGCTTCTATTAGTCGTGCGCAACACATCTACGCCTGTCAACACGCAAACACGCATTTGTTCATCGAGAAATATCGATAGAAACCGAAAAAGAGTGGGAGGGGGGGAGGAGGCGCCGCAGAACGCGGCTCAAGGGCGCCTCACTGGGGCCATAGCGGCAAACAGGTACTCCTCACCGGTCATTCACGCAAGGCGTTCAGCATTGATGGACTTGATCGACGTATGTGTTCCTCCCAACGCGCGCGCGCACACGGAGGTGCGCAATCACACGCGCTCCTCCATCATGTAGATGTGCTTGACATGCCGCCGGCGGCGGTAATGGACTCAGGCACGAGCACCTCGACGGGCGCTTTAGGAAAGCGCACACGCACTGTCGTTTCGACGCCAAAGGTACAGTAGATGTCGATGGAGCCGCCCCACATGCCCATGTACACCTTCGATGTGGACAGTCCAACACCGAAGCCACCCAGGTGACTCTCGTAGTGATCACTTGTCGTCCAACCAAACTTCCAGATGTTCTTGAAGTGTTGCGGATGAATCCCACCAGCGTAGTCAATGAACTCCACAACCACCCACGTATCGTCGCTGGCATATCGGATGAGCACATCAATCTCAGGCCTCAACTTAAGTGTCGCTGCGCAGGCGTTCTTGAGGACCTCACGGAAGGTGTACGTGAGGTGGCCTTCCACAGAGCAGATACCGAGCGAGGAGACTGGGGTCGGCCGCGTCTCCGGCAAATCTGCGGGACACGAGAGAGGCGATGTGGAGGAGCTCACCAAAATCCCGGGCGGAGTGCTAGTGAGGATGCGCTTGTCTTCCTCCAGGTGAATCACTAACGAGTGCACGCTGTCACTCTCCACCAGGCTTGAAAAAATTTCAACAACAGCGCTGCCGGCTCGCCGCAGCAGCTCGACCAAGTCTGTGTTGGAAAAAATAACCTGCTGCGTGTCAGCAGGATGAGTCAAGTAAAGAAGGTGTTCGTGAAGGACGCGCCACGCAACTCGGCGTCGGCAAAAGCGAATGAACCACCCGTTCAACTCGTCAGACCGGATAGCCGCTTCGTTCACCATGACGTCCAGCAGCGACTCACGCGGTCGAAGGAGTTTGAGTGCAAGCGTGAGGGGGATAGTCGCCTTCCGTCGATCCCAGATGGAGAAAGCAGCTTCTACCTCATCGTGCGTCATGGCAGCACTCGACAGGATTCCGAGAGAGCCAAAGCTGTGCGTTGTCGATGTTGAAGTCAAGGAAGAAACGCCGGTGGCGCCAGTGCCACCCTCGGCGTCGCGCAGCGCATGACTGCTGGTGCTGTCGCTGCTGGAATACAGCTCTGTCGGCTCGTCGATGAAGCTGTCGTCGTCCGTGTTGCGGAAACGTGAAAAGAGGGAAAGTGAGCTGCCGTAGTCATGCCGCTCAAAGTTGATATCTGTCGACCTCTCGAAGATTCCTTGGTGCGGACACTGCTCCAGACTTCGGTGAAGGGCGACGCAGTAGTTAAACTCGCGGAGGACGTACGATTTGACCCACCGGAGACGATCTGCGTGTGGCTTGCGCATTGTCTTCTGGATGATCGGGTCAGAGAACGACTGGTAGCATTTTGAGGTGCGGATAGCCATCTCTCGCACAATCTGATGCACAACGCGGTTCTCCACCTGCGATGGCTGCAGTTTGCTCAAGGCCGGCAGATCTAACGGAGTTCGCGGAATTGTCAGGTAATGCTGCAGTGCCGTGGAGTTACAGTGGGGTCTGCGGCTAAAGGACATGGCAAAGCTCTGTACTTAAAGTGAACAAAATGGGGAGGGGGGCGGGGGGCGACGAAGAAAAGAGCAGACAAGGTCGAGGGGAGAAAACGCCGACTGAAAAGCTAGCCGAGCCAGGACCACCCTCCCCTGAATACGACAGTCAGTCAAAGTGTGTCACCACACCCTCCTCGTCGCAGGCAAAGAACGGAAGTATGTGAGCGGGAGAGAGAAGGAAGACGCGAATCAAAGGGAAGTGGACCAACAGAAACAAGAACAAAGTTGAAAGTAGCCCAACAATTCAGTCAGAGAGGCGTCGAGGTGCGCGCTGCCTGTTGAATAATTGTGCTGAAACCTGTGGCAGGGATGCGACCAGGGCAAGAAAGAAAGGAGAAAAGGGAAAACGAAAACGAACAGGTTGCGTCGCTCCCACGAGAAACACCAAGTGGCGCCCAGGCAGGAACTCTTCGATGCGGCCAAGGCTAACAAAGAAAAGAGCCCCAAATGAATGTCGTCTGTTGACGCGCTGCTTCACCAACTCTCGGGCTTTCTGGGAGATGCGCAACTCTGAACGGGTGCAGCACTGCAGATGCGCACATGGCAACGTGAGAGAAGCCACTTTTCGTACCGGTACTACCGCCCACTTCGCGTAAAAAGGTAGCAGTGGTGCCTCAACATGACACGCAAACGTAGCGCTAATGTGCACCCAGCCCACCGTTTCCTCAATGTGCGCCTGAAGACCCGTGTGCTTGTGCAGCTTGAAAGAGTAAGAGCAGAATGGATGACGAATAAAGAGGGGCCACGAGATCGACGATCTATCGACCTTCTTGCTCCCCCGCACCTACAGTATCTGCTGCGGGAGTGCGTACACACGTGGGTGTGGATGATGGCATCGGTAATGTTGTTTTCAACAATGAGGGTGGACGAGATGGGGAAATGGAGAGGGCCATTGATGTGAGAGACACCAAGAGGAAAAAAGAAGAGAGCAAAGACGGGATCGAGTTGTGTGTGTGTATGTGTGTGTGAGCGTCAGTTCTGCAGAAGTAGAAGCACATCTGCCGGCATGCTAGTAAATAACGAGCAGCTCGCCACATGGGCGGGTAGGAGACCGCTGCCTCTCCTATATGAGACACAAGCGTCGAGCGGTACAAAACCAGATTTTGACTCGAAAGGAATCGAGAACGAATTGTGTGAGAAACTCAGCACCGCCCACTACGGTGAACGTGAGTGGGCCGAGGAAGCTGCGGCGACCTTGAACGCCCTCCCTCGATCCAATCAGTAGGCCCAGAGGCCAGCATGAAAATCCTTCTCATAGGAGGGCGGACGGCATCCGTGCACGTCATCAAACTTCACTACGACAATTGCCTTTCGAGCACCACAACACACCTTCAGTCTCACAGGGAGCAGCACACAGTCGTCTTCTTCCGCTACTCCCTTCTCTGCTCTAGAGCAAGAGATCAGCTAAACTCGGCTCCCGGTCTGTCACAGGCCCATCGCGTGGTGCACAACCGCGCGGCAGACGAGCTGCAGCGGTGCCGCCTCGGTGGCCAGCGCGCGACCTCTGCCTCCAAACACCAGTCACCTGCTGCGCAGCTCGCCTCACAGCCGCTGCCCGAGACGAGCTGACACGCTGCCTGTCGTAGGGATGACCCAAGCGTGCTCACTGTCGCGGCTCGCTCCGACGCAACGCCATCCAGGACCCAACCTCACCCCCGGCATTCGTAGCGCTACATCGCTCTGACCTCCCTACATCCTAGGTGCCTGGCCCTGTCCAGAGGCCGCTCGGTATACGCAGGGAGAGTGGGAGGGGGCGGGTGGCTGCGTGGGCTTCCCTCCCACACAGCGGGGGAGGGGGGGGCACTGAGCCGACGGACACCACACACTGGGGTGGGTCTACCCGCCATTAGGGGGCGGCAAACAGTATTCCTACACGAAGTGTTACGAGGGCGCCAGAGTGGCACTTTGTCCTCAACACGCTCGCCTGCCGTGACATTGTTTTACTCGTTTCCTGTCGGCCACTCGCCTTAGCTGAACCCGCTGCTGCTCTCACGGTCGTGCGCACGCCAACACGACTCTGCTGCGGCTTTTCTGTGATAGAAACTCATTACTAGTTTTGGAAAGCAAGTCAGAGAAGAGCCGCATTCGGTGTCCGATTGGATCATCTCCTATGACCTTCATTGCGTCCAATGACCACACACGTCTCTCTTATCAGCTACCCCAAAGAGCCTCACACACATACAGACATGCAGACACACGTGCACAGCACATACACAACCATTAACACGCGCCCACATGCAGCTGACAGGATGTTTTCTTTTGTCTGCTATTAGGGAAAGATGGACAAAAGGGCTGAAGCGTGCATAGTTCGTGTGCACTCGCTGTGAAGCGCAGCGTGTTCCCTTTAGTGTGAAATCCCCATTTCTGCTCCCTCCTTTACTACGCTCTCCACCACCGCCACCCCTGTCAACCGTTGCATCAGCTCTCAGCACTCGTGCTGGGCAGTACTGTTTCCTAATGCCATTCCCCCTCCCTTTCGCTGAAGGCGACACGAGCGACAATGTCGATGATAACTAGAGCAAGAGAGGAAGGGACAAGAGTCACCAGCAGCTGTACCAGAGCAGCGCAGAGGACGAGGATCAGCAGACGGATGGCGTATACGGGGACAGAGGAAAGAGAGAGGAGAGAAAGTGAGGAAAGTGGCGAGTCACGCAAGAATCCCACGGACGGAAGGAGCGGGCAGAAGAGGTAAGAAAAGAGTAAAAAAGAGTAGTAGCCCACAGCGAAACGATTGGGGTGCTGGGCGCGATGCAGACAGAGAGCACGTCTGATAAGGAGAAAAAACTATTATGAGTGCCTCAGCTCACCCTCGAAGGGTCCAGCATGCAGTGTTCTGAATACCATTCATGTATCCCCCTTTCATGCTCTATTCTGCTTCTTGCGAGTGCGAAGGAATGCGCAGCTTCACGTGGCCTTCAAGTACATCGCAGCAAAGCTATTTGAGCCTGGGAACGCCGTTACATGTGAGCCCCCGAAGGGGGGGGGGGAAACGATCGCCTTACTGGAGGTAGACGTCGAGTTGGTCGGCGCAGTTCGACGACGTCGCGTTGCACAGAAGATTTCGTGTGGCCAAGCCATCTTGAATGCTAGACTTCAGAGAGAGAAGGTCCCGCTCCGCCATGATGTTCTGCGTGTTCACCACCACGCGCCAGAAGCCCAACTTGTCGTCGTGAGAGCGCCAGTACTGCAGAACAACACGAATGTCAAGTGGGCTTCCATTGTAGTAGACCTGCGAAGTTCCCATCACCGTGTACTCAGCGAACTTCGTCTGAGACAAACGTGCTTTACTGGTGCTCAACTGATGAAACCCCGGAAACACCGACTGAAGCTGCGTCACCGTTGTCACGCGGTTCTTCTCCTTCGTGAGCAGCGAGCTTTGCTGCAGGTACTTCACTGTGCTGTTCATAAGAGACAGAGCCTTGATGCGGTACGTCACCCTCTCATAGTCCACGTTGGCCATCACCTCCATGGAGATGGGTGGATAGGTACCGCACAGCTTGTCGAAGAGGGTGCGAAGTTCGTAGTGGTAGCTCAAGCCATGACTGCGACGAACGAGACGGAACCCATGCCTCGCTATGAGGTTAGTCATGGTATCAAGGACGTCAAGCTGCACCACAGTCGGCGTATCGTCGTTCTGAGGAGGAAAGTCCAGTAAACAGCGACGCTCCGCCATAATAGCCTGCAACGCCGTCACCACGTCCTCGCGGGTGGAACCTGAACGCACCATGAAATCAAACTCGATCTCGTGTGCGCGGTCCTGGCACCGGGCCTCGCGGTGCTGCACCGCCGAAAAGGTCATAACGAGGGCAACGATAATGACAGAAAACACCAGGACAAAAGTCGCGATGCGCCGCTGTAGCACAGTCGCGTCGAGGTATGCCGCGTACTTATTGGGGTCTGCAAGGTGTCCCATCGCGGCTGTGACTCAGTTAGTGTGGGGCCGGCGGACAGTAACGCGATGATGGCATCAAGGCGTACAATGGGCCTTGAAAAAGGAGGTGCGAGTTAAGCGACTGAACGCGCAAGATCAACAGAGTGAGCGCTCTGGTCGCGACAAAGCGCAGACGTGACGAGAAGAAGAGGCGGTGCGGCAACAATAACAAGCAACAGCTGCAACGACGCTGTAGGGAAGGAGAGGGGGGAGAGGTGGCAAACAGAACGGTAGGAGGAGTACAGAAAGAAACTCAACTGCCAAAGGGGGAGAGAACTCTCCCGTGCGCTCGCGGGAAATAGTCAGTCGGTCTCACTTCCACTTTACAGAGCAGACAGTCCAAGTCAGGGAGAGGATACATGGGGAATGTCGTGCCGATGGCAAGGTTGGTGCTGGTACACAGAACCGCTCCCTCTATCCCTCTCGGTGAAGGCTACGAGGGGGAGCTGTCGCTCGCTTCAGCGCGCACGCTCTTGTTTCTTTGGTTCGTTGAGCTTCACGTGTTGCATAGTTGTGTACGTTACATCAGCCTAGTAGAAAGAACAGAGTCGGACCAATACGTGATACACAGAGACACCCACATCGAAGGTGCAGTAGCGCCACAGCATGTCGTGACGCAGAGACTCCTCCCTCCCCCCTGACAGCACGCGTCGCTCGCGTAGTCAGGGAAAAAAGGGCTGTAAATGCCGAGCCACCGTTATGGGTGAGGGAGAGAGCAGCACGAGAGACGGTGGTGGATGGGGGAGGGGGAGGGGTAGGGGGAGGAGGGAGGATATGTACATTACCTGCGAAGCGAACAAGCGAAAGAACAAAAAAAAATAGAGAGCAAAGAGACGATCCGATAGAGAGAGACCAATGTGTGCGTGTATGTAAGGTGGAGGACTTTGGGGGGGGGGGGCAGGACCAGTTGTGTGTCATCGGCTCAGTCCCCCACCCCCTTCACCGAGGTGTGTGCGTGTGTGTATCGCACGCATCATCACCACCGCAATTAAATGAGGGAGGTGGAGAAGATGGCGAGCGTCACCCCCGCACGCACAACGAGAAGAAAAAGAGAGGAGTACGAGACGACGAGACATCGAGGCGATGTCCCGCGAGAGCGTCATACATGCGCCAAGCGACGAGAAAGAGAATGCCAAACAGGGAAAGAAATTAAAGTGAAGTGGGCAGAGAGGGAGGGAGTTGATTACCGCGGAAATAAAATCAAACGCGCGCACACACCCTAAACAGAACGACAAGGCGAGCAAAGAAGAGAGGGAAACAACGAGAGAGGAGGGGCGACAGAAGGCAGCAGTGAGCCCACGATGTCAACAACAGCGCAACCATCCTGCATCGCCACTTACACAGGGGGGATACAGAAGAGACATCGTCACACACACACACCTAGCAATCCCACGTGGGCCTGAGGAAGACCGCGCGAGAAAGAGAACAAGAGAAGGCAACCTGGATCTCCGCCCTGTCAGTCGTCCGACTCCAGCAACAGCGCCACGCTTTCCAGCACCCACAAGGACGGGTGCACGTCGGACGGGAGGTCCGCCATGAACACGAGACCCACACCAGCGGCACTCCGACGATCACCGTTGACGTACACCGGCGTCTTAAAGGTGCCGATCGTCTTCACACGCGAGGACTCGGTTGGCACAATCTGCATGACCGGCAACTCCGTGATTAGCTTCTTCTTCAGCTGCGGGGCCAGCGCGCGGCGTTCAGCGTCCCAGCGTGCACCCTCAAGGTACAGTCCGCCAACGTACGCGCCGTCCTCTGGCGCCGCCGTGACATCATCCGGGCCTGCATAGGCAGTAACCGTCGTCATTATCGTCGACCTGTCGAGCGGCCAGCGGTACTTGCGGCACGTCACTTGCACAAGCGCAGAGAGGTACGAGTCAGGCACCATGAGGCCCGAAAGCCACACGCACTTGGGCTCGCCATTCATGTTCCACGAGAGGTACTGCTGGTAGCGGCGCTGAAAATGCGCGATCCATCGTCCGAGGTTCTTGCGCGTCGCTGGGGCGTAGCGGCGCCATGACTGCGGCAGCTGACCGTTGTCGAGAGCAGACTCAAGCTCATCGAGTTCGCTGCTCATGCCAATAGCACCCGACAACGCTTTTTGCAGCTCCTTCAGAGACGTCTTCATGACATTCACAAGTCTGTTCCAGCGCTCCATCTCTTGCAGCAGCACCACCTGCGTGGGCTGCACCGCCTCGTAGCCCTTCTCGGTCGCCCGTTCCGTCTCCTTGCGCGTCACCACCTTCATGTCAAACGGCTCTGGGATCTGGAGAAGGATCTCCTCCGTGAACTTTGTCAGCTTGGCCTCGCGCGTCTCCTCGCCGACCGCGACGGTGCTAACGCGCGGCATCAGCTCGATCAAGCTAGACCACAAAGTCTCTGTCGAGTGCCGCAGGTAGCCCGTCTCGGCGTTCGGGTGGAGTCCAAAGACGTCCGGCGCGTTTGCGTTCGGGAACGTGTCCACCTGCGCCACCATTTGATTTAGCGTGATCCTCTTCTCGGGGTCGGTGCTCCCCAATGGCAGGCAGTAGTCTGCGACGCCGGACTCGACAAAGAAATGGAAGGGCTGGAAGGTGTCGAAAAGATAGTCGCCAAAGTACTCGGCGAGGTACGTCTGCACGATGCGGCGGTCCATGCCGTCCGTGACGCGCCCGCCGTACATGGCCTCCCCGACGAGGTAGCGCAGTGTCTCCCACGGCAGTGGATCCTTGTTCAGGTACGCCTTGGTGAGGTACGTGTCCAACAGCCGCATCGACACCGTGAAGTCCGTCTCATTGAAGTCATAGGTGACGTTCCAGCCGATCTTGCCGTACTTGCGCCGCTCCTGTACCACTGCGTGGAAGAAGGCCAGGGTGAAGACGAGCGGCCGGAATGCCCAGTGTGGGCAGACGTCCAGCTGATCCTCCGTGACCTTGGAGAGCGTGCTCTTCATGTTCATCTTGAGCCCGTTAGGCGGCTCATTCACCACCTTGAGGGAGCGCTGCAGGATTCCCATGGGGAACCGCTCGCTTGGCTCCGTGGTGAGCCACAGCCGGAACTGCTCATGCACCTGCGAAGAGTCCATCTTCTCCAGCATCTTCTCCATGTCCTTCATCCACGCTGTGAGCAGGTGGCAGTTCTGGAGCAGCACCCAGTGCCCGCGCGTCGCTCCGACCTCGACGAGCCGCATGGCCTCCTCACCCTGACCCTGGCCAAGCGAGATGGAGCGCATCTTGTCCAGCCCAACCTCCTTCACAGCCAGCTTCACAATCTCATCTGTCGGGTTCGCGCCGGGCGACACGATGCAGACGATCGGCGACATAGAAGAGCTCTTCTCCAGCACCTCCTTGTAGCGCAGAATCAGTGGCATGACAAACTGTTCGCCCAGCAGGTCGCACGTGGAGATGAAGTTTGTGACAGCGCTGTACACGCGGTCTGACCGGAAACAGCGCAATAGACACAGCAGCTGAAATGCCGAAATCTTGTTCGAGTATCCACACGGCAGCGGATGACTCTCCATTTCCTCTGGGCGGTCCAGCGCCGCCCACGCTTGCCATTCCTCCACGTTGGCGGCCACGTCCTCGCAAAGGTGCTTGAACACGTCGACGCTGGCGGCGAGTTTGCACACGTCGTTCCACTGTCGCTCCGTCAGCCAATGCACCGGATTCGCCGGAAGGCTCTTGGACGCCAGGACGCAGCCGCGCAGAAAGAACTCCAGCTCGCTCTGCACCATGCGGCCCTCTTGACTCAGAAGACGCACGGCCATCTGAAAGGACAGCATAACTTTATCCTTGGCGAAGATGCCCATGCAGACGTACGTGTACAAGTTGTACGTCAGGGTCTGAATGATGTTGCGCAGGCGGTCCTGAATCTCGAAGGAGGCATCGCTCTTGGTGATAGAGTAGCCAAAAACGTCGTGGAGGAAAGCAGAGAGTGAGTACTCGTACATGGGGTTGATGGCGGAAAGCTGCGAGATTATAAAGTAGAGCACGGCGCCACGCTTTGCCGCTGGACGGTACTGCTGGCGCGACTCCTCCGTTGTCTGTGCCGTCTCCTGCGCCTGACGGAGCTTCTGCTCCACTTCGGTCGCGCTACTCTTCGTGTTTTCCAGGGTGGCGATGAGGTCGTCGTTATCAAGGATATTGCCCGTCGCGAGGGTGAGTTCGCGAATGAGCGTGTTTTCAAGCTCCTTGAGCTGTGCGCGGTTCTCAGCCATGGTCTGCACAAGCTCCTCGCTCTGCCGCTGTAGATCGCTGCGCTCGCTTGCGACGACGTAGTTCAGCAGCTGCGCTTCCAATCCATCTTCGGTGACACCGTAGTTGATGACAAGCGTCTTGCCGAACACCTCTGCTGCATAGTTGGGGTTTGGCAGCTTCGTGCAGAGGTAAAGCTGAAAGTTTTCATCCCATGGAATGTCCTTATCCCCAATGCGGATCAGTCGCTGGCCCGACTCATAGCGGAACTGCGGGTCGAGCACGGAGTCGATGATGGGGTCAATGAACTCGTCCACGTTTTCGAAGAGAAAGGGGTTGCCGTATTGGATGGCAAACTCGAGCTTCTTGAGGAAGTCAGGGTCACTGAAGGTCGCCGTCTCGAAGCGGGGGTTGCCCTGGTGCTGGCGCTTGATCCACCTGACCGCCTGCATCTGAGAATCGATGCACAGCGGAAAGCGAATCTTTCCGGCGCGCTTGCCTTTGCCGGTGTAGTCGGTGCTGACAGAAGTCAGGATGCCGTTCTGCACCGACAGCGCATCCGACGGCAGTCCGTCACTGGCCCACTTCGAGACCGCGACGTCGTTCGTCAGCAGCTGCCGTGGATCAAAGCCCTCTGTCAGCGGAATGCCGCGCGAGCGTAGGTCCGGCACCCAGATATTGTCGAGTGCCTCCTGACGGTACGGGTACGTGAAGGCACCAAGGTACGACAGAAAAGCTGCTCCAGCCAGGCAGTCGCCAACGAGGCGGCTGCGCGAAGCGCTGAGAAGCGTCTTCTCCTCCGTCCACCGCACCCGCTCCGAGCTGAAACCATCGATCAGCCTGCGCGCTGCGTTGAGACGGCGCTGCATCACGGCCTTCTCTTCCTGCAGCCGCCGTGCCTCTGCCATGCCAGCTTCAAGCTGCTGCTCCAGTCGCTGCAGGCTTTCTGTGAGGCGCTCGATCTCGTCACGGCATGCCTGCAACTGCCTCTCCGCCATCTCCTTGGCCTTCTGCAACTGACGCACCAGCTCCTGCTTCGGGAAAACCTCCTTGGCCACATTCCAGTACTGCTTCATCGCCTCCACCCAAATCATCAGACCCGAGGCTGCCATACTCACCTTCTTGAGGTCATTTGAATTTACCGGGAACTCCTTCAGTACTTTGTTGATCTCATTCATCTTTGCCTGGTTCAGCGTGGGTGTGAGGGTGTCGATGTCGACCAAGGAGCGAATAAAGTCCGCTTGGCCCATCATAATCTTGCCCGACTCCCACGTCGCCGGGACGCCCTTCACAATGCACACCATGCGCACCACAGCGACGACGTTGACGGAGGGCTTCGCGAAGGAGCGCAGCTCTGTGATGCTCTTCGGGTCAATGTGCCGCACCGCTTCCATCGCTTCCTCCAGAGCTGGCATCGCCTGCTCCAGCACCACCTGCGCCTCCGCCGATTCCTTCTCGATCTCCGCGTTCTGAATGTTGAGCTCGTCTTCCATCTTCAGAGACTCATCCTTGCGCGCCTGGTTCTTCTGCTTCTGCTCGGTGATCTCACGCGTTGTTTGGTCATTGATCTCCTGCTTCTCGCGCAGCGTGACCTCCTTCTCGGCCAGCTCCTCCTTCAAGACGTTGACCTCGGCCTCCGCGTGCTTCAGCTTGTCCAGGCCAATCGTGAACTTCTTCACAATGTCGTCAATTTCCTCGCGCCGCGTCACAAGCAGCTTGGCATAGTTTGCCAGGAAACCAAGGTAGTTCCGAGGGGTCACATAGTTGTGTCGCTTCAGCTCGTTCTGGTAGCGAATCGACAGCCTGTCCGCTGTTAGGTGCACGTGCACCATGTGTTCCACAATCGGCGTGCGCAGCTCATCCGGTAGCGTCTCCTCGGCCAGAACTTTACGGCCAACCGCCTCCAGCGCCTGAGCCGGCCACTTCTGGAACCAGTCAATTGTCGTATTGTTGATGAGGCTGGGAAAGTTGCGGCAGCGCGTGCGCAGCGCGTCGCCGGAGGGGCTCATTGAGAGCACAACGTGCAGGTTATCGCGACAGCGCGCAATAAAGGTGGTCCACTTGTTGTCCTTTGACGGGCACAGTCCTGCCGCCTCGACGTCCTCTGCCACACTAGCGTAGAGGGGCTCCTTCTCCTCTTCTGTGAAGAGGGCAGGGACCATGCCGGCGGCTAGGAGGTTGTTGATGTCCTCCAGGAACCCCTCCTCCTTGACATGGCCGTCCATAAATAGAAAGACCATCTTCTCCTTCTGCACACCCACACGTTGATAGAGCCTCTTCAAGTCTTCGCGGAAGGCATCCTTGCCGTAGTGGCGCGCCAGCACGATCTCAAACACGCCCATCTTGCTGATGGACGCCGCCAGCTTCGTGAGGGATTGCTTGCCGCTACCACCGACACCGACAAGGAGGCAGTGGCCGCGCGGGAGGGACAGGACACGCGTGATGCGCAGCAGGTGCTCGAGTGCCATGTCAAACATGACGAGGTTGATCCTCTTGACTGGAGTGTTGATCTCATCCATGATCGCCTCGACAAGCTGCCGCGCGCGGGCGTAAGAGGGGCCAAAATCTTCGTAGATGTGCAGCGCCTCCTGCTCACCTACCGGATTAAAGTCGCCGAAGTCGCCAAGCAGCAGCGGGTCGGCCATGACGGTCGCCGTCTCGCGCGGGAAGTGCTGCGACACCTGCTTCTCGATTAGCCCGCAGACAAACGCCTTGTCGTCCTCGTCAGCCATGCGGTCGACAAACACACGCATCACCTCGTTGCGCCACAGGCGGACAAGGGCGCCCGTCGATGGGAACTTGTCAGGAGTTGCGCGGCAGAGGCCCTCGTAGATCCGGGACAAATCGCGAAGGTTGAAGATGTAGTGGAACTTGGCTGGTGTTGCAGGCAACGCTGCGACGAGGCAAACGTACAGTTGCAACGTCATGGACGTGATCGTCGTCGCGAAGTCGGCGCCGACAGGCAGCATCTTGTACGTGTGGGCCAAGATCTGCTGGTAGATAGTGTGGATCGCCTCCTCTTCAGGGAACAGAATATTGAAAGCAGTGAAAAGGGAAACAAAGCGGGGGTCAAGCGCGTTGCGGCCACCACCGGGCGGCGCCATCGCGGCGACGAACTGCGTGTCGCGCACGTTCTTGAATAACAGGTCCTTGCGGTCGTACCAGTGCTGACTCTCGATGAGCAGCTTCAGGAAGGCGATGGGCTGCTGCGTTCCGTAAAGGTCCACCTTCGGCATGTTGATGTCGTCCACAAACACGATCAGCCGTTTCTTTGCAGGGGGGCCGAGGACGGTGTTGGTGCGCTTCTCGATGTTGTCCTCCATGGCCTGCTGTGCGTCAAGAGAGGTGGTGCGGGAGCTGAAATTCATCTCGAGCAGCATTACCTCTAGTTGGACATCGTCACTGCCGCCTTCGCCGCTGCTCTTGCTCGACTGCAGAGAGGCCCACTTCAGGTGCTGCAGGTGCGACTGAATCGTCACTGTTTTTGCCGTTCCGCTCTCGCCCACAAACATGACAGGGGTTCGATTAAGCATCACTTTGTTCAGCAACCACATATTTCGCTCCGTATCTACAGTGGACACGAGCAGCGAGCAAAACGGCTGGCCGGGCTTCCGCTCAAATGGCTTCACGAGCAAATTCCACGGCTTCCACCGACTGTCCTGCAGGTCAAAGTAGTAGTCGTATAAGGTACGCGCCTCGGGCAGCGAACCGGAGCCGACAAAGCGGGTGAGGAAGTTGTCGCCGACGTCCTGCAGGTTCCATCCGCTGATGCGCTTCAGAAAGGTGTCGAAGCGCACCCGATCTGGCCCTGAGCTGATAAGAGCACCAAAACTCCACACGCAGGCGAAAATAAAGACGGACTGAAGCGCGCGCGGCTCCAAAGAGGATTCCTTGGGCGACACGATGCTCAACATTGTCGTCAGCTGCTTCACCATGTTCAGCGCGTTCGTCGGAAGCGCCAGCTTCGGCGGTGGCGACACCGCCCCCACCTCGTCTGCGCCGTCCAAAACAAAGTGAATCAGCGGCTGTACAAACTGCTCCACCAGCTCCGTCAGCGTCTCCTGTTCATCACGCGGGCGGCGCATCTTCCACGCATGCATGAACGGCGTCCAGCCGAGGTTGATTGGATCGAGGAAGACCATGCCGACACGCGAGACGGTGGCCGGCGAAGCGTACTGCAAGTCTCCCACCTCAAACAGCAGCGAGCATTGTGGGTGCAGCCGAATACGCTCGCCGTTCGGCAGCGTGAGCAGCCTGTTGTCATCCATGATAGAGTTCATGTCCTCCACCCACTTCGCGTCCACATCGCCGTCGAAGATAACGTACCGCCGCTCCCGCTCCACCCCTTCCGCGGGTCTGTTGATGCTGCGGAAGATATTCGAGAAGATCCCGTCCGTCCAGTTGCGCGTCATGGGGTCCATCATGCCGTACAGAGCGGAGGTCGGCTGCGCCTTAGGGTTGATGACGTAGGATTTTGTCGTGAGGCCGAGCACTGTCTGCGCCTTGCACAGGGTCTCGATCACCGTTGACTTGCCGCCGCCGGTCGGGCCGACAACCATCGATGTGTGTCGTGTTTGCATCGTCTCGTACAGCTGCACCACCTTGTCGATCTGCTTCAGGTTAATCTGGAGGCCGCGCTCCTTCAACACGCTCGTGCTGGCCTTGACGAGGTTCTCCTGCGGGACGCGCGTCGGGTCAAGCCCAGGGAACAAGTCTCCCATGAGGCCCTTGAAGAGCGGTTCATCTTGCGCAATGAACTTCGGCGCGTTCATGTCACGCAGCGCACGCATAAGCACCGACTCCTCAGTCAGCTCGGAGGAACCACGCTTCAGCTGCCCCGCCATCACGAGTACCGCCTTGAGCGCGCGCAGACCCCAGTCGTAGTGGTGCTGCTTCGACAGCTGGCCCTTGGCGAGGGAGTAAAGAGTCACCATCTTGCGTGCCAGCTCCCGCGCGGTCGTGAAGCCCTCGGAGAAGAGCATGTTTTCGGCGATGAGCTCCATGTCCGGCACCACCATCACCACAGGGCGGAAGAGCGCCTTCAGGTTGTCTGGCAGCTCTACGCGGCCCGCGTAGCCCGGGTTCATGGTGATGAACGTGCCGACCGTCGGCACCAGGCGTATGACGCTGTCACCGAACAAAAACTCTCTGTCACCCGCCCGCAGCGCCGCCTGGATTGAGCGGAGCTGCTCCGACACAACCGACAGTACCGGCAGCTCGATTCGATTGAACTCATCGAAGCACCCCCACGAGCCACTCTGCGCGAGACCAGAGAAGATGGTGCCCATCGCCTTGTAGTCGAGGCCCTCGCCGCAGTTGAAGACGACGCACTGGATCGCCATCGCCTTCGCGAGATCCTTCACGGACTCTGTTTTGCCCGTGCCAGCTGGACCGCCCGGGGCGCCGCCGAGACAGAACGTCAGCGCCTGGGTCAGTGTCATGAAGCAGCGGTCCGTCAGCGGCGTGATGACGAGGCGGCCGTTCAGGCCCATGTACTCGAACCCGTAACGGAAGCGACCCGTGCACTGCGCAATCGTGCAGGTGTCCACGGCCTTTTCCCAGTAGAAGCGAAGCTGCGACTCCCAGTCGAACTCGCGAGCGTCTGTCACGGAGTCGCGAACGAACCGGTCAACAATGTCGCGGCCGTGCACGTCCACAATGATGAGCGTGTTAATCTTCTTGCGGTACAGCTTGTCCATGTCCTTGCCCATCTCGGCGACCAGATCGATGAGCTGGCGGCCCAGCGACGCCGAGAGCTCCTTCACGGCGCTGCGCTTTCCCTTGCGCGCCTGCGTAAAAGCATACTCGACTTCATACGTCCAGAACACCTTCGCACCTGTCAGCGTCACCATGCCGTGATACTGCCTCACCCACTCCAGCCGCTGCATCTTTGGGTAGTAGAAGACGCCGGCCTTCAGAATGTCGTGTAGAGACTGCCTGGACTCGTCAAGGACGGCTTGCAGCCACTCCTCCACCGGGCGGCCGTCCGTCTTCACGGGGGTGCCAAAGTCGAGTCGCTCTCCTTCCTGCGACTCCACACCGCAGATGGTCTCATCGCGCTCGCTTTTGAATACGAGCTGGGCACAGTTGTCGAACATCTTCAGCATATGATCCTGCACCGCCTTGGCGCTGCTGGTCGCCAGAATCGAAAGCAGCTCGTCATCGGAGATGAAGTAAAAGCGTGGAAAGAGGCAGCGCTTTGCTTCAAGGTAGTTCGAGAGGTCCTTCTGGCACTCCTCAAGCTTCTCTTCCAAGTGCCGCAGCTCTTCCAGCCGACCTGTGACGTTGCAGCAGTGGCACACGTTCGGCGAGGCACTCGTGTCGTTCATGAGGCGCACAAACTTCTTGTCAAGGTCATGGAACTTGGCGGTCTCCTTGGGCAGCTGCTGTGCAATGTCGTCGTTGCCCTTGAAGATGGACTCGAGGTACTGCCACTTCTGCTGCACAGTCACCCAAACCGAGATGACGTCGCTTATAACGCACAGGCGACGCTCCCACGCCTTGACCTCCTCGAAAAACGGTTGCGCCCACTGAACGTTCGCGATGGACTGCACCTTGAGCGTGTTGTCGTCTACAGCCTCCTGGATTTCGGTTGTGTCGGTGAGGACATCGCAGCGGGGGATGCCCTTGCGCGGCGCGTACGGAACAGGCGTGAATACTTTCTCCGCCCAGTACTGCTTGATGGTGCGGATCTCCTGCTCGATTCCCTGCTCACGAGCCGCCGCCAGCACAATGCGATCTACCTCGTCCGTGTAGCGGAATACCTCCATCGCAATGAGCTCGCTGAGGTTGATTTGCTCGTAGTTGAAGCTCTTGTCAGTCACCCGCATAAGCTCTGTCCAGTGGCGTGTCTTTAGCGCCGGGCTCTTCAGCTTTGCCAGCAGCGGTAGTGAGCTCTGAAAGTTAAGGATGAGCTGATGCACAGCAGGAAAGGGGTCGACCATGCCATACTGCTTTCCCAAAATGCGCGCTTGCTTGGCTCGCTCCTCCGTCGTCGCCTCTAAGTCGGAGAGGAGTAGATCCTTCCAGCTACTCCGGTTCCAGCGGCGCAGATCGCTCATCCACTGCTCGTAGAGGCTGTAGACCGTCTCCACCTTCGTCAGCTCCTCGTTCAGCTGCTGCAGGCACGTGTGGGTCGTCAGGGGGAGATCGAAGAGTTTCTCGGCTTTGACAAGTTGGTCGCGCTTCATTTGTAGCTCGCTGAGTCGTTGGCGCCACTGCTTCTTTGCCTCGTTCCCGGCGGCGAGGTCGATGTCGGCGCGGCCAGGACCGGTGCGGCGGAACTCCTGCAACACATTCGCCCCCCCATCAAGGAACTTTCCGACCTCTTGCATCGTCAACTCACGGAACTGCACCTTGCGTGGCTTCAACGCAATGCCTGTCTGATGCACGCGGGCCAGGGTGCAGGACCACATGTCCTGCAGACTCATTGCTAGTTTCACCATCTCAGCGTCCAGCGGGACGCCGTAGTGCTGAAGCGAGCTATACACATACTCGATCTCACGCACCGCCTGCTCTACCTCGAGCGACGACGTCCGCGCGTTGTGCATCACCTCCAGCACAAGCTTGAGGTCAGCAATGTTGTCGCACGGCCGCATCAGATCTTCGTTGATTTTTTTGATAGTGTTGTAGCGCTGCATCATGCGGGTACGCACTGTATCACTCAGCTGCGCACCTTCCATCGCAACCCACTGATACACATGCCCGACAAGCTCCGTGTAGAACGGTGTCTCGTCGCACCGCATGAAGCCAAAGTCGTGCAGGTGGTTCTCCTCGTCGAAGTCGTGGATCATGTTGAAGTAGAGCTGAAACTTGGCATCGTAGTCGATCCACTGAAGCTGGCTCTTGGCCTGCTGCTCCACCGAGATCTTCTTGTCCGCCAGGAAAACAAAGCGGTATCGCTGCAGCATCTTGATGTTCGTCGCCAAGGCGCCAAGGTGGGTCTGAATGGTTCGGTTTACCAGCGCCTGCAGCTTGTATACCTGGGGAAGATTGTAGATGTCCTGGTAGTAGGTGAAGAGCGTCTTATATTCTTCCTCCGCCGGACGCGGGATGATCTCGCCTTGTGTAAACTCCAGGCACGTCCCGCGCATCCACCGCTGAAAGTGCTTTGTGGTCTCGATGATGCCAGCTTGAATTTTGTGGAAAGCTGTCGTGATCTCCTGCTGCTGGGGCGTGTACGTCGGTTCGCTGGTGAGGAGAATGGTCACCTTGAAGAGAGGCGGCGGCCGAGCGGAGGCGCGCGAGGAGGTTGTATAACCGACCAGCTTCGCGAAGCTCGCCAGCGACTTGAGCACCATCGTCGTCAGCGCACGCCAGATGCGCTGCTCCCAATGGCTGTAGTAGGACGCCAAAGTGGCGCATCTCCCGGTGTGTGTGCCCAGCAGTTGACCCTCCACCTTGTTGAGTAGTGGCTTTGCCGTACGGTAGGCCCGGATGCAGCGCTCTAAGTGTTCGACGCGGCGTCGCTCGATGATGTCGACAAGAGTTTGCAGTTCCGGCAGCTCCCCGCCCGCCTGCAGAAACTCGCGGTACTCAGGGATGAGGCGCGTCGACGCAATCTTGTTCACCACCTGCGTCTGAAGGCTGTCTGCGCTCTTGCGTACCTCTCGGCTGGTGTTTCGGAACTTGGTGATAGCCTTTTCGCAGCTGGTTACAAAGTCGGGGATGGAAAGGCTGGTCCAGTTGATGTCGCGGAAGCCCGGCTCCAGTGCCTGCTTCAGCTCGCGCACTTCAGCGGCGAGGATGGCGCGCTCTGGCCCCGCAAGCACGCGCAGTTCATAGTTGAAGCTGACCAGCATCGCATTCAACGCATCCACATATGCGTGATAGGCCTCATCTTGAAGCGTAATGTGCAGTATGACTTTCGGAATCTCAAAGCCAAGCCGATCAAGGTACTTCGTCTCGCGAATAACGTCGAAGATGGACCAGTTGAAGTTGACCTTGTAGGTGCCGTCCGGCTCCGCACGAAGGATGTTCCATTTGAGGGACGCCGGCACCGGCACGCGCACCTCCTCTCGCCACTGCAAGAAGCGCGCGGTTGAATAATCCTTCATCTTCCGCGACGCCTCCACGTACTTGGCCTTCACCTGCTGCCCCATCGGCGACCTAAGCATCCCCTCGTGCTGGAAGCGCACAATTGGTTTCTTGAGGCGCTGGAAGAGCGACATGCTCCAGTGAATGGCGCCAGCGACGAGAGGTTGGTTCTTGGTCAGTGGTGGTGCCCCCTTATGGTCCTGAAAAATGCGCTGCACGTTTTCTACCTCAGTGAAGTACTGGGCGAGAATGCGGTCCGTCTTCTCAAGCAGCAGTGCCGAGATGTCAAGCGAGTCGCCGCCGCGGTTGGGGCGGGTGCGGATGCACTTAAACGAGACAAGCAGCTCAAAGGCGGACTCCGCACTGCGCAAGTCGTCGTCGAAGATGCGATTGATGAAGAGCGAGACTTCGTGGTCGAGGCTTGTGACGGCGGCCAGAAAGGCAGAGAAGACGACCTGCCAGTTGTGCGTGGCGCGCCTCTCGAAGGGGTCGAAGGTGAGCGTTCCAAAGGGGCGCTTGAGTTTCTCCACATCCTTGAGGATGCGCTCGATGTCGGTGGCGTCTGTCAGCACTGTCTTCAGCTGCGCGCTCAGCACAGTGGTGTAGTACTCCACCGTCTCAACTACCTCCAGCAGGTCTGTGCATCGGTCCGACATGTAGTCTGTCACCTCAAAGAGGCGCCGCTCATCGAAGTTCCAGTGCTGCTCGCGCTCAGAGCTGTTGATCTCCTCCTGCACACTTTTGTACGCCGCTTTCCACTTCACCAGACACTGCTGGCCCTCCGCCACCTTTCCCTTCGCCACCTCGGATGGCAACGTCAGCACCGTACGGAAGTCGATGTGCTCGCTTACCTTTTGCGCAATGAGCCGCGCGATCTTCTCCAGCAGACCGACCATCCGCTCCTCCGTGGAGTAGAAGCGGGAGATAATCCAGACCATCCGCAGCGCCGTCATCATGGAGAAGAGTGTGTCGATAATGGGCTGCAGCGACCCTACCTTTGGGTCTACGCTGTGCAGCGTGCGGAAGTGGCGGTCGAGTGTGCCAAGGAACTTCACATTGTCCTTCGACTCTGAGTACATACGAAAAAACTGCTGTAGCGTCAAGTCGATCATCGTGGCTGAGGTGCAGCCCGCTTCCTTGGCAATCTTCAAAATAAACTTTGCCTGGGAAGAGTTCAGCTGCTCGTAGAGCGCGCTAATGGTGCTGTACCGCTCACGCCAGTACTCTATCTCGCCGAGCGGACCCTCCTTTTGCGGCTCTAGTGACATGGCGTAACCGATCTCCACCTGCCACTGCGACACCGTTGTATCCACCTGGCGCAGCACCTCCTTGTTGCCCAGCACTGCCTGCAGCTGGGCATCGCTGTCCTCCAATGTATATAAGTCTTGTGAAATTAGCAGCTTGCGCTCTGCTCCGACCTGGCTTATGAAGCCCTCCAGCTGTGTGCCGAGGCGGTTGATCCAGCTGTGGATCTCGCTGTACAGCTGGCGACTGTTGCCGATCGTGGTGACACCGTCAGCAGCGTTCGCCCCGCTTCCCACCTCAGCTGCCCCACCAGGGGTAGACAACGCGGCACTGGCACCGTTGTCTAGCGCGAGCGCCATAAGCGCCTTCCGTTTCCCATTTGCCTGCCCCATGTCCTGCAGCATCGGCGCGAAAACGTCCATCAATAGTACATAGAAAGAGTTGAGGGATGGCACCTGCGTGCCGGACAGCTCGAACGCGAAGTGCATCGGATTCTGCGGGTTGGTGGCCCAGTCGGCAGCATCCTCAGCTGTGATTTCTCGGTGATCAACGCGCACAAAGAAGAGGCAGCGGCTGTGGTCGGGTGCATAGAGACCAGAGCAGGCAATGTTGGAGTTGTACACTGCACCAGAGGAAATGCGCAGCCTCTGGCCTCTCCCACCACCGTTGCTGTTATGTTGAGGAAGGGGAACATTGGCGGCGTGCGACAGCGGACCCTTAGAGTGGCCATTGATCGACTCCTTCTCCCGAGCCACAATGACAAAGCTGGACTCCATGCCGTCTACAGCCTTCAGGGTGGACAGCACGGTGTCCACGCTCTCCTCGTCTTGGAACAGATCGTTGAGAGAGTCATCTGTGACGCCGTAGAAATTTTCGCGAATCTTCTCGAACACCCACAACAGACGCGGGTCCCTTTGCGTATTGGAGGCCATCCTGCCTGCCCAGACCTTTGGGAGGAGGGGCCTCTGCGTCGCGCGGCACACGCGCACGCACAGCAAACAATTACGAAAGGAGCAAGCGCGCAGAGACAGTCATGCGAGACGCGTCTCGAGCAAGCACCAGACGCAACGACGCACGCTCGCAAGCGGGGCGAGGGGTAGGTAAAATCGTCGTCCACGCGGCTCACTCGTTGTGTTGACCCCAGAGAAAAGAGGTGTGGGCTCTG
Source organism: Leishmania panamensis (assembly GCF_000755165.1). Lineage (NCBI taxonomy): Eukaryota > Euglenozoa > Kinetoplastea > Trypanosomatida > Trypanosomatidae > Leishmania > Leishmania panamensis. The sequence continues at coordinate 1,521,103 of NC_025866.1, read as the reverse complement.
CGCCACCGTCTAGTGTCGTCGTCTGTGAGTGGGTGGGGTCGGTGAGGGAGGGAGGGAGGGAGGTAGAAGGGCAGGGGAAAAGGGCAAGGTGCGCTGGAGCTGCTGCAAATCAACTCACCCTTGTCCTGACTCTCTCTCTCTTTGTTCTGATGTGGGACGCGTTACTTCTGCAGAAATCGGAGGCGCGCAGGTACACGCACACACACGTAGGCAAAAAAAAAAGGCACCGCGGATGCACACATGGAGCAGAACAGGAGACCGAATGCAATTCGAGATGCATAAAAGGGGGAGAGAGCAATGACAAATTTGGTGGGCTCAGAAAACACATAAGGGGAAAAAACTCTGTTGCGTCGCGGTCATGCCATCTCCTTTGTAGATCGAGGCGGTGGTGGGATCTGGGAGCGGTAATGCTAGTGGCAGGTGTGAACTGGAGGGGGTAGAACACTGTTTCCCTCGAGGCACCAGTAGTTGTTCTGCTGGAGGTAGGCTCTCTCCTCCATTGCGTGACCCACCCAAACGCGCCTTACCACGATGGCCTTAAAGATCGTTACGGGGCACAATTCTCCTTTTTTATTATTTACTCCTTCATTTTGGCCCACCTTCAAAGGGAGGAAGGGCATGTGCAACAGTGCCACTACAGCGGTGGAGTACATGAGCATATCAGTGAGCACACAAATGCCAGCAGACACTTGCAGGACCACAGACACACGGTAAGTAAACAATAAAGATATCATCGCAACGAATTTTCCTTCGTACTCACTCAAGGCGTACTTCCACTGTGAGCGACATCGGCAAACATACGCACACACGACCACAGCCTGCCTATGCCCTCTGTGTTGCACCACGGCTGCATCCTCGTCTTCTCGGACGAGTCGCCGGCCGCCGCATCGAGTCCTGCGTCTAACGGGCACTTCTCGCCCCCTTTTCGCCTACGTGCTGGGCTCCTAGCACTAGACGAATCTGGGCGTACTGCCCGCCTTGATCTGCACAGACAGACGCCATGGTCCTGCTCGAGAGTGGGCGCGGTGGAGTCGGTCATGGAGATAATGGGGAGTGGGTTGAGTTCCTGCCGAATGGACTAGAGGAAGACGCTGGCTAGTTTCAGCTGAGGGCCCTCTCTGACATCCTGTGCACAGCCTGTATGACACGGCTCTCTCTCCATCCTCACGGGCCGCGGCATCCCACAGCAACGTGCGCAGACTCTCCACACTAGAGTCTGGAGGACTCGATGAAGCAAATTCGAGTTGCTCTCCTCACGCTACCCACATCTGCATCCCACCTCCGTTTACTCGGTCGACTGCAAGAGATGCCACATGTTTTACACACGTGCACGGCGGCGCTGATTCGTATGGATCACAGCGTGCCTTTCCCTGTCCATCACTCGTGCTTTACGACCCCCTGGATGCCTTGTTGGGATGTGATACCCACCGCGCCAGCGGTGCTCAACAGCACGTGTGCACACAGTGTTCGCTTTTTGAAGATACAAAGAGCCCCTTTACAACCGCCGTGAAAAGGAGAACCAACATAAGAGAGGTGAGAAAACCAGCTATACATCTTCAATGAAGGTTGAGCAGCCCAACGTCGTAGGCTGCCCGGAGCTGCACGTCGGAGAGAACACTATAGGCATCTCCCAGAAGCTGGAACGCTTCAAGCGCAGCTCGTCGATTGCTCTCTGTTGCACTGACAAACCGGTCTGGGTGACACTGAAGGGTGAGTTGGCGATAGCGCTTTCGGATCTCCACCTCGGGGGCGTCGCTAGAGACGCCCAGGACTTCATAGTGCGTTCGCAGTCCTGGCAGAAGAAGATCCGCGTTGGCACACTTCCGCGACTTGGCATCCGATCTTCGGGTGCTGCTGCAAAAACGTTTCCGCGGTGGCGCGCGAGGCGGTGCTGACGCGGATTGGAACGATGTAAATGCTGGAACAGAGTGCCTCTTTGCACTTGCCTCCACCTGCGTGGTGTTGTAGCGTGAACGTTGCACTCGCAGCTCATCAAAAACAGCGTCGACCTTCGAGTGCAGATGCATCGCCACAGCGCGGTCTGCAGTCGCCTCTGCCTCTCGGTTCATCATTGCGAAGGCATCGGCCCGAAGTCGAAAAGCAAGCGCACATTTCGGGTCACACTGCACGCACCGCGAGGCTTCGTGTACCACCTCCAGCGGTTGACGTCGCATCCACTGTGCCTGGGTTCGCACCAGGTAGAGCTCAGCATGCACGAGCCTCGTGACCTCAGGCATGCGCAGCATCTCAGCCGTCACCGACAAGACCTTTGGGTAGTCATTGGCAGACATGGCAGCATCGATGCGCTGTTGCTGTGCCTCGTACGAGAGCACAAACTCTGCGAAGAGGCGTGCCGGAGCATAAGAGGGGTTGAGCCGCAGTACACGCTGTAGCAGAGCCGCAGAGATGTTAAGGTATGCGCTGCCAGACATGAAGGAAGCCTTGGCGAGTAGTGTCGTGGAGAAGACATAGTGAGAGCTGAAATGGTTCCAGAGCTGCGCGTGCTCAACAGGTGCGGTAGAGAGCGCTTCCCACGACGGCGGTTCGGGGAGAGAGGCGAGGTAGGGGAGAAGCAGCGCTCGGGCGGCCTTCGGGTCGTGCAGCTCCAACCGCACAAAAGCAAACATGGCACAGAGCGGTGTTGCCTTCACCCAACTCTGGGCGGTGGCACTGCCGTCGATTGTCTGCGCCGCTTCGCTCCAACGCTGCGCCGCAACGTACCGGCGAAAGGACGCCAGAAATGGTATTGCGCTCTCCTGTGCTTCCAACCAAGGCGGAGGCGGTATATGAAAGAACTCGTTTGACATCGGTTCGCTACTGGTGTCCATCAGAGGTGGCACAATCAGCCGCAGCTCTTCCACATCGTTGTACATCTCGCGCATGATAAGCGCGCCTAGCAGTGCCTGTACGACACGGCTATGCAGTCTCTCATCGGACATTTCAAGAGAAGGGGAACTCTTTTTGTCCTGCAAGTGTCGGTAAAGTGTCAGAGCAGCCCTGCCGTCCTCGCAGCACTCCTTGAACCGTATCAAGGCATAGCTGCACAGGCAGCGGTAGCTGAGAAGGCGCAGGCGGCGTCTCTCTTCCGCTTCCATCACCTTTGCTGCGCCGTTGTCGGTTGTGAGAAGGGACGAAACGACAAAGTACACATCGACGTACTGCTGCCGCGACAGCAGCGACTCCACCGCGCTCACGTAGGAAAGACAAGACTCCGGTTGGTCCTCTGCCACATCTTTGTGAGGCGTGAGCGTCGTGGCACCGTCACCGCTGAGCAGTTTGCTTGAATTAAGGAGCTGTGCAGTAGAGTTGATGGGCTCTAGTGAGGAAGGCAGATATGGCCGACCTTTTGCAGCTGGAGGCTCAGCCGCACGAGGTGACCTCCTTATCATGCACCGCGTATCTTCGGTGAGTGTGGTAGATTCCGACACATATAGGCTGACATCTGCATGGCCGCTACGAAGGACCGTCTGTGGCGTCCGCAGCTCTGGGAGTTTCATGGCAGGAGCGCTAAGGCGTGGGGGCGTCTGTGAAATGTATCGCGCTTCTGCCAGCGTTACCGCAGCAGGCGCGTCGGCCACTGCTGAGCCTCGGACATGCGCGAGGCGAAAAGGGGCGCGTGTAGGGCGGTGCATGAAAAGGGAAGGAAAAAAATCTCAGACCAGGCGCCCACAACACACATGCGTCATTACAGCCAGCCAGCGAGCGACCAGCGGCTCGCATAAGGAGTAGAGAGTGGGGAGAGGTTGTGCCACACCGTATTGTTGCTTGTCTTCCAGAAAGACAACGCGGCACACACACAAAACAAGAGGCGCGCCCTGGGGAAGAAGGAGGGGAGGGGTTGTAGCACCACCACGTAGGAAATATGCACAGGAGAGAGAGAGCGCACCTGCTGTGTACCTCGAACTGCCTTGAAGGTATCTCCTCAAATTTGAAAGACAAAGCCCCTTGTCGACACAACTTCCTTGAAGAACTGCTGGCCACAGGAGCGAGGACTGCAAAAGGTGTCCTTTGAGTCACATCGGACGTCTAGCAAGTCGTCCCGATACTTTTCGCCGTCCCTGAGAACGCCACAAGAGGCGAAGGCCCTTTTTCTCCCCATCAAGTACATTCCCCACCTCGTCACTATCCAGCCTGGCACTGCTTCACAAGAGAGGTGAGGGGGGCCTCATACTTTGCGTGCGAGCAAGGCTCGCTCCGTTTCGATTTCCTCTTGTTTCGCTCTTTTACGAAGACACACACGACTCTGATCGCGTCCCGACGTGGCAACGCCGGCACAATCGAACCCACCACACATACATCTACGCTAACCACACACACACACACACACACACACACACGCAAACGTAGAAACACAGGGAGAGACACAGGGAGGAGACCCTAAAGAGGTACACGCAGGACCGCCACGCCACAGAATTTGGAGATGATTAAAGTCCCCTCTTTGCAGAAGCGTTGGGAAGGAAATGTTAGCGCAGCGCTGAAAAAAGGCTTGGGTGCGCTATCGCCCTACGAGTTGCGAGCACGCTTGCGTGACGCACCAAATCCCTTGCCATCGCCACGTGTGTCTTTTGCCTTGGACACGATTTCGCCAGCACGGAGCAACGCAGGACTGGTCTGCAGCGCATCCGGCAACTGGAAGAAGACGATGTTCGAGCCTCGTACAAAGACGGAGTCCATTTTGGTCTCTTTACCGCCCCGTGTAGTCTTGGTGGCATTTTTAAGTAGCACATTCATGTTGTTCTGCAACTCCTCTACGATGCCGTGGTACACCTCCCCGGTAGCGACTTCTATGGAGACCTTCAGGTGCAGTGCATCGAAGAGCACCTTTATCGGAATGCTCTCCGCCATTTTGCTCGCGAGCGTGGCTGTCGAAGTCCTCAATCAAAGAAAATCACGCCACTACTCAGCCTAAAGCTTTGACCTGAGTATTCGTGGGAGCGGTCACCTGGAGGAAAAGAGTAGAACAAGGAACGTGGCGCCCCCAGTGACACGCGCCAACACAGATACACACAGAAACGAGGATAGGTAAATTCACAAGTCGCCGCAGCAACCAGCCAAGAGAGAAGGCTACTGCCACGCCCAAACAAGGAGGGCGTTCTGCTGTGTGTCCCAATCTTCTTGTCCGCCTTGGCAGGTGCAGCTACGTACGTGCGCGAAAGGCGAGCACGTACGTGGTATGTGTGTGTGGGTGGGGGGTACGAGGGATGTGGTACACCGGCTACTCCTCTTTCCTTGTGCTGCTTCAGCAATACCACACTCTGCGTCAGTGAAGAACAGCGTGCCCCCCCAAAAAAAGAGAGAGGCGCCGACGTACATGTGAGTCGTGAGCAGAGAAGGAGAGGCGGAGGAACACAGAGAGTACGATGTTGAGGGAGCGAACAGAAAGGAACGTGAGATCGTATGCGAAGGCCAAGTGCCTCTATGTAAGAGGCCGCAGGTGAGGCCTAAAGCACAATTACCCCCCACCCCACCCCCACCCTCTTCCCTCATCAACAGCTTCAGGGTCAAGCATAACCTCATCGTACGCCTCACAAGCCATGGTAGGTCACGCAGCGATACCCGCACTGCGACACTCCTAGCCTAGAGTGCGGGGTGCGTACCTCTACCCTTTTTCGTTTTCCCTTCTGTGAGCGCCTGGCAAATGGCAGCGAGTGCTCTACGAAGATACCTGCATGCACACGCATGCACAGCTGAGTTCGAAAATTTGGTGCATGTTGTCATGGGCAGGAGATGCGCATCAGCGGAAAATCGCACCTTCGGCACGGCACAGACGTCAACACACACACACACGCACCCACGTGCCGCTCCCACGGACGCACGAGCACCTCTTCACGCACTCAACTAACGGGCGAAACGTAGATGCCAACACTGAAGCCCACGCACGCGGAAGTAAATGAAAAGGAAGCAGCAAGGCTGCACGCAGTGCGAAGACCCGTACGAGGGTACAAGCAAACAGCATGAGGAGAGGAAACTCTACAACGACAAGAGAGACACAAACAGGCAGGCCTAGTGCTTCCCCACCCCCCTCCCCGCTCCTTCCTCTTCCTCCTTGCTCAGTGGTAGGGAAAAAAAACCCTCGAAACGTGTACATGAGCGAAAAGGGGAGTGACAATGGATTCCACTCGGAAGTACACCGGTAGGCAGCTGTGCCTGCGTGTTGGGCGGGATGAAGGGAGGAAGGCTAAGCATGTCCCTGTCCGTGGCATGGACCGAGACGCGAATCCTCCGCTTCAGTGAACCTATAGAGATGTGAAAGGAGAGTAGGAAGTCGCAACATCAAACGTACAGAGATGCTGATTATGTCGCGCACGGACAAGGACAAAGACACACACATACACATACCTTTGCTGTCTCAATACACTGCCTCCTTGCTTAGCACCACTGGTACACGTTCGTGAGCATCCAGCAGCTGATAGACGATGCTGGCGATGACGGCCCCACCGATCGGGGCGATCCAGTACACCCAGACGTAGAAAAGTGGGTCGCAATTATTGTATAAGCACAGCACCAGTTGCGTGCCTGTGGCGACGGCTGGGTTGAAGGCACCGCCGGTGAACCCGCCAACTGAGAAGCCAGCCGCCATGAGCATCATGCCAATGGCGAAGCCGTAAAAGTCATTGGAGCGCTGACGGGAGAAGTAGACGTGCAGCACCACCGAGGTGAGAGCGAACGTGTACACAAGCTCGCAGAGCAGAGCTTGGCAGGTGCCAGCCAGATTTTCATTTGGCACCGGTACGGGGATCTTTAGACCAATGATTGCAGATGCGTAGAGTGAGGCGCAGAAAGAGCCGCCGAGCTGCATCATAACGTACAGCACAGTTTGACGTAGCGTCATTTTCCGGTTGATGAAGATGGCAAATGAGATAGCGGGGTTGAAGTGTGCACCGCTGATATAGCCGAACGTGAAGCACATCGCCGCCAACATGAAGCCAATCGGAATAGGCGCGAGCGAGCCGACTCCGACGGAAGCCAATATGATCGTTAGCACAAACAAAAAGGTACCAACAAACTCCGCCACCAGCTGACTGAGGAACTCGGAGAGCATCGCGGGACAACACAGTCGTGGAGCTGCGCCGACAAGGTTAGCTGCGATGAAAGAACAAAGTCAGAGAAGAGGGAACGATGAGGTGGTAAGTATTGAGGGCGTGAGTAAAGAAGCGCTGAGCACAGGAGGATACGGTGAGAAGACGCTACCTATAGCGAAATACACGCACACAAACACGCGCGTACCCCAACGGCGATGCGGCCTTCGTTCGAAGCCTTTTGTTTTTCGTATTTCCACTGCTGCGATGGTGTCTGTCGCGGTGGCACTCTAGAGAGGGATATGGGGGAGGGGGGTGACAGCAGAGATACACTGCTACTGCATGTATTTCCGTACGTGTGTGTGGAAGGGGGGGGGATCTGCTGTTCGTGCCCTCTTGATGGCTGCGGAGGAAGCGTGAGAGGCAAAGACAAAGAGCCACGCACGTCAAGTACGGTGTGTGTGTGTCATATAAAGGTGTAAAAGGGGAAAGCAGGGGCAACAGCGAAGCCTCCCTCGAAACACAAAAACGAAGCGAGAGAACAGAGACAGAAGAGACCCTTGAAGAGAGGGACGCGTAGATGGGCAAGGTGAAGCAAGAATTACCGTAGGCTGCCGCGCCCGCAGCACTTTCAACACAGTAGAAACAACTTTGAAGTGCCCCATACCTCACAGCAGCGTAGAGTTCTGATAATGGAGTGTGTGCCCTCTCCCTTTTTTTGTTGTGGCGTTTGGCGTCCCTCAGTTCGCAGGCCCGGAGGTCGTGGCTGAATCACGGCATGGGTGTGCATGTGTGTGTGTGTTGGGGGGAGGGGGAGCTCCTCGTATACGTGATAGCACGATAGGCGTGGGTGGGTGAGGGTGAGAGAAACGGGCAATCAAGCAGCGCCATCCCCAGAGCAAGCAGGCACCCTCTGCTGCGGTAAAAGAGGCAACACACACCCTCCACCACTTGCCTCATCCGCCTCCTCCCACTTCTCCCGCGTCTGCTCCACTTCCGTTACGCACAACATAGCAAGCGACCGCCAATCACACTGATAGAGATCGTCGCCGACGGTCTGCAGCAGTACCTGTAGTTGCTGTGGAAACTCGCGCTGCACGCAGCCCACCCAGAAAAAGCGGGACATGTCAGGCATGAAGAGCCACCCCTGCCACGCCCGACAGACGTTTTCCACCGCCATAAAGATTTCCTCTGCCGGCAGGAACGCCAGAACAGAGAAAACCAGAGACGGTTGCCTAAACCACATCTCAGGCGAGTTTTGTTGAAGTGTACCGGGACTCCGTGAGACGTGACCGGCGGTCGAGAGACAAGGGGCGGAAGGTAGCACCGCCAACCCCGCCGTTTCTCGTGCTTCCAAGAGACTCGCCAAAGAGGTAGCAAATTTCTTGAGAAGCGTATCGTCGTCCAAGAGCGCCTTGGACTCGCTTCGCTGCAGCTCAATTTGTGTATCCGTGTACTCGAGGGTGCCAGAGACAGCGTCGATCACTCGGCAGGCCTCCTTCACCTCCCGAGCCGTCTTGTCAATCTGGACGCGTGCATCCCTCAGGGCCGCCACAATGTCGTCTGTAAAGAGCAAGGGATTGGCATGGACAATGGCCAGTTGATCTGTCCAACTGCTCGCTTTGAGATACCTCACGAAGAGCTCTGGAATGCTCAACGACTCCTCGTATGGGTTAGCGCTGAGTCGCAACATGAAGCGCTGTGAAAGTAACACGAGCAGAGGTGTAACAGACTCCTTCTTCCTCTTCTCTTTGGCGTCAGGAGCAGAGTTGTGTTACTCTATACCACCTCTGCTTTGTCGCGGCGGCGGCGGCGGCGGTTATTGTGATACACAGGCAAGCCTGCGCTTCCCATGTTATGTGCGCACTGAGACCTTCAAAAAACTCGCCAGGTTATGAGCGCACGAGACTGCATGTATGAGCGTACTTTTATGGCAAGGTGGGGTTGAAAGGGGGGTGCGTGGGGCGACAAGAGAGATGGGAAGAGAGAAAGACGAGACGGACGAGACGCTTCCGATGACAAGTGAAACAGAGATACAAAAAAAAAGAGCGCATGCATACGTGTGCACCACAGCAGCATCCTCCCCTACGGCGAAGGTGTCCGCCTTCTGTGCACCCATAAACGCACGCACACGAGAGGGACATTTCTGATCTATATAAGGGTTGCACGAGCCGACGCATGCACCAACACGGAGCAACACGACTCTCTGTCTCTGTCCCTTTCCCGTGGCAGGTTCCCTCTTTTCGTTTCCTGTTCTTTTCTCCACTCGGCAACAAAGTTTATAGCAGACGCACAGGAGGCGGGAGGGAGGGGGGATGAAAATGTCAGCCATCCACTGATGAGTACAGTCCCCTCCCCTCTCCCACCCCCCCCACACACACACATACAAAAACAAAAACAAAACGCCTCAAAGACATTAGCGACTGCAGAGGAAAGTCAGGAGAGCATATGGACCCAGACAGGCACGCATGTACACATACGCCGTTAAAGTCAATACAGTCGGTTCATGACGCTGGTCATTTCTCCTGTCATACGCAACGTAAAAAGCGAAGGGACTCCAACTCGTGATAAAGCCTCGCTGATGAAGCATCACCACGGTTCAAGATGTCGATACTCCTCAACAGCATTCGATTCTCACGCTCCACGCGCGCTACGCGCTTCTCCAGCGCGTGCAGGAATACAGAGAGCCGCTGTCCTTCATTTGCTGCTCTGGCAGCCGCGGCAGCTCGATTCGACTCTCGCGCCAATGTCGGCGGCACTGCCATCCCAACGGACACGTCCGCATGGTGCTGGGCGGATGCGTTGATAAAAGACACGTCCATATCGACTGAAATGGCTGACGGAGATGTAGGGGGGGCGGTAACGGCGACGTGGCCGCGACGAATCTCGTGAATCTCGTCTAGTGTTCGTGCAATTGCCTCCTCATACTTTGGTCCGCGGCGTCTGGCCGCCCGCAGCAACCGAGACGTGCGTGCAACAGCATCGGCACATTTGCTTGCCTGTTGATGCTCTTGCTCTCGCTGCCTCTGCACAGTCTTCAAGACTTTATTGAGTCTGGCTAGCTGCAGCTGAACGTGCTCGAGCTCTTTCTGTCCGTCAGAAAGGGCGCGGCGCTCCTGTTGGAGCTGCGCTTTAACGTCGCACAGCATACCACTAAGTACGTCGTGAGGCAATCTCTCGAGCTGTCTCAAGGCTTCCTGTCGCTGTGCAACGTGCGGCGTTACAGCCATGAAAACGGGGGAAGAGCGTGCCTCACTCATCGGGTATAGTTACGAGAGGAGGAAAAGACCGTCAACCGGAATGCACTTGACACCAGCGGCCCTCTCATGCGCCTCAGCCGTTTGGCCTTCGCTGCCGTGTCACAGTGGCCCTTTTGTGCTTCGATGCGACCAGTGCGCGCCGTCGGTGAGCGCTATAGTCCTTCAGATAAGAAAGAGAAACCCAAACCAACAAGTCCGCAAGGGAGAACGGGATGAAGAGTAAATTGAAAGAAGATGAGTCTTCTCTGCACGCGTATGCAGGGGTGTGACGACATCTTGCAGAAACAAAGAAAAAGATCACAGGCGCCAGACAGCCGTGGCTCCTCCCATGATGAGTCAAATGACAGCGCCACAGAATGGGATATTGCCCTTGGCGTGTGCCTGTGTGCTATAGGGTGACGGAAAGCCCCCTACGCACTTGCATTCTCTCTCTTTTCGGTTTCGTTCACCATCAGTGCAGCCAACATCCCCACCCACCGGTGCCCTCACTGACAGAAGCGGGGAGAGGAGTGGTGTGCGCTAGAAGAAAAAACAAGCACAAACGAAAGAGCCGTTCAAGCATCAGAATAGCGTTTAAAGTAGTGCCCGCTTCGCACAAGCACAAACACGCAGCGTGCAATGAGGAGGCATCACGCCCAAGACTAGCGGCCAGCCTCTTCTCCGCATCCGCTTCAGAACTTCCCTATCGCTCAAAACGCATCGAGTAGCCGCCCGTGTTGGGGTCTTTGTCAAATTTAAAGTTGTCCGTCGACAAGCCAAAATTACCGAGAATTTTGTTGCCAAGGCTCTTCAGCTCACCCCACATTTTTTGCATCTCCTCATCCACCTTCGCTTTGGAAGCCGCCTTATGGGCGTGACCTTGCGCGTCGAGCACCCCACCAAGCTTCTCGTAGCACTCGTAATCTCCATATGCGCTGGACCACTTCTGCATGCTGTAGTAGCACTCCGCACGGCGGATGTACGCCCTCAAATACGAGTCATCGTGTCGGATTGCCTCTGACAACATGTGGGCCGCCTCCTCCTTTACATCCAGCTTCATGAGGCAAAAACCGGCGTTGCAGTACACCTGTGCCGTAAGGGTGTAGTCGGTCGTGTCTTCCGGCTGCTTCTCCGCCTCACCCTTGTCGCATTTCGTTGCTGCGTCCTCACCCTCAGCCGGGACGTTGGCATCTGACGTCCTTGAAGCGCTAGGCGTGCTTGTAGTGGCGGGACGCGGTGGCACAGGCTTGATAGGGGCGCACCACAGTGCCTTTCGATACAGCGTGAGTGCCTCCGAGATGTCGCCGTCCTTAAAGAGCTCATTTCCAGCTGCTTTGAGTCGAGCGCACTCTTCCACATCTACAACGCGCTCCGCACTGCTGCACACTGCTTCATCCTGCTGGGCTCGGCCCTCCGATTCAGCACCGGTGCCGGCGTTGGAAACCTCAACTTGAGGTGCGCCGGCTAGGCTGCTATCCTTGTCTAGTTGTGCACATTGCATGGGGGGTGCCAGCGACGGCTCTCCATTGTCGTCGTCTGACGAGGGCAACTGCTCCACAACTGCTGGCATCTCCCACCACCTGCCGCGATACAGTGTGCCTTTAGTCGATGGAGAAAGGCTCTGGGGCCGCTTTGCTCTGAAGGTTTTGGAACGCCAAGAGGGCTGCTTTGTCGTTGTTGGCGTCGTCCGCGGGGGCCTCTCACTGTCGACAGGCAGACAGGAGTGGGGTAAGAATAGAGAAGAGTTGTGAAGAGAGGAACGGGGGATATTGACGTACACGAGCACCAAGGCGTCCGCTGGTGCAGTAGTCGTATTGGCGCTGCTCCTGTGGCGAGTGCTCCAAGTCAGTGTGGCGGTTCTTAGTGGCCCCTGTTTCACTCGTGCAAGCGCGCGGACGCGGACCGCAATCGTAAAAGGAAGTGGAGAGAGTGAGGAGAGGTGGAAGAGGAAGGCAGGGCCTTGAGAGTTTCCTTTGCCTTGAGAGAGGAGCGAGCGAGCGACTGTCGTCAAAAAAGGCGCGGATGCGACGCAGTGGTAGCCATACACGGTGAATTATCACCCCACAAAACAGCCCGGCTGACGCCATTCCGTGTATCACGCTGGGGATGAAGGAAAAAAGGGTGGCGAGCACACCTGCATACATACACCGACAGTGGCGGCGAGAACAGCAAAGCGTCGCACGGCCGTGTCTGTGCAGGAGGCGCCTTTTACGCTTCTGAAAGGGGGTTCCTCCTATGACGGCATGTAAACGCGAACGACACCAAAACAGGCGGCCAACGCGGGCCAACAACCAAGGCAAGGAGCACACAAAAGGCGGCGCTACACACGCACGCAGCAACGACTCTCTGCACGGGCCGATCGCTTCCAGTCCGCACATGTGAATGAGTGAGAGAGAAAGAGTAGCGTCGACTCACACAAAAAAGTTGGCCAGCACGACAGCCTTCAGGTGATACTTGTGATTCACGTGACGGCCGGCGCAGTACATCACCCGCGTCCCTAACGGTACACGCTGATCATTCATAATAATACAGGTGTTACGGTCAAAGTTCGTCTGCAAGCCACTCATGCGAGTGTTTGTTTGGCGACGTGTGAAGAGGCAGACCCAGTATATGTTCCCAGGCTTAACGCGATGGCGCGAGACTTCACCACTCCCGCCACGTCCCTTGAAGCGCTGCACCGACACACGGTGAGCCACGGCAGGAAAGACGCGGCAGTGTGCAAAGCGCTCGGCCGTCGCCTTGGCGATAAGACGCACATGCTTGCAGTTTGTGTTGTCCACACAGTGCAGCTTCACCTGGTCACTAAGGGGAACGCCAGCACCGTACCCTTCCGTGCCGTTGCCCCATCGAGAGCGGTACGAGCCCTTGCGCCGGATAATAAGATTGTGGCGAAACCACGTCTTGTTCACCGGGTTGCCGGCAGGCAGCTTTGCTGCCGCATCGGTGGTGGTGGGCGCCAAGTGTGCCCGAAACAAACGCAGCATGGCACACTCTGTCGCCCAGTCTCGAGAACAAGAACACACAAGCGAGCCTCTTCTCCCTTTTCGGTGGGTGCCTCGTCGAGTTGCTGAGTGAGCTGCAGCGTAGCGCAGCTGAGCAGAGCGTCAATGACGATGGTTGGGTAAGACGTGGGGTAGTTTAGGCAACGGGGAGAGAAAGAGCATAGTAACAGGGTGACAGGGAGACGAAAGAAACGACAGCGACATTAAGAGGAGAGGTGGGATAGAGAGAGAGCAGAGGGAATGACGGCGATGGAAGAGAAAGGGTGGTATGTCGGCGCTTGATTCGTTGGAGGAGTGCACACAGTGTCTTTGCCTTTCCCTGGCCTACGCGTTCGCTGGCTCTTCATCTTCGTTATGCTTTGCAGAGAGCGCTAAGACACCCTCTGTGAACGCGCCTACGTCTCGCTATTAGAAAAAAAAAAGAGGCCTTTGTATTGTCTGCCTCCGGTTCATCCTGTGCGACAACGCAGACTTGGCAGTGGGTGTGCACCGCTTTCTGTCCTTGAGTCAAACAACTTGAGCCTCGTTTCTTTTTGTGCTCCACCAGCCACCCTGCAGAATGTCTTGGCATGTTGCCTATGGTACTAACAAGGACCAAAGCATCCACGACAGTGAGCCGCGCCAGACATTCAGTGAAGCAGTCGGCCCTCGCCATGGTATCTCCTCTACCCCCGAGACTTCGATAAGCAGGGCCACCAAAACGACAGCAAACAGCCATGAATCGACTTCATCGAACACCACGTTCAACAAACAACAAAGGAACCACAGCAGAAAACGTGTAGCCATCGAAGGAAAGGAAAAATGGTGCCTCGACCTTATCGTCTCAACACGGGCGCACACACTCTTGGGGGTGTCGAGCTGTCGCAGCAAGGCGTGAGGGGGTGATGGTGATGGTGAAGCGCTTTGAGGATGGAGGCTGTGCGCTGTTCCATTTTTCTCGTCGTCTACAACGTGAGTTTGTCCCCTTCGCTGCTGCCGCGGAAGATGAGATCACGCGGCTCCGTACCTGGCTTGCCGCGCATCCTGTCGTACATGCCCCGGTGTTCTCTCTTGAGCTCCATCAACTTCTTTACAGTGTCATCGATGTTGCCGCCCACCTCCTGCCGAAGCTCTTCTTTCCTCTTGTAGTAATTCTCTAGTGCGTTGAATTCCCAGCCGATTCGCTTTGGAATCTGCTCCTCGTTGGCCAGCACGGGGGCTGAGTTGCCGTACACAAAGTCCTTGTGGCGCATGTACGGGTACGGGTCAATGCCTTTCTGCAGGCACAGCCGCACGCGCTCCGCCTCGGCGGCAGCGCGCTCGTCATTGAAGACGTACTTCTTGATGTACGGATAAAAAATGAGAGGGAGTATGGTGATGAAGGTGCAGGCCACAGCTGTGTTCACCCATGGCGCCTCTGCCTTCACCCGTCCGATAAGCCGCTTGAATGGATGCGTGACGGCGCCAAGGACGAGGTTGCAGCCGTCACAAAGGCTGCGCATGTGGTCCACCGCGATGGTAGTCGCCCGCATCTTCATGCGCTGGTACGTGAAAGACATGTGATCCCCGCGCACGTGGGCCTTCTCTGCTGGACAGGGAGCTAAATGCCTCAGGGAGAACGAGAGTGATGGGGGGGAGGGGGGGGGCAGCCCACGGGTTTGCGCACACAAGCATCACGAGCAGAGCAACAACCAAATAAACACCACCACAATCGTGGTGGTGGTGGTGGTGAGTGGAGTGAAAAAAGGTCAGCACCAGTTGCCACCGCAACAGTATCACAATGGCGACAAGGCGAACAACTGGCACCCGCTGCGGTCAAATGTTTATCAACAAGGAGCCGGTAAAGCTGAATACCGCACCAACACAAAACAGTGAGGCACCGGTGTGACGAATGAGCGAAGAAAAAAAAGGAGGTGCATCGCATAAAAAGAGAGACCACAACCCACGCGTAGGCGAAAAGAGCACCGTAAAGACAGAAAAGAGGGTGCAAAGAAACATAAGAGGAAAGATAGGAGAGGACGCCAAGGTCAGCATACCAGAAGGAAGACTCACGGTTTCTCTCGTGGGGAGAGGTGAGGGTTTTCGGAGCTGTGAGACTGAAGCACATGTCTCGCGAAGTCAGCGACGCACCGCAACCCATTCAGTAAGTGTTGTATGGCGGTGTAGGGTGCATTCTTCTTCACTTTTCTCGCTTCGATGACCAAGAAGGTGGGTTCAATCCCATTAGAGGTCCTTGTTACGCATCATGTGAACATGGCGTGCCGTTCTTAGTCAGCAGGTCGCTTGAAAGACGACCAGCTGTCTCGGTGGAGGGGAGCAGCAGGAAAAGAGGCTCACTAGTCTGTCTGTGTCAACAACACACAGCAAAGGCGGCAGGGGTACCATTCATGCTAAAACATGTACTTGAGAAAACGGCTGACAATCGCGTCGTCAGCAGGCGCCAGCACGCCAGTCGTCAACATGGGGACGTGCCAGTCCAGAATGACCTCTTCAGAGGCACGCAGCGGCTTCCGCAGGGTAAGACAGAGATAGTAGTGCGTCTCTAGCACACGTTTCACCTCTGCACATCCATCGTCGCTGCCGCATTCTTTAGCGGCAGCGGCAGGCGCCAAGTCGTCTCTGAGGAACTTCGGAAGGTCCTCGAACAACGTGGCGACTTCGATATCTGCGTTGACCGCGCGGCCGATGTCATCTGGGGCGTTGACAAGGTCCAGAAAAGGCACAATACCGCACTCGGGCGACGAGTCAGACGGCGAGTCGCTGTTGCCTTCCTCTAGTCCGCTGTCCGCCGCGCTGTTCGTGGACGCACCCGCAGTGACGGGCCACGCCGTCGGCAGTAGCAGTCCACGAGACAGGATCACGTCCACTGCCCACGCAAAGCGGTCAAAGCACGGTAGAATATTCTGGGGCCGCAGCTGCGCGTAGGCGGCTCGCGTCTCTTCTTGAATGCGCTGGCGTCCTTTGAGGTAGTAGGGCAGCAGCATCGTGTGGTGCACTCGGCACTGCCGCTCTGCCGCGTCCTTACGGTCAGTCAGCTCCTCCACTGACGGAAGGCTTTGCAGCCATCCCCAGAGAGGCGACACGCTGCGGTGCTGCTCAAGGGCGAGTCTCCATGCTAGCTCTGGCCACTGTGCACTCCCTGTGAGAAAAGTAAGGATGCCGCCTTGAACGTCACAAGCTGACTCAGCGGAGCCCATCGCAAGCACTTCGCTGCCCACCGTCCACGGGCTGCAAAAGGTGGTCTTAAGTCCTACTCGCGATAGCACAGAAGTGGAACAGAACCGATTCGACGGGACGGCGAGGAGGGAGGTTCCGGCGTCGCAAGCATCGCGCACGTACACGCCGACCCCAACTGCAGCATCACGCTTTTCAATCAGCGTCGTCGGGTGAATGCCAACATGCCCGAGAATGGCGTAGGTGGAGAGGTACTCGGCAAACTTGGAAGAGCGCCTCGCTCGCATCCCTGCCTAACACAAGGCGACGCCGCGAGCAACGGCAGCAAAAAAAAAAAAAGAACTGGAAAGACCAACGCCCGCGGGCACCCACTCGGCATCTTCAGGGTGTACAGCAGAGAAAGTCGGGTGCGCAAAGTGACTGTGCGAGGCCGTTCTCTCTTTTTTGTTTGTTTCTCAGGGGAAACCAGGGCCCTGTGGTGGAAGTCCGAACAACGAAAAGAACGGCCTCGTCCCCTCACATGGCGAAGGCGTAGGCGAGCAACAAGGCAGGTGGTGTGTTGCGCGTAGAGTTGAGCGGGCGGCTGCACAAAAGGTCGCTCTCCTGGGAGTCCCCTATGTGCGCCGAATACGGCGCGGTCGAGGAGCGTGGGGGAGAGACACACGAAGCGAGAGAGAAGGAAACAAAGGTGAGCTGTACACCTTCATCAACAGGCCTGTTACAGCAAAGCTCATCCACCCCCACCCGCAGAGTTCTCCTGTAGTGGTCAGCCGTCTCTCTCCTGCATTGCCGAAGGAAAAGTGTAATGAGGATTTCGTTTTTGTTTGCGCTGCGGCTACACCCAGGCAAGAGGGTAGAGGCGCCGTACGCGAGCAAGTGCGTGGATACGCTTAGCCATCGTACGCACTTAGCCCTTTGAAAAGGGGGCTTGTACGTGCGCCGAATGTGTCCCTCAGGCCCAGCCTCTGTCAAGCATGCTAGGGCTAAGTCCCCATTCAAGGCCTCTCTGTGGCTCTTTTTTTTCCCCGAAGCAGTCGACACAGAGCACACAACACGTCAGTACAAGATCACATGGCATGGTCGACGCTGCAAACAACACAGTTTGGTGGCTGCTTATCGCTCCTCTCCGCCTTTCCCCACTCCACACTGCAC
This sequence comes from Leishmania panamensis, assembly GCF_000755165.1. NCBI lineage: Eukaryota > Euglenozoa > Kinetoplastea > Trypanosomatida > Trypanosomatidae > Leishmania > Leishmania panamensis. The sequence goes on along the minus strand of NC_025866.1, from coordinate 1,503,538 downwards.
GCCCACACCGCGCAAGAGGAGGGAGAAAATGAAAAGTCGTGTTTCACCGAAGTCACTACCACCATCCTGCCTCTTCCTCTATGTACAGTGGTCCCCAATTAGCCCCCACCCTCATCTGTGTTGTCTTTGACGGTCAGCCGTATTGACGCCTTCAGCGCTGCAGCCTGTCGTAGCACCACCTCCTCTCCTGCCAAGTTCCCGATTGTATGCAGAAGGCTGCTGTAGTCACCCAAGGCATGCAGCACGTTGTCCATCATGGCACTGGCACTCACCGGCTGCGCTGGGGGGATGCCTAAAGAGTGAGCGAGTGAGATGGATGACGACATCGCTGCAGCCGTCTCGGGCCACTCGGAAATGACTTCGTAATACTGGGCCAGCACAAGAGCCAGAACCCCAGCCACATCCGTGAAATGGGCCGACTCCATCAGCAGGGACAGAGCTGCCAGTGGAGGCGGCGGCGTTTCATTCGTTGTTGCGCCGCCGCAGGCGAGTAGAAGAGCGGCGCTAAGCAGGCGGTAGCCGCGCTGCACGGAGAGCGCCGACCAGCGCTGCAGCACCTCCCCCAGCAAGGGCCGCTGCATTTGAGGCACTCCCTTGACGAGGAGCACAGCATCGCGCCACCGACCTCTTGACTGGAGAGTGACACAAGCGCTGCGGTACTCGCCAGCCAGCACTAGCTTCTCTACGGCCGCCTCTATGTCTCCCTGGGCCAGCAACATTGCCGCTGCACGCTTCGCGGAGGCGGCAAAGAGCGCTGAGGATGCTGAGTCCACCGAAGACGACTTGACGGCGGTCGAGGCAGCCACAGACATGCTGAGAGTGGCCAGCTCGTTGTACCTCGTGGACTGTGGCGACGCATCCAACAGCACCTCGATGGCATGCTGGCGGTGTTCGAGTCGCAGCCAGTCACGTGCAAGTGCGAGTCGCGTCACACAGTCATCCCTGGCGCGGTGGTTGTGAGTATTGGAAAGCAGCGCGGCGGTGCGCTGCTCATTAAGGAGGATACGATTGCGCCGCACAACGTGGGGAGGGGCAAGCGCTTCCGAATACGCATCTGCACAGGCGTACGTCTGTGGTACACTGGAGGAGGCTGCATTGAGCGACTCACTTTCAGATGACGCAGGAGGCTGATCTGCTGATTCGGCGGCCAGTGTGGTATCGGCAGGGGAGGAGGTTCCAAGAGGACGGCACCCGACTTCGCGGCGCACGACCGCCGACGGTGACCAGTGGCACAGCGCATCAGCAGCAAGCTGCATAAACCGCTGCTTCGTTGGCTGGCCAAAAAAACCGGCGACCACTGCAGCGCGTCTCAGCCAAACCAGAGGGGAAGCTGGCGCCGTGGTCACCGCGGCGGAACCGCAGAGGCTCAGCTGCAGCAGCACATAACGCGGCACCATCGTGGTGCGGTAGAGCTCCAGCTCATCTTGTAAAGTACGTATGTCCTCAGTGAGGAGCTGCCCAAATGGACCACGGCAGGGACGCGCGGAGGCTGACACCGCCTCCATGACCGCACTGGGGGGAGCGCCCAAGGAATGCGAAGCAGGTTGGGCTCCGTCGCCCACAGCCGACTGAGGAGTGCCAAGCTCCAGGGCCACCTGCACATAAGTACGGTGAGCAGGAAGGAGAAAGGCCACGTTCTTCATGGGGCGCCGCAGCGCCCTGTACCTCACACTGCTGTTCATCTCAGTCAGGGTCATGTCGAGGACGTAGAGGCAGCCGTCCGCGCCCAGCACACAGAGCGACCCGCCAGCCCAGTAGAGCGACAAAGCACGCACATCAGCAGCCATGCCAGCCGAGGATAGCGCGCGGCACTCACCGGTTGCAATGTCCCAGATAGCAAACACGCCACTCTCAAAGAGAACCGCCACGGCGCGGGCTGCACTAAAGTCAGTGGTCGGTGGTGAGAAAGACCCCACAGCGTCCGTGCCGGTTGAATCAGCCCCATTGTCGTCGTCCCCGTCGTGTGCGAAGGACCCCGACGTCGTCCACGCTAGCGGCGACGAAAAGCTCATGAACTCCGCCGCGCTCGTCGCGCGAAACGGCGGTGGTAGTCCGCCAAGGCACATCGCAGCTCCGCTGTTTGGCGGAGCATCGCGTAGGCGCCGCACCGCCAACCGCGTCCCTTGCGCGCGCAACACGACGCCGTTGCCATGACTATCCCACGTTACAAGAGTGTCCCCCACCACTGCAGACCGCACTGACCCTTCCACTACACTTGGGTGAAAGAGGGAAATAGCGTCGCGGCTCACCACCACACGGTCCTTGTAAACCGACCACAGCGACAGTGTGCCCTCCGAGAATAAAACGGCGAGTAGCTGCGGTGTACCCTGAACACCACTCAAGCAGCGCCGCATCGACGGCGGTGCCCACGACACATTTGCAACACCCAAACCGGCGTGGATGTGAACCAGTCGACTGTCAGCCGCTGTCCAAACCTCAAATGTGCCGTTCCAGTACGTCAGCAGGACGTACGTGGTTGTCGTGTCCATCGTGATCTCCTTCATGCGGGTCTGCTCTGGCACCGAGGACGGCTTGCGCAGGACTCGCACCACCTCCCCTGTGCGGGTGTCAATCAGCGAGACCTGATGGTGGTGGCGGTACTGCTGGACGCGGTCCGACACGACCCAGACGAGGTCGCTCCATTTGTACCCGCACAGCAGCACAATCTGTGTTCCGCCTGAATAAACCAAGTTGAACCGCCGAACTGCCATGCTGTGCGTGATGTCCATCAGAATAAAATGACCGCTCTCCAGCGCCACGCAGCAGTGATAGACACCAACGGGGCAGAATGCTACAGGGCGCACCAGAGGCGCAAGCCAACAGTCCAGCAGCTTCCATCGACGAGTTCGTGAAATGTACTGCCAGTGCGCAATGGCGCCATCCTCGAACAGCACTGCAAACCGGGACGAGTCGAGCTCCGACTGCGCAACGTTGAAGCACCGCTTAGCGTTAATGCGCACCCCGCGCACATCCATCGCAACGCTGGTGAAGCGGTTGTGACGGGTGGTGTGCCACGCGGCAAGTCGCTGATCGGAGCCGAACGAGTACATGATGGGCACCTGTGCGGCGGCAGCAGCATCGCTTGCAGAAGATGCAATGGACTCCTGGTTACACGATCCGACGCGCGCCGCTACGCCACTCGCGCACGAGCGAAAGATGCGGCGAAACTCCACCTCACCCGGCATCCACAGAAAGGACTCGTTCAGCATCACCTCCAGCTTCCAATCGTAACACCCCACCGTGTTGCGTGTCGCAAAGTACAGCAACTCCTCCTGCGCATCACTGAAAATGGCATCGATGACTGTGGCGGCACCGTCACTGCTGTCGTAGATCAGGTCCTTTGCCACTGGAGGGGCGGCGCCGCTCTCGAGTTGGATGCTCTTGAAGATGCGCAGACGGTCGCCCAGGACAACAGCGCAAGAATGTTGGTCGCTTAGCCGAGAAAAAGCGACGATCGATGGTCTGCTGGTGCTGCCCAGTAGGGTGCTCTGCTTCACCTCTAGTGGAAAACTGCCGGGTGGAAGAGAGGTGTTGTCGATGAGGTGTGAGTTATACACGTAGCCTGAGCCCTCCTGGGTGGCGACAAGGAGGTGGTCGTCTGTAAGAAGTGTCAACGACTGCACTAGGCCATGACACGGCGTCTGGATCGATGTTAGCGCTACGCCTTCACCTACATCCCAGTACATCAGTGCGCCGCTTGCGTCGCCGCTCCACAGGAAGAGGCCTGTCTGCAAGTACGACACCGGGGGCCGACGCCACAGCAGCGCTGTAACAGCAGCCCTGTGTCCGCTGAGAGACTGTATAAGCAGCATGCTGTTCATGTCATAGACAAAGATAACCTCGCCCGCGTTGGTCACAGCAGAGCTGCACGCAAGCAGCTGCTGCGGGCCGTAGCTCGCGGACTGGTATGCAAAGGTGCCGAGGTCAGAGAGGATAGTGGGAAGTCCACTGTTGCTGTGGGTGTTGCTGCATCCTGGAATCACCTTCGATGAGAGCGGAGGCGCTGCCGAAACGATGTTCATGGTAGGGGGCGCACCAACAGCAAAGAGCAGCAAAAAGAGACACTCAGCAAAAACACCGCGCGACACGAGGAAATGAACGAGTACAATTCAGCGATCCTTCAGTCTGCCAGCACAGCCCTCCCCCCTGTTGCGGCGCTAATCGGGACGGTCGTGCGGGAGGAGGCTCACCGCGTGCGTACTGCGACGTGTGAGATGCACTAGCAGGAGGGGTGTGGTGGGAAAGGTGGAAGGCAAATGGGCCAACACGAAGCTCTGAGGAATCCAACGTTCACCCTTTCACGGCGAAAACAGTAGTGCGATGAAAAACAACCGGACTTCCAAGAGACGTATTTCCCGCCCCGCACAATGCAAGAGCACGCGCAATAGCCCGTACCTTTCTCAATCTTCTATCGCCAGAGACCCTACCGTGTGGAGGTGGCCTTCTGCAGGTGGCTTCGTACGCTTCTTCACCAACGTCCGCTGTGTGGGCGTGAGTGTGACAAGAACAGAAGGTCGGAGACGCCCACAAATGATGAGAGGGATTTCGTCTGTGCAGCGATGAAAAACAGCGGGGAGGTATCTACGGTCTTGTTTGCTTCCTCCTCGGGTTAGATGTAATGTCTGCGCAACATCCCTCCTCATACCGCTGACGCACGCGCAAGTACGCGACAAGATTCTGCGCACGACTCTAGTGCTGTTGTAGGCTATGAGGCGAAACAAGAAGAGGGAGTACATGGTTGAGCGAAGAATACAACAGCGGTGATTAGGAGGTGAAGAAGAAAAGGTGTACAATTCAACGAAGGACGAAACGACTGGCGACACTACACGAACTCATGCGCTTTCGCACTCTCACCTTTCAGTAGAATAACGCGTGACATGACAAACGGCACGTCTCTGTACGTCCGCAAGTTGAGGAAAAACGCGCCTGTGCCAGGCATCTGTCGCGTGCTGAAGCAAGTACGTACTACGTAAGCGAGCCAGCATATGGGCAGGTGCCCGTCCGCTCTGTACGCGTTGCTTTTAGGTCTTTCTTCATTGGTATAGCGCCTCACACCACACGCGCACGTGGATGTCGCGGGGGAAGGACTCGCTGCGATGTGCGTAGCGTCAAGATGACGAAGAAACCCAACGGGCAAACGAAAAAAAAAAAGAAAGGAAGACGCACATGTGAATGTAGTGGACGATGTTTAGTAGGCAATGGTCACCCACCAGTGCGCTACTCGAGCGATAGCACAACGACAGCACCAGCAGCTCTCCCGAGGTAGAAAGTGGGGAAACAAAGTCAAAAAAGCGAACGAAAACGAAAACGAGGGTGCGGAAGAGAGAGTAGACGCAGGAGCAATGCCGAGCCTCTAACAGATCGGATGCGTTGAACGCATGTGCTACCCTCTTTCGTTTCCCCTTTCGACGACAAGACAGAGTTGAGAGGGGGGAGCAACAGAAAATAAAGACACAAATATTTGAACTCCACCGGGGGTGGAGAGCAGAGAGGCAGTCCTTCCGTTGCACGCGTGCATTGGCGAGCAAAAAAAAAAGAAAAACAGGGAAAGAAGAGGAAGTCAATGCACACGTCATTGTTGCAGTAGCGCATCGTAGAAGAGAAGACGTCGTAGAGAAACGAGAGCGGAAGTTAAAGGAAGAGGCGCCGTATCAACGCCAAAAAGGACGGGGAAGCGCGCCAGAGAGAGAGGCTTTGTGTGCTCTTTGACCTCTGGTGTGGTAGTCCCACGACTAGATCAGTGCACCGATCGCTCTGAAATCGCGCACGACACACACACACACACACACACACACACACGTACACACGCTCACAGGACCCCAGCCCCAAAAAGTGGATGAACCGAGTGAATGGGGGAAGAGAGTAATAGTGCTAGAGCTTACTAAACAGCTCGGCGTCTTCGCTGCGCATGACAAGGTCGAACTTGTGCGGCTGCATAAGCTGGTGTATCGCCTTTACTACGAACGCGTTTAGCGTCTGCTGCCCCGCCGCATCCTTGGTCACCAACTCGGCGTACCACTTGATCTTCGGCTCCGTGCCGCTGCCTCGGATGGTGATCTGCATGCCGCCGTCCACGTGCAAGGTGATCATGGACGTCTTGCCGAGAGACGGCCGGCCCAAAGGCGCGGCTGTGTCTACCTGTGCTGCGTAGTCTACCACACGCGTCACTGGCCGCCCTGCCACGTGAGTAGGGTACTTCCCCGACACCGCAGTGCGAATGCTCTGTAATAGCAACGCTGTCTTTGCAGGGTCATCGGTTGTCACGTACGAGTTGTACGTGAAGTGGTAGCCGTACTGCCGGTACAAGCTCTGCAGGTGCTCCAGCAGCGAGCAGTGCCTCTCCTTTCGGAGGTAGCAGGCGAGGTCGGCGACAACCACCGCAGCTGTCACGCCATCTTTGTCCATCACTCGATCGCCCCACATGAACCCTATCGCCTCCTCGTACGCAAAGAGCGTCTGTAACCCCTCCCTCGCCCTGCGCTCCATCGCCTTGTTGCCGATAAACTTGAAGCCTGTCAGTGTCTCCGAGTACTGCGCCCCTTCCTTGAGCGTCATCGTCTTGAGGATACATGAGCTGACGACCGTGGACATCAGGAGGCAGTGGTCGAGCGCGATGCCCTTCCAACGCGCTCGCTCCATCGCCCACCATCCCAGCAGTGCACCGATTTCGTTACCCGTCAACACGTGCCACCCCTCCCCATCGGAGAGGCGCTCTGCCACACCCAGGCGATCCGCATCCGGGTCATTTGCCAAAACGACGGAGGCGCCATGCCTCTCTGCTGTCGCAAAGGACAAGGCAAACACCGACCTTCCTTCCTCCGGATTGGGGAACCGCACAGTGGGGAAGTCCGGGTTCGGTTCGGCTTGCTCCGCCACAACGCTGAGGTGCGACGCAGGAAGTCCCAGCACGTGCTGAAGCCCATATGTGGTGAAACGAGTGCCTACGCCGTGCATCGCGGTGAAGGTGAAGCGCACAGCGGACGCGTCGCTAGCCGGGACGTAGGAAGAGCGCAGTGTGGTGAAGTAGTCTTCGAAAACGGCGTCGTACGGGTCTACGTGATCGGTCGCGGTGAACGGGGCCCACGACGATTCGAGTGGGGTACGGTTCGCCTTGATGAAGGCTGCAATCGACGCGTCAAGCGGGGCGACAATCTGCGCCCCATTGGTCCAGTAAACCTTTAAGCCGTTGTACTCCTTGGGGTTGTGGCTAGCAGTCACCATCACCCCAGCTAACGCTTTGAGGAACCCTATCCCGTACGGTACGAACGGTGTGGGGACACAGTGGGCGTACAAGTACGTCTTGATGCCCTGCTGATGCATGACAGTGGCTGTGATCTCGCCAAACTTGCGGCTGTGATGTCGCCCATCGTAGCCGATAACAATTCCGCGCAAGAGCTCCGTGGGGGAAAACTGCTGCTTCATGTATGCCGCCAGCCCTTGAGCCGTCTGCAGCACAGTGAGACTATTCATGTAAGCGTTTCCGGCCCCCATAGTGGATCGTAGACCGGCGGTGTCAAACTTCATGCGCCTCTCGAGGCGACGTCGCAGCTCTGCCGTTTCCTTCTTGGCTGCCAGGGACTCGATGACCTGACATGTAGTTGGATCGCGGTCCCACGCCAGCCATTGCTGCACTTTTGCGTCGAGGGACGACATGGCGTGCACGTTGGTGACTCGCTTTTCCCTTAGTCTCACAGTCAACAGTTACGGCAATGACAAGCAGGTGCGGTGGAGGAAGAAGGAGGGGGCAAGGATGTGAGGGCCAAGATGAGGGTTCCGCAACGCAAAGAACCGAAGAAACCTGGGGCGCAAGTGGGTCTAACACTCGAATGAGAAGGAATTGGCGACGATGCGAGTAGCTTGTGGTGCGCAACGATGGCACAACACCGCCGCTGCTCCCAGAGCAAGTGTGTTTGAAGTAGGGAGGGGTTAAAAAACTCTCCAGTGCGCCACGGAGTCCCAGTGGAGGTCAGCATGCCAAAGGGTGAGAAAGGAGGAAGCAGGAACACACGCACGCACACGCAGAGGTGGAGGATGAGTGGGGCTGTGCGTGTGTGTGTGTGTGGGTGTGTGTGTGTGTGCCTACTCCAGTACGACATACACCCAGAAGACTGTGGCGCTTAGGAAACAAACAAACCGAAAAGTCACCAGAACACCCACGTCCTCTGGGGTCAATGGCTGGAGCAGCCACTGACACACAGGGCGTGTGAGGCACATCGCTACACGTGCACCTAAAAGATCGTTGTTCCAGGGCCTGCTTCTCGACAGAGCGGCCCGTGAGCTCGTCCACCCACCGGTGCTTCTCAGCAACCACTACCGCTCTTGCCGCAGCGACGAATGAATCCTCCTTGTGTGTCTTTCCCTGTTCATTTTCCTGTCACGTGTGAGGATCAGCTCACCCAAAGCGCACAATAGAAGACCCGAGAAAAGGAACAAGAGTGAACGCAGAGACGACGGTGCCACCACACGCGCACCAACATCACCACCCCACTACACGTGTTCATACGCATTGGGTTCGAAGGCCATGCTGCTCACGTGCCACGCGGTCCACAAACTGCAACAAGCTGGACCATCCGGAGACGAGCTCAATGCTGCCGCATAGTGCGGTAAAGGCAGCCAAGGAGACCTCGCCGGGTACGGCGCCATCCGCGCCCGTACAGGTCGAAGAAGCAGCGAAGAAGCTCCTGTCGTAAAGCACAAGGGACTCCAGTCCTGCCTGCCGGAACGCTTGCAGAAATGCAGCTGTATCAGCGCTGTTCAGCTCTGGCCACGAGGCATCGAGTGGGTAAGATAACCTTGACGATGGCCCCTTTGACGGACCCCGCGCCTCGCTTTTTTCACCTACCTGCGCAACTGGAAGGGTTGATGCCGTCCTTGCAGACGCGGCTGCAGCTGCTGCCCCTTGTTTCACGTAGTGGGTCAGCTCACGCAGAAGTCGAAGACTCTTGCACCCAGTCATCGTCAACTCCAGTGGCATGCACACACTGCGGCGAAGCTCTTGCTGAGCCCTTCGTTGCACCGAGTCACTCTGACAGTGCATCGTGTCTGCCTGCACATAAGAGGGGTGTATGAGGGAGCAGAGAAAGTAATCTGTTTGTTTCACCTGCGGCGGCGGGACAATGCCATGCAGCGTGGTGATGAGCTGCTGTGTTGCCTCCTCGCGCCACTTGTATGGCAACAGCAAAGAGCATGGAGCAGTGAGAGAGCTCGCGGCTTCGTCGAGAGTGCGTCGGGGTGCAGGGCCGAGAACGGCAGCGGCATGCCTGCGTTCCAGCGGTGCGGCAGAACGCTCGGTAAACTGCGGCAACGTGGAGCGCAGCAAAGCGACCCATTCACCGCGCCGCTCCATCACCGCGGCTGCCCCCGTACGCCTCAGTGACATTGTGGGAGTCGCTGAAACTCCGCCTTTCCGGCGATGCAGCGAAAGGTACGGCGCTACTCAGGGAAGTGAGTCAGCTGCATGTGCGCCAACACAGCGATTGGGTGTAAGGGGGGAGGGCGCGCAGCGGTGGCGGCGACGGCGGTTTGAGCAAAGACCAGAAAAGACTTGCGAAGGCGGGCGCGTTTTCTCCGCCGCGCGCAGAGCGTCTCAGGGATTCCCACGTATGCCCCCGTGCACACAACGGCAGGGCCGGCACTTTTTCGGGGAGTGCAAGAGGCAGAAAGCAAAGTGAAGCAGAAAGACGAGAGGCAGTGGTGAAGCGGAGAATGTGGTGTCAAATCACGCTGGAGTTGCGCGCAACGGAGACAGAAGGAGAATAGACGCGGCTGCCTGTATTCATGTCCAGTCTAAGAGGAAGGGAAAAGGACAAGGGAAGCATGCAACAGTGGGACAAAGGGGTAGAGAAAAGAAGTCGAAGAGGCTAGGGAGCTCTCCTCTTCGCCTTGTTGAAAATCGGCCACCGCGGCGGACTCACATTGTGTTGCATAGGCCGTACCACGACGATTTTTCGGGTGGTCGTTAACTGGGCGCTACACACGCGCTCAAAAACGAATGAAAAAGAGAGAGGGGGAGCAGCAAAGAGGCACCGTAGGAGAAAGAGAGGCGGTGCGGCGGAGCATTTCTTCTTTCTGTTTTTCAGCGTGTCGTTCTTCCACGAACAAGTCCAGAGATACGCGGCGGTAACGCGCAAGCAGAGCGAAAACTAACATAAAGAAGTGGTGACGGACTTGCATACACGTACACAGCCGTCTGCACACTCCATTAGCAGGAGAGGAAGGGGGAGATCATCTGTGTTATCCAGTGCAGCAACGTGGCAGGCAGTGAGGATTTTTTTCTTCCTCTTCGAGGCCCCACAAAGCAAACGCAGAGGAGGTTCAAGATAGCACATCAGGCGCACTCACCAACAGTACAGCAACACGGTCACTTCGTTGCAGCTGCGTCGCCGTCCGATGTATCCACAGGAGGGCAGTCGGCAACATGCGAAGAGAGAGGGAAGAGGAGAAATGAGTCAGCGGTAAGGTGCTCAGGCCGTCCCGGTTCGTTCTCTGCTATGTGCATCTGTGGAAAAACTGCGCTCTAGTAGAAGAGCTTACGGTACAGCACCGAGGCGCCTTCCTCAGCCCACTCACCGCGTGTTACCCACAGCGGCTCAAAGGAGGAACTGGAGGCGGCCATGGACGCCCCAACCCACGCACCGTCGGCAGTCTGCGCCACATTCAGCCCCCCCTCCCGCTCACAGCGGAAGTAGGAGGAGTCCAGCGCTTTCAGCTCCTCCAGCATGCGGTCGCGGAAGCCAAGTACAAGGCTACCGCCTCCAGCAAGCAAGTGCGGCACTGTATGCAGCTGCCATTCCGGGTCCATCTGTCGCTTGCACATGGCCATCAGTGTCGCCACATTCCGCTTCCCGTCGCCAGTTGTGCCAAAATACACCTCGAAGGGTAGAGCAGCCTTGCGCTCGTCGAGTTGCACTCGTGTGCCGTCCGGTGCCTGCAAGTCTGTTGCAGCGCGCACGACAGTCCCCTTGACGGCCGTTGACGCAGGTCCCTTCCCTCTAACAGACGCTACATCGCCGACTCCACCCACATACGGCAGTACGTGTGCCAAGCAGTGCTTCACGTCGGCCACCCAATCGCACCAATAAATCTCTCGCGCCACGCTATGCGACAACGCTGGCGCAGCTGCCTCGACGACAGGTCGGTGCTCGCTCAGCAGTTCGCTGTACTGGGCCGTGACGGCGTCGCCGCCAACGGGAATCGTGTCAACGGAATGGCGTAGTGCGTAACCATCCAAAACGGCGGTAACAGTTGTGTGGCTATGGCCCACATCTAGCACAATGCTCGAGGCAGAGCCAGACGCAAATGCCCATCCCACACTCGGTCGCATGCAGTAGAGAGCCGTCGTGAGGCCGGGGGTTTCGAGGATGAGCTGAAACAACGCCTCCAAAACGTCCGTCCGCTCGTGCCAGACCTCAGGCAGGACGAGACAGAGCGGGTCCTGCTCAGCGTTCTCCAACACGTCTCGCTTTAGTCGGCGCAGCGAGTCAATGTGTGTATTGGGATAGCGCTGCAGTTGGCGCAGACTCCACAACGGAAGCAGCGCGTGTGGGACAGTCTCACCGCTTTGACTCAGCGAGGTGCCTTCATCTCTGCCAGCCGCATCATTCGCGAAGGCTGAGGACAGTAGCGGCGCCGTGTCGAGGTTCTTACTGGCGGTGTACAGAAGTGAAATAAGATTCACTTCTTCCGGGGCGGCAGCGGCGCGCAGTGCTGGTACACACCAGGTACACGTCGCGTCGCCAATGTAGCCCGCCCGGACGTTAAACGTGCCAACCTCCACCACAGACATTTTTTTATTACACTCACGAGCACCTACACGCGCACACGCTTCGTGGCCCTTTGAGAAGTGCACACAAATACAACCATCACACGACCACAAGAACAGCACTGCTGGCAATAGGAGCGGCAGCGTCAGGAGGTAAAGCACCGTCTCGATGCAAAAGCCGATGCACAAAAACTCGCTTGAGCTGCTCTGATGTGATAAAATAGAGGAAAACAGAAGATGCCAGCATGTGCACAACCAAGACAAGCATTGGGGCGTACACCGACATTAGTTTCGCAGAGAGAGAGAGAGAGAGAGGGGAGAGAGAAGAGTGCGAAAAGAACGGGCACAGAAATATGGAGAGACGGTGGTGGTTGAAGGAGAGAAGCAGACACTCGTCCAAGACTGGCAGTTGGAATTCGCTCAACACCAAATCACGCTGAATCGCAGTTGCCACTATTCGTTTCGGAGGCGAACCTCCTCAGAGGCGGCGTCTTCATCCTTCCTCAGCGAAATACGGGTGTGTGCCGCTTGGCTACCGTCTTGCCGCGCCAGTGCCGCTGGCAACACGGACTTCGACCCTCTGGCCCAACAACAACACTGCGACGAGATTCATGAGCTTCTCTTTCCCGTCCCCTTCTCTTTCTTGTACGTTGCGCGTCCATCCCTGTCGCAGCTAAAAAATGCCATTTGGCGCAGCACGAGACGGTGACGCTTCTTCAAGAGCGCTGAGCACAGGAAGGAAACAGACAACAGAGGAGCAAAGAAAAAAAACGAAACGGCACACTTGCGTAAAGGTACACCGACGCCGACAGACAAATGCACTGCCGCGCGCACCCAGCCCCTCTCTCCCCATGGCAGCGATGCACGATGCTATCGAGCCTCTTCCCCATTGCCCTTCATTTGCACAACAAAGGCACGCACGCACGGCACATCGGCAAGGTGAAGAGTAGCGCCGGCACTGATTAAAAGGGGAGGGGAGAAGGGCACATGCTACACGCAGGTTTTGCATTACACTTCAGGACTGCCTCTAGCGAGGCCACAGTGGCGCGATCCACACATGTCTCGGCAGCAAGGCGCGTGGCGAAGTAGAACACACATGCCCTCGCCAACGATGGTGCTGGTGAGCAGACAAGGTGCTGTTCCCTGGCGATGCGGCCGACCTCGCCTACCTCCTCCGGCGTACGGGGGGTGAGATGAACCTCGTATCGCGGGGATGGGGGGCCCGTCGCCTCTAAAAGGGCTCGAGAGGCGCTGCCGTCTGCATTATTCGCTTCTTTCTGCTTTGGCGACGCGGGTTTTGGCATAGCAGTCGAAGACGACTGCCACAGCTGGTGGTAAGTCTTGTCCCTGACGTCGCCGAGCTGAGACAGCTCTGTGCTGCCGTTGGCCTCTTCCTTGGGACGCTGCTTTGGAGCTGAGGTCGCCACCGGCGAAGCTCGCTTTCGTTTTCGGTGAGGTACCGAGCCGGCGCTCTTCTCGACGCGGGCGGCAACTGCCGCGTCTGGCGCCGCTTCCCCTTTGACAGCCCGCTGGTGGGGTCGAGAGAGACCCACACGAACTCGGCCTCCGACCCAGGTGCTCTTATACTTTGACGACATCGTCGCGGATACTGTCGATGCCGATGGCAGTGGTGGCGCCATTGGCGGCATCAGCAAAGCGTCGGTATTCCTGCTTGGCGGCATCAACAGCGGCAGCGCACCTTTGCTCACCTCGACCTCATCGTCTACGTTGATGACTCTTACCTCCGCACACCGATGCAACGGGGCATTCTGGCGTTTTTCAAAGGCCCCGCACCGCTGGCATTGCAAGCACGGCACGTGAAAGCGCTCGTCCGATTGTACCTCCGCCAAGCATGCTCGGCATATGTCAACCTGGCAGATGGAGCAGCGGTAGAACAAGCGAGCCTGAGCAGGTAAAGGTGCCCCTACTGATGGCGTCTTTAGGTCCTCCTTTCCTTCAACCTTCACCACGCTTGTGCACACGGAGGGAGAGGTCATCGCTCTCTCGGCCATCTCCTCGATCCAGTCGGTGTGGCCACAAAAGTCACAGCTGACCCCCTCGATAGAGCCGTAGGCGGAGCGTGGACGCTTCTCGAGAGTGTGAAGTCGCCAACATACAAACTGCCGCTTGACAGGGTCGTAGAGAGGACTGCCTAGCTGCAGGACCGCGTGAAGGAGGGGGTCCACGTCATCGGCAGAGTACGAGTTCCGCTCCAGCTCCTGTGTTTCCTCCCCAACACAGCTGTCATCGAGGGTAGAACGAGAGAAGTCGGTGGAGGTGACCGAGGATGTCACAGCAGCGCCGCCGGATACACTGCGCGATGTTGATGTGGCAGCACGAGTAGAGGAACACGCCTTCGCCGCTGTGCTTCGCTTTGTCGCGACGGACTGTGCGGAACCCCAGTAAGGCTCTCTGTCTAGCACCTGCGTGGCAACTAATTCATTGTTAATGAGTTCACCCGTGCCCCTCTGCTGGTGGCGCGGCTGTGAAGTCGCCACTCGACTGGCTGGGGGCTCGCGCTTGGTGGCGTTAGTTGTTGTTGCCCTCCGGTCTTGAAACGGTCGCAGGATTTGGTCAAGCTCTCTATCGGGTGACAAACTTCGAGAGTAAGAGCGAGCCAGCACGATGAAGCGGTCAAAGTTCACCGGGGCGGCTGAGAATCGTCGAGCGCCATTCATCACGGCGACTGTCGAAACGGCGCCGCGAGGGGAGGGAGGCGGAGGAGAGCCTGAACGAGAAGGGAAGAAGGGGAAAAACGGAGGCCTGGGACACGGGAAGAAAAGGGCCTTCAGTGTAGGCTAAAAGCCGATCCTTCGCGACAAGACAGACAGAGGTGCAATGACGAAGTGCCGGCCAGGAGAAGAGGACGAAAGATGGGGTAGACACGCAAAAGTGGGGGTGAGGAGTAAACAGCACGGTGGAGACACGCGTAGGTGAGAGCTCCTCTATGATGGGCCGCAGGTACTCTTCCAAGCAGCCTTCTATGAAAAAGGCAGATGCGTGCGTGTGTTTGCTGCTCTAGTCGTCTTCTTGGTGTACCGGAGAGGACGGCCAAGCATGACTTGGGATGCCGTCGGTGCTCTCTCCTTCGTCGAGAAGAGAGGGAGACGGCGGCGGCTGGGTGCGTAGGAAAAGCGATGGGAATGCAATGAACAAAACGGCGGACCAGCGCTGCCGCTCTCTGTCTCTTTCAAGCGCCGGCTCGAGAGTGGGAGAGAGGGAGGGAAATGTTCGTGTGGTAGCGTACGCGTAGGTGCGTTGATTCGCTTCTTCTCTTGTCTGTATGAAGGTGGGTGTGGAGGTGTGTGCAACGACGAAGGAATGCCGGCGATGCGCTCTCTCTAACTCGCGCTTCTCCAGTCACACAAACCTGCAGTATTGTTGATAAGAGGGGCAGAAAATAGAGCGAGAGTAAGGACGTCAGAGGTGGCAAGGAAAGAGAAGAGCACACGAGGGAAATCCTGGCGATAGGGCCCGCCTCACGTCTGGCGCGCGCGTGAACTCGCGCACGACCAGCAACCAAGTAAAAGCGCCGTTCGTCACACATGACATCATGAGAGGATTGTGAATGGCGATACAGGCCGTCACGAGCACAGATCATTGGTAACACGCTGAAGGCGTGTCGCTGTACAGTGGCAGCGACCCGAGCAGCGACGGCAGGTTATCTCGAGCCGCCACCTGCTGCTGTGGGTGGTTTGCTTGTGCAGTTCTCTCTCGGTGTCCTTTTTTCCTGCTGAGAAGTCTTCGACGAGCGCCACACCGGCAGCAGCCAGGTTGAACAGAAGAAAGGAGCACGGGTGCAGAACGAAGATGAAATATGATAAAAATGGAGCAAAACTGCAAGAGGCTCCAAAACGTGCAGGCGCGTGCTGAGACGTGCGGACGCGGCAGGCAGAGAGGGCCTGCAGGCGGTGGCAGACACCTCCTCATTAAAGACACAACATCACACACACACACAACAGGGCCAAGCAACCTACATGGGAGAAAACGAATGCAGTGAATAGCGGAAGAAGGAGGAACAAAGCAGTGAGGAAAATAGCGTGAGAGAAGGCCTTGCATGAGCACCATTCATGTCTGCGAAAATCGAGCTATACGGCGAGAAAAATAAAGCGCGGGGGTATGATGAGATACATGCCACTGAAAGTCCTCCATACAACATCGATCAACGACGACCACACAGACCACACGTGAAAAATAAAACCCATAGGGGGGGGGGGGGCGGCGAACAGGAAAGCATAGAGAAGGGATGAAAGAGGAACGGAGCATGAAAAGAGCGCAAAGGAACGCCTCATCGTCCTTGCACATGGTGATAAGAAGTGACACGTAACGAAGAACGCGCGGAGAGCTCGGAACAGGCGCACAGAGAGGGAGAGAGGGAGAGGGAGAGGGAGAGGGAGAGGGAGAGCGAGGGGGAGCGCGTAGAAGAACACACGCACGCAAGGAGAAGGATGGAGGCTCTCGTTAGAGAAAACGGACGAGAAAACTGCGACGAAAAAAAAAGGAGGAGGAGGAGGGGGAAGACTATAGGGGGAGCAGCGGCATCAAGGTGGAAGAAAGTTAACAACTAAACCAAAGCGCCTCCCACACAAACCAGGCCAACGCACAGACCCACGAGACAGACGTAGGGGGACAGTGTGGCTCCGCACGACATCCACAGAGCTGAACCGAAAACCCCAGAGAGGCAGTGCTACGCAGAACAACAACGAAAAAAAAAGAGGGCCTTTTCGTAGGACAGATCGAAAAGAGAAGGAATACGAAAACCGTCGGGAGTTGACACGGTGTACGCTATTGTCTCTCGCTCGATCCGTCCTTCTCTCCCTCCCCCCTCCTCCTCCTCCAGCACCCCACACGAATACGCCGGCGCCAACACGTCAGTGGCGCACGTGGATGCCGCCATTGGCCTCTGTTGCGCCAGCGATACTTCCTCCTCATTGACCTACAGGGTCGAACGGACATGAAGACACACACACACACACATACACACACGCATATATGCACATTCATCCATACATGGACTCACAAGAAACCAGTCCATATCAGCAGCGCAAAATCCTCCCAAACGGCAGCAGGTTTCTGTGCACAACAACAACGATGAGAGGGTGTGAAAAGGGGGACGTAAGAAGAAGAACCAAAGAGGCAAAACAGTGCAAAGTAGAGAAACAAAGAACAAGTGTAAGCGGCATGGACGATGAAGGACTGCAGCCCTTCGGTGTGCACGCCCTCTACTCAGTTTCACCAACGCGTCACACACATGCAGCGATGAGCATGTGGGTCACCTGTTGGGGCTCGCCGCAGCTTCTACCACGATGACAGTGGTGAGGCTACACTGACTGACTCTAACACTAACTGAATTCCTTGGACTGCGGGCGAGTGTGGAGCGTGGGTAGAGCGCGGTAGGCCACTGCTGTTGCTGCCGAGGATGCGAAGACGACGACCTCGCGTGCAACATGGCTTCGGGGTCGCTGGAGGTGTTGGGCAAGACGTGCACTGTGGCCGGAGGGTGCAGGCCTCAGACGAGACACGAGTGATCTCTCGTGAATCCAGGTCGGTATCGTCAAAGAAGCGACCAGACGAGCCGCTGGCCTCGGTGGAGGAAGAGTGGAGGTCATCTGTGTCCGCTTCGGCGGAGCGCGCAATGCTGGGCACGCTGGTCGGCGTCGAGGATGGAATACATGAAGAGAAGAGGGTGCTGGAGAGGAACGCCGAGGAGACACTCGAGCCGCCGGCAGCGTTGAAAGTGAGGCTGCCGTGCGAGACGTCCTTGCGCGCACACATCTCGGACGTTCCATCGTGGCCAACAGACAACGCCCACTGTGATAAATTTCCTTCTTTCCGGGGGTACGGGGAAGGCTCACCATCCTCGCGGGAGAGAGAGATTGGGATGGAAAACACCACTTCGTGCGGCTCGCTGGCCCCCTCACTCCTTGCGTGAAGCGGCGATGCGGCAACGATAGCCGTGCTGGGGGTTGCTTTGAAGGAGTTCGGTAGCTGCGGCGTCTTCACCTCATCCTCAATACGCACAGCGTCACGTCGTATCGACGCACTTGTGGGAACAACACCTCGGCGCAGTGCAGCACTGTGTTTGTGGGCAAGCTTCACCATGCCTCGCACACCGCTGCCGCTCAGTCGCGCGTCGAGCGGTGTCAGTGTGGGGTGCCTTGGTATCAAAAGCTGCAGAGCCGGTGGCTTGTGTACTGCATGCCCTGATAAGGCCCCGTCGTCGTTGCCTACCACATCTGCATCGCTCTGCGCGCGCAGCTCTATAGAAGTACCAAGGGCTGCGCTTTGTGGTCCAGCTATGACCAATCTGTATTCGCGGAATGTCGTGGAGATGCCGATACGAAGATACAGTGCTGGAAGAGCAGTGGTAGAGGCCACGGAGAGTGCTGCACTCGACGTCTCACTCGATCGCATCGGGCACGACACCTGGTATTCCACTGCCTCCGCGCCATCAAGCTGAAGTGATGGAGACTTCACATCGGCGTGCTGGCGCGCCTTCACTTCCTTCGTCAGTGCTGCGTCGATCACGCCCTCTTCGACTCGGATTCTCTTTTGCTCGAATTGGAAGAGCGGCGAGTAGTACCAGAGAATGGTCGCGCAGCTACCATTAGCGTCACTGGCAGCTTCGCGGACTTGGCCGCTGAGATCGACGGCATCTGCCTGAAGCTCCCCCACAAAGCAGAACGCTGTCAGGAGACTGTCGCTGCAGCGGTGTGTGCCGGGCAAGACCTCGGCGCTGCAACTAACAGGAAGAAGCCTCAGCTCGTGCGAGCCTAGATGCAGCACAGAAGGCAAGGCCATTGTTTATCTGCACGAGTCTACGCCTCTGTTATCTTGTGCTGCCTGAGCTCTGCACTGAGACTGCGGTGACACTTTTTTCTCCTCTGTTGTTGTCTTCGACGTGGTGGACTAGCCACCCGATCTCACGGCGGTGCGGACAGGAAGAGCCCCAGAGGGGCTGAGCAAACGAGAGAGGGGAGGGGGGGGGGCAAGGGAGACGGCAGGCGTAAAGTCTGTACACACAAAGAGAGAGAAAGCAGAAAGAGGCACACAGCGAATGGAAAGGAGGTGAAAGGGGGATGCGGAGTCCACAGCGCAGAAACATGGGCAATCTCCGAATACAAGAGTGGGAGGGGAAAGGGCGAAGTCGATGAAGAACGTTGGGTACACATTAACAGGGAAAAGGGGACAAGGGATGAGGAAGAGAAGATGAAAATAAAATATCAGAAAGAAGCGTGTAGGGGTGTGGAATCGTCTATGTGCCTGCGCTCTCCTTGCAGAGCGACTAAGAGACGATGAGGCGGAGCGGAGTGGTGCAGAATAAAGAGACAAACAAGTCGAGGAGAGAGGGAAGACATCATAAAACAAGAAGTCCAGCACAGTACCAGACGAGGAGAAGGCACAGGAGATTATGCGTGTGGGTGCGTTTTCCTAATGAAATAAAGAGAGATCGGAGGTGAAGGTGAAGGTGAAGGTGCGGCGTGCAGTGACTTGGCTCCACCACTCATGAATCTAGTACGCGATGAAGCAAAAAAAAAAAAAGAATGAACATGAACGAGGCGAGAATGGACGAGGAGAGGGAAAACAAACGCACAAAGGGGGGGGGGCAGACACGACACAGGCAGACCTAACACAAACGACCACTCATCCACCTCGTAGTCTCTTGATGACGAACGAGTGTGTGAGTGAGCGGAGCACGTTTGGGCAACGGTAGGTGAGGCGGTGGTGGCGATGGGGGAGGGAGGGGGGGGGCAAATATATGAGCTTGCAAAAAGGAATGGAGAAATAAGAATACAGAAAAGCGGACGAAAAGAAGGTAAGCAAAACGAGGGAGAGGGCACACGTGCCACCGTCGCGTGAGTGTGCCGTCTGTTGGTACGCCTGCGCAATGCCACGGGTGATGACTCAGCGGAACGGCTAACAGAAAAGGAGGGGAGAAAACAAAAGAGAGAAACAAGGAAAACGAATAATAAAAAGAAAGGCAAAAGGGAAAACGAAGCGCACACTTCTGGAGGAGCGCAGCGGGGGTGGCGTACGGAGGGAAGGCAGGAATGTTCGAGTGAGATAGGTGATCGTGGTGGCTTGGAGGACTGTAGGAGCGTGCGAGCACGAGTCAACTGCAGCAAAGGCCCCACTAAAAAAAAAAAAGAAGAGCGCACGTGTGGCAAGCGCAGCAAAATGTGCAGCGGTACGGCACGCGCCTCTCTCTTACCCACAAGCTGGGCGGGGGGAACCGGTGGCACTTGCGGAGAGTCAGTCGAAGGAAGCGAGGCCCAAATTACTCAAACCCGCGAAAGAATCCGTTCCACTACGCGAGAGAAAGGGAGGCAGCACGAATGCCAACAATTCTTAAGCCAAAAGAGAAGGAGGATAGCAACGAGGAGGAAGTAGCAAATTCTCAAGGACATGTGAAAGACACCGAAAGGGTGCGGAGTCGAGCATGCATGCACTTGTTGAATCATCGGCCAATACACTACTCGTCCAACATGTTCAAGAGTGCTGCGACTCACAGTGCGAGAGACGAGAGGGTGGTACATGTCCACACAAGCGTAACGCGCTTTGCCATTCCATGGAAAGACGACATACACTTCTCCGCCTTATTCTGGCTGGTATCAACGCTGCAAGACGAGTGCACGTGCCTGAGCAGCAGCGCGTCCCGCTCGGCATGTTATTGCTGTTGCTCTTTTCTTGTTTTTTGCCTTTCACTCCTGCACGCGCACGCTTCACCAAAAAGCTGCCGTACGGACAAGGCAACGCAGAACCAAACTCTGCCAAGACGACGTCCATTAAGTGGGAAAAAGAACGCGAGGAAAGGGGCGGCGCACCTCATCAGCGTGAAGAGAACGCAGAAGGAGAGAGAGGGAGAGAGTGGGACAACGGAGAGGGGCTGGTGTGAGGTGTGGCCAAGAGATGGGGGAAAAAACGGGAGAGCGCAAAAGCCGTTAAACTGTAGAGTTCATCCCTTTGCGGGGGTTGCACACCTGCGCCATCGACGGCGTGCCTACACGCCGACAGAACGCATGCACGGCTGGCTGTTGAAGCACCTCGCGGACGTCGCTGGCATGAAGCACAAAGAAGGCTGGGGAGGAGGAGAAGAGTAGCTTGCGTATCGGCAACATGTCTCTCTCTCTTTTGACCCGCGGCTGTGTCCCTCTGTGCAGTGCCTCGCTGCACGCAGTGCACCTAGCGCCGCATCACTCCTCCATCGTTCGCACGCCATGCGTGTGTGACGTATTCCTCATTTGTTCTTCTCTCTTACGAAGGGGCCCTGCCGCACATCCACCGATTCACCAGCCAGTGGAGAGGTACACCGCGTTGGAGAGACTGAGAGGAAGCGCCAAAAGGAACGGCTGCAGTCTGACGCTCGTCTTCGCAGAGAAGCCAGACTCCATCGTGAGCGCCACGCAGGGTGGAGACGCCTGCAAGGCCATCGGAAGGTAACAGGACGACCCGCCATTCAACTTGTTCCTCCCCCCCCCTCCCCTCCCCTACACTGCCCCAAAGCGAAAGCAGCGGTCAGCAGCGTGCACACTTTCCACCCATAAGTACAGAGGAAACCCACCGGTGCGCGTCACTTTCGGTATCGCAGCTGTGTCATCTCTTACGCAAACTCGGCCTTCACGGCAGCCTCGATGGCCTCGAGTGCCGTTGTCACCTCGGCCTCCGTCGCCAGACTCTTGGGCACAATACGCAGCCCCGAGACGGCGTTCACCGGTTCATCTGTTGTGAAGACGTTTCGCACGACCGCCACTTTCTTCTTCTGCAGGGCATTGATGACGCGCTGGAGACGGCTCTCCACCTTCTTCAGTCCCTCACTTTTGACGTATGCCCGCTGCACCGCAAGAAGAATCACCGGGGACACGTCGTCAATGCTGTCCACCAGCTTGATCTTCTCAGTGTTGAACCTCGCCTCACGGAGGTGGTTGCGCATGCGCCTCGTGTGCTTCTGCAGCTTGGCCACAAATGTGGCATCACGCGTCAGCACTGCGAGCGACTGCGAGACGGAGGCCGTAATGTAGGGGGGCAGCGACGCCGAGAAAACGTATGCCGTCGCACCGAGGCGCTGATGGTCGATCATATTCGACGCGCCAGCGCAGAAGCCACCGACAGCACCCATGGACGTGCTCAGGCTGCCAATGTACACATCCACATCCATCGTTGGGATGCTGAAATGCTCCGGGGTACCGCGCCCCGACTTGCCCAGTGCGCCAAAGCCGTAGCTGTCCTCCAGCACGAGACGGAATTTATATTCATGGCACAGCTCCAAGATACTTGGCAGCGGGCAGATCTCGCCCGTACCTGAAAAGACGCCCTCCGTTACGACGAAGCGGCGGTGCGGCTTGTGGTACCCGTCCTTTGCCACCACCTCCTTGAGCTTCTCCTCCAGGCTCTTCATGTTACAGTGCTTGTATGAGCGAATGTCAGAGCGGGACAGCATGCAGCCCTCCATCACGGAGGAGCTGACACCGTCATCGTACACAAGGTAGTCACCACGACCAGAGAAGCAGGAGATGAGGGTGGCGACGGTGGTATATGCGAAACTGTATACAATCGTGTCGTCTGTCTCAAGGAACGTGGCCAGGTCCTTCTCCACCAAAAGATGCGGCTTGATAGTACCGTAGAAGCTGCGAGGCCCGCAACTCCCCACGCCATAGGCGTTCACAGCCGTCCGCGCAACTTCGACGATCTCCGGCATCGTTGAGAAGGAGTGGAAATCGTAGGTGGCGAGGTCTAGACACTCCTCCGCCTCGGACGAGTCGGGCCGCACTATGGTGATGTGGCACCCCTTGCGTCCCACCACCTCGGTCAGCCCGTGATACTCCGGCACGGGCACGTTCGATGTCACCGAGCACTCACCACGGAACGGAATTGACTGAAATGCAGCAATACGACGCTCCTGCTCCTCAAGGGAAAGTACGTTCATCGAATGCGGCGGCTTCGCCCTCTCGCGGCAGCTGCAGCGCTGTAGCAGAAGATACGCAAGCGCGGCGGCAAAGAAAAGCTCTAGCATGATGTGCAACGGATGGTCCATCAGCTCCTGTGCCAGCATTTTCGATAGAGACGACATGTTTTCCGGTCGTTTGCCTTGTACAATGAAAAACAATGGAGAACAAGGGGAGAAGAAAGATCAGCAGGTGTGTCGAGGTGCGGCACACAAAGGCGGCAGTTGATGGAGTGCGCGCAGAACGAAGAACAACAAGACAGGAGAACAGGAAAAGGAAAAAACGAGAGGAGTGCAACAGATGAAAGCGCAACAGTGGAAAAGAGACCCCCCAAAGAGGCGTGTTCTCCTGCTTGACTAGGGTTCACGGGGGGACATGTGCATTCGTTGGCGTGCGAAGTTCGATTTTTATGTTGGTTTTATTGTCTCGGGGAGAGCGAGGAGCAAGACGGAGAAGAGAAGAAAGAGACTACATAGTTGAGTGGTGCGGCTGCTACAGATCAGAGGAAACGTTGCTCAAGCATACGTCGAGCACAGAACGGTTCACCAAGGATGGGGCGCCATCGGTGACGGTGGCACAGCAGCACGTACGCACAACACGCAAATACCAGAAAAAAAATGTCTCTTTATATGCGCGCGCTGCGGCATCGTCCAGGTGGAGGGAGGGGGCGACGGGGTGGGCGCCGAGTGGGAGACAAATGCGCATCGTGCAGTGTGGGCTTTCAGGTCATTCGACGAGAAGGAAAAAGAGGGCGCATGTGCCTCTCCCTCCCTCCCTCCACACCACTCCACAAGGACGCCATGAGTGGGCTCACTTCAATCATCATCTTGTTGCCTTGGTAGCTATCGCTGCTGTTGGTGTGCCCTTCGACTTTCTGTTGTTCTTGTAGCGGAGAGTTGAGTAGTTGGCGTGTGCCTTCACATTTGCGTTTGTATGGGCGTGCCTGTACGGCGACACGAGCCCGCAGTCAGTAAACGCCCCTTCACGTTGGCGCTCCTGCTCCCTCAGTACATATCAGGACAATAAATCAGAAGGTCAAGAGAAGAGGCGTGGCAGATCCCGCTCTGCAACTTGCTGCTCATAATCCAACGCGCGGAGCTGATGGATCCATGCCCACTGCAAGAAGATGTGGAGCAGAAGGCGAGCCTCGTTCGCTTCCTGTAGCAATATTGACTGTAACCTCCGTCGAAGCCATCGCTTCCACCGGTCAAAAAAGCTCTGCGCTACGCGAAAAAGGGCCTCGTGACAGATGAATCGCGCACCAGCGCCAATGAGCGCACGACGCTGCCAAACGCGAAATGCCGCTGCCGCCACTCGTTGCGCCGTCCGCACCTGCAGAGGGAAAGTGAGGTAGCCCTCTAGGGTATGCAGGCGCCAACGGATCAGAGTAAAGCGAGCCAGCGACCGCTCGGCGGCGAATCGAATCTGCTCCACAGCCCGCAGCTGACGGCACTGATGCAGATGACACGTCCATGCGCGGAATCGAAGGCACGCATGCCGCTGGCGGCTCACTAGTCCCAGATGGACAGCTCTCCCCCGCTGTCGTACATGCGCTCGCGCCCACTGACACCATTTATCCCATGCTGTGCGACAGACGCCGTCCAGCAACAACACACCTTCTCGTGCGGCAGCTTCGGCATAAAGTACCTCGCGGCACAACCGCCGCTCCGTCACTAATCGCCACCACGCAAAGCACCTGGCACCCACACGACGCCACAAAACAATCTGAGCACGGTGCTGGACGCGCCTCAAGGCAACACGGCGAACCGCATAGAGACCCCACCGCAGGAAGCAACGCCACACTACCACCGTGTTCGCTGCTGCTCGAATGAGTTGAAGGTCGGCAAGCAGAGTGTCACGGCTTGATGTGCGTGCGCGCATGTGCTGTCGTAGAAAGGACTCAGAACACCAGGCAAGGCGGCTATTCTCCCTGGGCGACGATGAGCTCGACCCCTGTGTAGCAAAGGGTGCGTTGCGCTGCCGCATCCATGCCGTTCCAGAGAGGTGCGTGAGCGGACAACGACAGGAAGAATATCGGCCACTGCAACCACACTGAGGAGAGCGAGGAAGCGCTCGACTCTCTGCGCCAGACGTCCAGATGGTCCTATCACGAGAAGCATAAAGAAATTCCAAGGTACCGCGACTACAAGCGCATCTTACGAGCGGAATGTATCACTTCGGATCGAGAGAGGAGAGGCTAGAGAGCTGAGAGTGGCAATTGTGCCAGAGTAGGAACCTAACTCGACAACTGACGGGCGTTTCGGTGCTTTAAGGAATGCCTCACCCCCTTCTCTAAGTTTTGCGCTTGAAGTTGCTGCTTACAATTTCGGTAGCTGCGACGCCTCGTGAAACGGACAACGGTGGGCAATCTCGCGCTGCGAGTCGCAGCGCCGTCAGACTCGTCCCTGTGAGTACATCAGCATATCGAGGAAAGAGAGGGCGCGCCGAAAAAGAGAGAAGAGTAGAGAAGTGCAGAAGGTGAAAAGAGGGGACACGTGAGCATCGTCTGGGCATCAGAGTGGGGGGTCAAGGAGAGCCCTGTACGATAGCCAAGGGAGAAATACAAACGACGACGACTCGCCAAAGGGCTGCGGGGAATGTGCGCCAAATCAACACTAACACACGAAGAGAAGTGCACATGGGGTGGAAAGCGCAAGCGTGGCTACGTCATGAGCGCGCAGCCCTATCTTCACTACGTGGTAGCCAGCTGAACTGACCTGCCATCCCAAATGCAACGTCAGGGGCGTCTTCAAGCTGCGCGTCTGCGATGTTTCACCGGCTAGGGAAACGATAGGGACAACTTTATAGAGCAGAGAGAGACGCATTTGAGAGAACATGGTCGCGCAAAGCAGAGCATCGCAGCACCACGGCTATGAGCAGAATGTCTTCTCTCACGATCGCTGCTGCATACTGTTTAAATGTGGTATACACACTTCGATGACAACGGTCACTTCCGTGTGTGGTATTTCAGGGTCCAGTAACCTCACTCTGTGAAGAGAGAGCAGGGAGTGCCCTCCACTCCCCTCCCATCCCAAACCACCTCTGGCGGCGACAGGGTCAAGCATCTACACCACAGGGAAGGTCAGAGAGATGCAGCGCTGCTGGTGCCAGCGGGCAGGTCCTGGATGGTGCTGCGTCGGAGTGGCCTACGCAAGTGAGCACGTTTGACTCGCCCATACGATGAGCAGAGCGGCAGCATGGCTCGAGTGTGCCCCACTTGACCCTCGCTGCGTACTGACGTGGGGAGACTGACTGTCACCCCGAGAGGGATGCACCAGGCGGCGACCGGCATAGCGGGAGTGGCCGTGAGGCGACCTGCGAGGCGGGTGAGGTGTGCAGAGTTAGAAGCAGGGGCCCTGCTCAGATGCCTGGGTAGGCGCACTGCTGTAGCGCGTGTCCGCAGCTGCTTCGCACCCCACACGCGATCGCCCCGTGAAAAGCCGTCGAGTAGAGTGGAGTTAAACTTCTGCTACGGGGGAGAGAGCTCACACGTTGAAAAGAGAAGTGCTTAAGGTACACGTACGCGCGGGGATTCATTGAATTCAAGCGAGCAACACGAGTTCGTGTGTAGAAGAGAGCGCGCAGAAGCGTGGTGAGCCTTCTCTTGTGAAGCTGCCTGCGTTGGTACTCGGCGCGTTTCCTCTATCCATTGCACACAGAGAGACTTTTCGAGCCATCTGTTCAGAGCAGAAGAGAGACTTCTGCAACTCCAGAGGGCAGAATGTCATTGTTTCTGAGGTAGATGCGTCCGCAGCGGCAAAGACAAGATTGAACAGACGTCGGTGGACAGGTGTACGCTAACGCACAAGAGCAAAAAGGGCATGTCGAGTTCGAGACCGAGCTCAGCAGAGCGTAATGGCGTACGTTCGCTGGCAGGGTTCCTCATGCATCTCTAGAGCAGCCGAAGATGTCTCAGTTGACACGATGCTTCTTGTGTCGGCGCCGCGGCCTGCCCTCCAACGCGTGGAGCACTGTCCGGGCACACGCGCATAGATCGGGGTAGAGCGTCGCTAGCTGAGAGTCGTTCCGCCACATGTACTGAACGGCTCCCTTGCACCACTCGTTGCCGTCAGGTAGCGGGACTTCGAAGTATACGTCGTGGAGCCCCTGCCAGTCCTCGCGATGCCGCTCCGACGCCGCCCTCACAAATGCCGTTATAAAGCTCGCGAAGAAAACTGTGCTGTCCAGCGTTGCCCGTATAGTGAGCTTCTCTTCGAGACCCTGCCCCTCTATTTCTTCCAGGTCGGCCGTCTTGCTGACGAGCTGGTGCAACAAGAGAACGTAGTTCACTACGATCGAGCCAACCGGGTTTGGGACACCAGCCAGGGTCTGGGCGACGAGGGCGTGCAGGCACTTCATGTCTGCTGCATGGCTCACCGCGGCATTGCCGTACTTGTGCAGGGAAGACTCCTCCTCAGAGAGAAAGTGAGTGTGGAAGAAAGACCACTGCGCTGGCGAAAGGAGTTCCTTGGCGCGACTCGCGTACACGTTGTGCGACAGCACATGCCAGTCACAGAGACACGTCTGCCGGGATAGCGCCTCTGCCACCACTTGGATACATCGGTGACCCTCGAACCTCGAGATGATGGCGTTCAGATTCGGGCAAGTCAACCAGAAGAGCGTGGCGCCAACAGCTGCCGTGCGTCCGTTGCGGCCATTCTTGCCGGCGGTAATGCACAAGACACAAGCCTCACCGTGCTCCGCGCATGTAAAGAGCAGAGCGTCAGCGATACGGTAGCGATGTGGATCTGCCGCCTCAGCGTAAGCGTTGTACTTTGCTCCAGGGGCGGTACCCGTAGCCCTTCTCGCATCCGACATCACAACGAGAGAGAGAGAGACAGTCCACAGACAGATACACTCACACATACATGTACCTGCTTCCGTCAAGAGAAAGCGAGGGAGAGAGACGGCACCTCACAAGCAGGCACCAGTATCTACACGCTCATGTTAGGCGTCCGCCATGACGCAACCAATAAAGGAATATATATATATATCGAGAAGAAGATGAGAAGAAGATGAGAAGAAGATGCGGAATAGAGACGAGATGAAGCGACAGAAAATGGCGTTGTGCTCCTTGAGGCACAGGCAGATCGGCGACACAGCGAATGTCAGTCTCGGCGGCGCCGGAAGCGTCGTCACGCCTTGGCTCTTTGGAAAAGAGAGCGTGCCAGTGAAACCAACCGATGCATCCCGAAGGAAAAGAGGCCGCCACAAAGCGGAGGTGGGGGGAAGTAGTTGAACGGAACACACGGTCTCCCGCGCAACATCAGCTCCTACAATTGCACAGCTCGTGTCGGTATGCTGCCTCACCCACGCAAGGGAAAAAAAGAAGACGAGCCCCAGTACAACAAAGCACGCGATGGGGTAGAGGTGAAGCGCGCCCACTACACCTCCGACTCACAACAGAAAAGCCGAGGGGATCCAAACAGCATAAAATAAAAAGATGGCCGAAGGGTCGGGAAAACAGCGGTGCTGCCAGGCAGCAGAAAACATGACATGCTGAGGCACAAGAGGACAAAGTATTGTACATTCCACGCTTGTGCGAGGGCAGGAAAAGCGCGGTGAAGGAACAGAGGAAGAAAGCGTGAGCGCCATGTCGCCTCGCGCGATTACGTCGTCTCGCCCACCCTTACACCGCCCACGCTCACAGCTGAGAGACACGACCCACAAAAGAAGACAAACAAAGAGCAAGCTGATAACGGCGGGTATGGGTCTGATCGACCATTTCCTGCGACACACAAACGTTATCTCCGACACAGATGCTACACGTGAAAGGGACACTAAAAAGGGCAGACACAGCTCACAGACCGTAGATCTCGTTCACCTCCGCAATTGTGAACTCTGCCTTTTTAGGCTTGCTCATGCGATTGACTGACGCTTGCAGCGCCTTCTTGGATATCTTGGCCGACTTGATGTCCTCTGGATGAAACGCGTAGAGGCGCTCGCTCTCCATCATCTTTGCCTTCTTGCGCACAAGTGTTTCGTCGTAGAGCCGCCGCACACTGGCGTCTGTCTCCTCCGCAGTCAGGGTCTTCCTGGCAGCAGTCGCAACTTTGCCGTTTGCATAGCCCATCGCCTCAGCAGCCGCCATGGCGTCCATCTCCTGCCGCAGTCTCTGCCGCCGTTCCATCTCGGTATCGACCTGGCGCTGAACACTCTTCTGCAGTGTCTCCTGCGAGATGGTCTGCGAGGCGGCCACAGGGTAGTAGCGCGCATCTAACTTCATCAGGGTGTCCTCCTTGTGCAATAGGGACTGCGTGTAGAGGCGATCCACGAGGCGTTCCTCTTGCTCAGCGGTAAGGTATATGCAGCCCGGTGCCACCATGTCGTATGCTTCAGCGTCTTGAGCCATGATGGCAAGTAGAAGAAAGTGGAAAGGGTTACACGCGCACGTTCGCCTCTCAGCAGAGACCCATTTCACACGCAGCCGGGAAAGTGACCTCAGCCCCTCCGTCAGTGGACTTGCTGAGTGGGCTGAATGCTGAGCAGTGCGCTTCAGTCCTAACAAAACGTGAGAAAATGTGGTGCGGAGTGGAGGACTTGACGGATAGCTTCAAACTCCTCTACACCAGATAGACCACGAGAGGAGCACAGAGGGAGGGGAGACGACACCTGGCCCTTGCGATACATTCAATGGGTCTCACCAGTGCCGCGCATTACACGGGTTTTACAACGCGTCGCAATGACGCAGTCAACGGCCGTATATGCACGGGGGCGGGGATGGAGGCACAAAAGGGCCACGTGGAGAGTGGGCGAGTTCATACCAACGAGCACGAGAGAAGGCGAGGAGGTGCATAGCTGTGAAGGTCAGTAGCACGGCGGTGCGCTAACGCAGAAGAACGCGCGCACACGCGTACAGGCCTCTTTATGGCTGTCAACCTGATGAAGAGGGGGGGTGCAGAGGAGTGCAACACCTCCATCTGACTCACACATCCGCTGAGGGGGAGACGGGCGCACGAGTGGTGCCAGCTGATTCCTGGGGGTGATATGGTAAAAATTAACCCCTTTTTGATTCGTTACCTTCGCCCTTTCCTTCTTGCTTCCTCGTTGGCTATCCCCCCCCCCGTTCTGTCAGGGGCGATGACACGCCACTGTCAGGGCACCACCAAAAGGGAATCACGTGCCGCGTGAGTAATCCCCGTTCGCTGACATCATATCGAGGCACCTTTTCATTCGCCTCCGCCCCCTCATACGGTTCGCATGACCTCTTCTAAGTTCAGAGTAGTGAGGTGGACAAGAACAAAGCAAAGCGAGCACCTCCTCTGCAACCGTACAGGCTCCACACTGCTTGTTGGTGAGGCGATGGAAATGCGTATCGGTGCAAGATGTGATAGGGTATCTTTTCTGTCCTTCACAACAGCACGCGCCCCCCCCCCGCCTCTCGCCTCGTACGTGAAGGAGAGAAACCGGTGCACATCGATACACGCGGAGAAAGGGGAAAGGACAGAGAGAGAGAAAGAGGGGGAGAGAAGTACGTGCGTGCAACGGCTTACGAGTTCGTTGCCAAGAAGCGTACTGCAACGCGTGAAGTCGAGAGAGAGAGAGAAAGAAAGGAGAGGGGAATGCGCGAAAAAGAGGCGCCGAGTAAAGGGAAAAAAGAGAAACAAGAAGAAACCGAAAAGAGTGAGTAAACGAGGAATGTGAATGGAGAAAGTGTGCGGCGCGGTGCTGTGGAGGCGCCCAATACGTGCACGTCCTTGAAGGTAGAACCACCCTTCTGGGAGAGTGAGGTAAAGGGAGAAAGACAGCTTGGGGGAGAGGAGGAGGAGGGGGGAATAAACCAACCGCACGATGGACTGAGAAGAGAAAAACGTATGGCAGTAGGAGCCCAGCAGCAACACTAAACGAAAGAAGAATATTTACACGAGTGAAAATCAAAAATACGAAAAAGACTCAGCACGCGCATGTGTCGTCGTCTGCGTGAACACGTGGAGGATGACGGTGCGGGGCTGCTGAGTCGCAACGTAGCACTATTCATAGGAAGCAACACAGGGAAGGTACCTTTGAGTGGTCGACCAAAACTTACTCTTCACAAAAACACTAGCTCGCATGTACGCGGGCCGAATCGCCTGCCTGCTCAGCCACCCACCACCAGCGTCTTCTTCGCCTTTCACGCACCCCTCTTGTTGTTGTGACGCATGAAGGCGTTGGTGATGTTCTTGTCATGCGTGTGATAGTGCTCCAGCGCCTTGTGCGTTTTGACGTCCAGGTCCACCACGCCGACACGGTAAACGTCGTGGCTGTGGCGAACAAAGCAGCCACCATCCACCTCTGGGGGAACATCGGTCAGAACCGAGTAGTCGCTAACAGATTCCTCCGATTCGTTCCTTCGACACGAGACCGCAATCATCAGAGACACGTCTTTGGCTGTTGTGGAGACGTAAAAGCGGTCGAGGCATGCTGCGTAGTCCAAAGATGGCACCACATACCGAGGGTTTGCACAACTCAGTCGCTTGTAAGCCTCCTCATCAGTAGACGAGGTGCAGCTACAGAGGGTTTCCGAGTCTACATCCACGACAATCCATTGAACATCCTTTTTGTCTTGGGCAACAGACCAGTGGTGGAGCAGCTGTGCGTCCAGGACTGGTACCGAGCGCGACTGAATCTCTTCCGGCAACGCATCTGCGTTGGCAGGGGCGCAGCCGTAAAGCTGTAGATGGGCTAAGGGAACTAGCACCCCTGAGGCATCGATGGCGTCCGCGATGCCGTTCAGTTCCTCGACCGTCAGTGTTTCTGGGTTGCCTGGGTGGTTGACCTTGCGGGATGCGTGGTAGCTGATCACCCTCAGGTTGTTCTGTGGGCTGTGCATGAGTCGCTGCAGCCCATCGCGCGACGAGAGGTTGGGACGAAACAAGTAATTCGGGCAGTAGGGGGCACTGCCCCCCTTGGCGCTGCTCGCACTGCCGTGCAGTCCTGCCGCAGCCACCGACGCCGGTGCCTCCTCCGCACTATCTCGCATCCTCTTGTAACACAGCATCTGGGCGTAGCGGCAGTGGCGGTGCTTCGTCTCCTCGATCCAGTGGGCAGCGCCATCCACCACGATACCTACAATGTGTGGTGGCTGCCACGCGCTCTTCGGCTTTACTTCCACCGTGTAGTCGGCAACCCGAC
Organism: Leishmania panamensis; assembly: GCF_000755165.1. Taxonomy (NCBI): domain Eukaryota; phylum Euglenozoa; class Kinetoplastea; order Trypanosomatida; family Trypanosomatidae; genus Leishmania; species Leishmania panamensis. The sequence continues at coordinate 1,471,723 of NC_025866.1, read as the reverse complement.
CGGCCTCCTCGGGCGCAGTCACGCCTATCCGGAGCAGCTGCGCGGGATCGCTGGTAAAGTTGGGCACCAATGTAGCCTCCGATGCGCCTTTCATCAGGGTGTGAAACTTCGCCGGCACGGCGCTCGCAATGGCTGCATAGAGATCTGCGGAGAGCGGTACGACCTGCCGCCCACCAGCGTACGCCCCCAGCGCGCGGTAGCACTCAGGGCACTCCTTTAGCTCCGCGTTGCGAATGCGCAGGGCGGTGCGCTGCGTGGCGGCACCAGTAAGGTGCGATGACGATGAGCTCAAGGAGCTAGACACAAAACACATAGGTAAGTCCACCACCACATTGCACTTTCCCGCGCCGAGAAACAGAATGAAAGAGGCATCCATGGCTGGTGCAGCACTGACGAACCCGAAGACCTCCTAGGAAGAGGGCTCAAAGCTGATACGCCGTATGCGTGTGGGTGTGTCTCCTGACGGAGAGACTGACTCAGAAGGTGGGTGTTTGACCGTTCCGAACGGCTGCGTATCGCTCTCTCGCTGTATGGAGGCGCGAAGGCCATCGGAATGTCGTCAAACATCAGAGGTAGAGAGAGCGCGGAAAGGAAGTGCGTGCGGTGGAGAGAGAGGGGGAAAAAAAGCAAAGCCAAACCAAACCGCCGCGCGCGTCCAGTAAAACCGCCAAATGATGCCACGCATACTCTTCGTGAGGAAGTACATTTTGCTCGTGCTGCTCGTGTGTTGGCCGGTGAACTGCAAAGGCAGCAGTCATTCAGGCAGAAACGTCGGCTTCACTGATTTGTGCTTCATCACGTTGCGGGAAAAAGGTTATGAGGTTGTTGTTTACTCCATCTAGTGGACTAGAGAGAGAGAGAGAGGGACGCAGTCGTCCCACAGAAATGGCACCGTGGCAAAACACTACTGAGGAAGGGGGCGAGATGTCGACTACGCGGGCTGCCTCCGCGGTGGACGAGATAATCAAAAGGGGGGGCTGAAGGGAAAAGCCACCGTGAAGCTCAAGCTGTGCGCGGTGGTCGCGCTGAAGCAGCGTCGAAACAACATACGCATGTAAGGAGCGGAAAGTTCCCCAGAGTCATTGACGATTCTGATGCCCAGCACTCCTACCGGGATAAGCAGCATTAAACACCGGTGGCGAGGCATTGCTGAAAGGCACTGCGACAGAGGGTTTTTCCCTCAGAAGCTTCAGAATCGCCTCTGTCTGCCGCTGAGCCCGAGTATCCGCCATCTTCTTCACACGCGCGTCATCAAGCGACTTGCCGTTCTTCGTGGGCTCCGTTTCGATAAAACCCTGCCGCCGGAGAAGCTCGCCGCACCGCAGTCGCTCGTCAGCATTCCAGCTATGAATGATGCTCACCACCGCCGCGGAGAGTAGCAATGCCGGCGCCGGCGCAGGTTCAGTAGAGCTACCTGTGTCCGGCTCCGTCTCCGCCACCGCTGCTGTCGAGCGCCGCTCCAAATTCTGCGCATGCTCAAGAAGAGCCAGAGATTGCAGCCACTTCGACGGTCCGCTCGCCTCATCGGCCCATACAACTACTAGCTCAGGGCAGTCGCGTAGAAAGCGGCGGTGAGCGAGGAGAATCGGCGTTGCAGCGCCGCCACAGTGACGGAAAGCGCGTACAAGCAACCCGCGTTCCTGCAGAGTCGGATGGCGAAGATTCTTGAAGAAGTGCAAGGCAGCCCACCAATCCGATGACCCGTTCATCTCCACAACACGGGAAAGCAGGTGAGACGTGAAGGATGCCGGCACGGGCACTTGAAGGACGTTGCTTACAGTCGAGTGCAGCACCCCAAGCACCACCCACACGGCGCACGGAGCTACAGGAGACTTGGCTGTACTGGCAACGCCGGTACCCTCAGCAACAGTATGAACCACAGGGAGATGGGTGTCGCTTGCTTGGCGAAGTACGCGGCGGGCATCCTTAAGAGGCAGACTCAGTCGCTGTACCTCCTGCATCCTGTTGAAGAGCTTGCGAGCCAGCGCCAAAGCAGTGGGATGCGGCAGTGCAACAGGTGTCTTGTCTTCTGTCAACTCACAGGTCACCACGCTCGCTGAGAGCAGCCCATCGTGAGAGAGAAAAAGGCGCAACAGGCGCAGCAGCGACAGCAGCAGCACATCTGTATAAGGGCATTCGCTCGCCCGCTCCGCCAGCCGCACCAGTCCCTTGAGGCACCCAACCGCGTTGTGGGCCGCAGCAGCCTGCCGGAAGAACAGAAGCGCAGAGAGAGTCGTGGAAAACGGTCGAAGCCGCGCGAGGTAGCCGACGACGTCGGCAGCGACGTCAGCGCGGCTCATTTCCTCACAAAGCCAGTGCTCCTGCGCGCACCGCCCCTCGCGCGCCTCTGCGGCGAGAACCTGCACTACATCCGTGGAATTCAGAACGCGCAACAGGCGCTGGAGACCATGCGCGTCCACGTCTGTCGCGGTCGCCTTCTCCTTCCTCGACGCCCGCAACACGCGCCGCAGCGCAGCCTCGCTGTTCAGCAGACAAAAAGCGGCCCCCAGCAGCATCCGGCGACGCGACAGGCAATTGAGCTTTCGCTGAGTGCTTCCCTGGCGTTGTCGTTCGCTCACGTGGCGTACCTCTTCACAGAGCTGCCGTGCATCTTGGAACTGCTGCAGTTCCAACAGCAAAAGGGAAAGTGGGCAGGGCCCCTCGTTCTGCGGCAAGGTGAGAGGGGTGGAGCTGGCAGCCTCCAGCGTTTTCCAGTGGCGTACCGCTACCGCTGGGGGGGAAGCGTAGCCAACCTGGGCCATCGCCTCTAGAAATGTCGGTGGTGGTGCTGTGAACCTGTGCGTTTGAGGCTTCCCTGCGTGGAGTGGGTCTGCATCGATCTCAAGCTCGCCATCCCGCTTTTTGCGCAGCAGTCGCGTGCAGAGCTGCAACCCAGCTCTCCAGTCACCTAGCAGCGTGTGGGCACCGAGGATGGAGGGCAGAGCCAGTCTGGCGCGATCTACAAACATCGATGGAATCGTGCGTGTCGCGGCGACCATGAGAGAGGCATCCACTGGGACACGCAGCAGCCTTGCTGCCTGGAACACTGCGAGTGGCCAGTGAAAGCGCTCTGTGGACGGAAGTTGCACCACTCCACTCGCAGCGAGGGCGGCAATCGACTTGAGAAAGACCTCCTCGGTGAGACGAGGTTTTTGGCGGGCTGATAGGGCGACACCCTCAACCATGTGGGTTGCTCTGAGGTAGAGCGACACGTCCGCCAGAAGCTGTGTGCACTTTTCTGGCGTCATTGCCGTTTGATTCCCCCAGGCTTGCAGCCGTACCCTTGCCAGCATTGTAGACTGCACCTGTAATGTCGGCTCCACCGGCGCCCCGGTTACCGAATTGGAAAGGGCTACAGCAGCGTTTGTTCTGTCAACGGCGGTGACAGCGGAAACAGCTCGTGGCTCTGCTTCTGACTTCAGCTCTAGTGTTGGCGCGTTCGTCAACGGCGAATACTCGAAATGGTGTGCGCGCACCGAGGCAGGGATAACCTTGAAAAAGTACTGCTGATTACGCAGCTCTGCTGCCGCGCAGACAAGTCGAGAGGCCGCACATGATTGGAACGTGCAACACTCGATGTGGCTCCTCGTGTATGAGTTCTCGCTGGTGCGCTTGAAGACGGTGGCGTCGCCGCTGCTCTCGTCGCACGCAGCGAGTAGGAAGTAGCGCAGACGCGACGGAGGACCGGCGTGGGGGCAGAAGAGCAGAAGAGTCCGCCATGTGGCGGGCGACGTGGCCGTTAGTGCGTGTGCGAGTGCCTCAGGATACGTGAGAGCTGCGGCTGCCGTGTCGGATAGAAACGCGGAGGCAGACGCGGCCAGTCTTTCTTCCTGTTCTAAGCCCTCCATTGTCATCACGTATGCACGCAGCTCCGGCGGAATGTCGCGTACACCGGCCGCGCCACGGCTGCAGCTCTTCGTTACAAGAGGAATGAGCGGCGCGGCCACGTCATAGCACTGCGCCGCACATGCCAACACTAGCGCCATGGTCCAATCTGCGCTGGTGATGCAGCTTACGACTCGTCGAGTCAAGGTTCCTGCGTACATGCGTCGCGCACTGCAGTGCAGCACTGTCGAGGCCAACAAGAGGTACGCGCGGTCACCCCTCACTTCCGGCGGTAGACTCTCGAGCAGGTGAAGCGCGCTGGGGTAAGTCTGCGCCTGCGGTTCTTTTGCGAGAAACACGCGAAGAGCGTTCACCCAGTCAGTGGAGGCGTCTTCGTGGCGCAGCGGAACTTTGGCGGCAAGCCCTGCTGGCGCGGTCCTGTTGTCCCAAGAGCCAGCCGGGGGATTGCAGTGTTTGGAAACCAAGGAACTAAGCGATTGTGCAAGCGGCGCAGCGGTAGTGAGTCGAGCATCAGTCTGTCGCGTCATCAGTGACCGGACGTAACGCACCACGCCTTCGCGCGCGGAGAGGCGCACCGCGCGACTGTGTCGTACAATGCCCAACGCAGACTGCCACTGGCCTGTGAAACCTTCAAGGCGCGCGTGACTGAGCACTAGGCGCTCCTCCGCCTCACGCGTCAGTGCCGCCCGACCCAGAAGCGTCATGTGCTTGCTTATCGCCAGTGCCATCCTCGCGTCTTGTGGAGAGCGGCGGCCAAGCGTGTAACCATGCAGCATCACACCGTAAGGGATTGGCAGTAACCCGCTTGGCAGTGAAGGTCGCTCTCGCAGAGCCGCCGAGACAAGACGCGCATATTCCACCATGTAGGTGGAGCGCTTCAGAGACTGGTACTGCTGCACCAGCGCTGCGTCCTCGTGCATGTCCAACGCAGCTAAAGTAAGATTGATGACCCTCCTAGGCGTCCGTGAAACATGTGGACTCAGAAATTGCCGTTGTGCCGGAGTCATTGCCAGTAGCTGCCACGGCAGCAGCTCCATAGCATCCTGCCACTGTACCCGCTGCCGCCGAAGCGACCGCCAAATGCGCTGTGCGCTCTCCCGTGAAGTAAGAAGAAGCGGTGGACTGGATAATAATGATAACGCCAAGTTGGGTAACGAGACGCTCGACGAGGTCAGCGCTGGCGCAGGCGCTTGCAGAGACGCTATCGTCTCCCTCAATAGCTCCGTAGCTAGGCCTGTGAGAGTGGCGGGACGCGCTGCATCCAGGTCCGCCCAGCGACGGACCAGGGTCTCCATTCGTGTGGTGTGAGCGCCATCACGAATCACAAGAGACACCCGCAGCCACCATAGGCGTGTACCGCGCATTAAGAGGCCGTTGGTTGAGACTGCTCTTGAGGGAGTTGAGCCACTGTTTGGGAAGCAACAAAAACTGCGCAAAGCCGATAGGTATTACGGGAGAGGTAGATGAACCGCTTCCGGCTTTCCGTTAGCTTGTACGTGCTGTGAGGTGGTATTGGTAGTGGTAGGGGGAGTTGGTTGGATGTCCGTGTGAATTGAGAAGCGAAGGACAACACGCGGGGCAAGGAGCACAAGGAGCTCGGCGGTGCTGTTGCGGCAAGCGCTTCGCCTAGAGCGGATGTGCGCCTGTCCCACACAGTCGGGGCAACAAAAGAGCGACGAGGAGAACTTCGACACGACAGCACAGCCGCCCCAGCGCGACTCGCTCGTTGCCGCTCGTCCCCCTACTCGCAGGCGCAGCACCCTTGTCTCGCTGTATTTCCTCCTTTCTTGGCCGGCAGGCCTCGGCCGCACTGTCAGCGCATCCACTCGTGCGTGCGCGCAGGTGAACGTTGCAGCACACGTGTACACAGAGAGAGAGAAAGAGAGAGAGAAAGATGTAGACAAGACACAATTCCAAATGAGGGAAAGTGGAAAGAACGAGTAGAACGTGAAGTCGCATGAAAAGCATAGCCCCTGGGCTAAGGCGTGCGCGACTGCAAGGTGCGCGCCACCTGACCTCAACCAGCCTGACCACACCAGCCCGGCCAGGCATTTCTTACCCCGTCATCAGACCTCGACGTAGACGGAGCGAGAACTGTGTAGGCTACCCAACTCGTCGCAGTTTTCTGCCTGCCTTGATGTGCGGGAATTTTTTTGCGCTTTCACTTCATGTAGTTGCATTCTTTATTGTGAGAACAACCGGCCCCAACAGACGCGCAACTACACACAAGTAAGCCACCGTCGTAGCACCAGCACCGCAATCACCACTACCACACCAGCACGCCCCCAGTTTCATAAAAGCAGCATCATTGGCACCACACACATGCCTATGGAAAAGGAAAGGACTCCACTCTTGGCAGACATACTACAAGCCAGGCGACAGCCCGCCACCAAGTACTGCACCCGCAGAGGTTGTCAGCTCATGAACTGATTCGGCGACCACCGTCGTTGGAACATTGGATCCTTGTAACGCCAACCCCTCGTTGCAGTATCGGTCCAGACCAACGGTCGCGGGTTCTTCTCAGTATGCGGGTGGACGCTGTCCTCGTACAGCCACGCCTTTTCTAACGGTGCAGTGCGCGTCTTAAGCTTGCGAACGAAGTGGTGATTTACCTCGTCCTTCAAGTACCACCACATCACCATGCAGGGGTCGCGCTCGTACATCTCCGAGAGGCGCACTCGATACTTGCCGCCGGGGTAGGCGGTCTGCCACGTGATGGGCACGCGAATCCAGTTGTCACCGGTCATGACGGCGTCCTTGATGTTGGTGATGACAACGTGGTCTCCGGTCATCATGCCCGGAGTAAAATCAGGCCGATGCTGCCCGGTCATATACTGCGCAGCAATCTTCGCTACGTGCGGCAGCTGCTGGCCTCGCGCATCCAGCAACCACCACCGCTCCCCCTCACGACACAGCCACTGTTTCGACAAGTCGTTGTAGAGCGGCAAACCCTCCGGGTGATACTTGTGGCGGCGCAGCACGCTCTTGAAGGGTGCTCCGAGAAGAGAAGTACGTCGGAGCATGGTGGAAGAGACACTTGCCTTTCTATTGTCGAATCGATGTAGCCCCGGATGTGGCGGGGGTAGAGAGGCGATGATGTGCTTGCCTCTAGTGGCTCGAGCTTGTTTTCCTCTGTGTGTGTGTAAGGAGGGGGGGGGGGGCGGTGCCTCACCGGTGAAGTACTTCGGTGAAAGAAAAATAGAAAATGGAGCAGCGACGGGTATCTCCACAAAGAATATCAGATGAATGAATGTGAGGTCGCCGCTGTGTTTTGTCTCCTTCCTCGTCAGCAGCGGCGTGGCACGCAGTGACGCACCAATTCAGAGTAGTGGTGGGGGGAGGGAGCTCGAGGCGCGTCGGCGCTGTGCACGCATGCACACGGGCATACAGGCAAGTTTATATGAGACTGATGGGGAAACAGGGACTACAAGGATGGGAAGAACATGCACAAAATAAAGGAAAGAACAGGTCGTGAAACAACGTGGAGGAGAACAGTGAAAAACAGCAACTCGGGGCGGCCACCCTTTGCTTGTCTTCGAGAAAAATGGCGACGGTCGTTGGCATGCTGCGCCTCTGGTAGTGCCTGTCCCCCCTGGTGCACCTCACAGTGCTGCATCGCGTATGAGCAACATAAGCACGCCATGCATCCAACAAGGGTGAGTAATGAGGGGAGGACATGAAAGGAGAGGAGTAAAGAGGAAGAAAGATTAGTGTCATTCGATCACTGAAACCTCTCCCCTCCCTTCTCAGTTACCGTCACCGCCGCTGCAGCGCTCTACTTCAGTATCGCTGTCCTTTGCTCAGATGCCCTCCAGATCAAAGGAAACAGCGTGCGCGACCGCACCAACCTGCGTGCCTGCGTATCACACGCCGACACCCATACATACGCGTGACGTACTCTGGAGCACACACGCACAGCGAGAGACACGTAAAGGAAGTGCCTTGAACACATTCGTCGTTTTCGCTGTTTTCCTTTTTGCCTTTCGGAGCCTAGAGAGCTCACGGCCTTCATCAGAAAAGCGTCGCCAAGAGGAGAAACAGTCTGCGGCACCATCGACTTCCTCAGTGTCCACCTAAACCGCAAACGACAGCAAAACAAGAGAAAAAAGAGGAGAACGCGCCAGTCGACGGCGCATTACCCATCGCATCTCTTGCTTTATTTTCATTCTGCTGCTGAGCCGCGTCTGTTCATCCTACTCTGCGCGTTCTCACGTGGCTGCTTGCATGCTTCCCTCTCCTTTGCCCTTCCACCTATCCCTCCCTCTTTCTGTTTATCTCTTATATTGCCCGCACGGCAAGCAAGGGAGACGTGGGGAGAAGGGAAACCACTGCGCAGTGGCCGTGCATACGGGAGGGGGGGGGTGCACACGCACATGACGGGCTCATCAGACACACAGTATGCCAGAATGCACCCTCCCCCCTACAGACACACACACACGCACACATAGACAACAACAGCATTGGCTGTTCACAGAAGACACATGATGTGGCCGATGCTGCTGCTGCTGGTAGTGCTTCATTATCCCCATCGTTTTCCCCACCTTTATGCCCCCCCCCCGCCCAACATGGCAAGTTCGATGAAATAAGCAAAAACGAGAGACGCACAGAAATGCACGTCAACGCCACAACAGCGGTGGGGCGGAAGCAGTCGGACGATAACACGGAAACGAGAACACAGGCAAGAGACTGGGCGCCGCCAAAGGGGGGGAACGACAAGGCAGGAAAACACGAAGATGCGGTCGTGTAGAGAGTATGAGACAATACGCAGAGGCATCTTGTCCTCGCCCCCCTCCTCTCCTTCACAAAGAAAAAAAACATCGACGGAGAGGGAGAGAGGAAGACACACGAAGGCCTTCCAAGCAAATATCACTCGCGCCAGCACTCTGCCCTGTAACACGCGTACTCCCTCCCGCCACACGCACTTTGTCGTACAGGGAAACAGAGGCGGATATCAAACCTATAATTCAATAGAGGCCACCAATACAAACAAAAAAAGGAACAGAAGGAAACAGCAAGCGAGGCAGTTCGTATACACACGACACGAAGCGGTGAAGAGAAGGTGCGTTAGTCTGCAACTTACTGTAGCAGCGAACTGAAGGAGCTGATGATCTCCTCGTTTTGCTTCTTAAAGTATTCGGTGTTCACCTCCTCTCCGTCGCTAGGGTCACGGAACTTCATTTCGGTCAGGCCGGTGTAGATGGTCGGGATCTTCTCACGGATGTAGTTCCACGTGATCTTGTGGTCGCCGGCGGATTCGGCAACAACGCGCTGGGCCTCCTCGTAGAATGTGACGATGTTGCGCAGCATCCAGCACGTCTTGTACAGCGGGCAGAACTTGTCGTACGAGGTGAAGGCATTCTGCTGGAGGAACTCCTCACGAATCACCTTTGCCACCTCGAGAATGATTTTGTCAGACTCGGAGAGGGAGTCCTTACCTACCAACTGCACAATCTCCTGCAATTCCTCCTCGCGCTGCAGAACCTCCGACACAACAGCGCGCAGGCGCATGTAGTCTGAGTCGAAGGTGTTGAAGAAGGGCTCCAGTGAGTTCAGGTACTTGGAATAGGAGATGAGCCAGTTGACAGACGGGAAGTGCTTGCGCTGTGCGAGGCGCTTCTCCAGACCCCAGAACACCTGCACAATACTAAGCGTGGCGGACGTCACCGGATCGGAGAAGTCGCCGCCCGGCGGAGACACTGCACCGACGATCGTGACGGAGCCCTGGCGCTTCGGCCCGCCGATGCAGGTGACGAGACCGGCGCGCTCGTAGAAGGAGGCGAGGCGGGCGCTGAGGTAGGCAGGGTAGCCACCATCAGCCGGCATCTCCGCCAATCGACCCGAAATCTCACGCAGCGCCTCGGCCCAGCGAGACGTCGAGTCGGCCATCATGGCAATGTGCTTGCCCATATCACGGTAGTACTCAGCAAGGGTGATGCCGGTATAAATAGAGGCCTCACGGGCTGCGACGGGCATGTTCGAGGTGTTCGCCACGAGGCAGGTGCGCTTCATGATGGACTCTTCGCGACCATCGATCACAGTCGTCAGGGTCGGGAACTCCATGAGCACCTCGGCCATCTCGTTACCGCGTTCACCGCAGCCGACGTAGATGACACAGTCCGAGTTGGAGTACTTGGAGAGGGCCTGACTGATGACAGTCTTGCCGCAGCCGAATGCACCGGGGATGGAGCACGTGCCACCCTGCACGGAGGGGAACAACGCATCCAGCACACGCTGACCAGTCAGTAGGGGATGATTACCCGACTCTTTCACAGCCACCGGGCGCGGCGTGCGCACGGGCCAGCGTTGCATCAGACGCAGCGACTTTGTCTTGCCGTTAAGCTCGATCTCCACCACGCTATCCTCCAGCGTGTAGTTACCACCAGGCTGTACCGATACCACACGTCCCTGCATGTTTGGCGGCACCATAATGCTGTGGTTGCTCATGAGTGAATTCTCCGCGACAGTGCCGAGGATGTCACCGCCTGTGACGATGTCGCCTACCTTCACGAACGGGGTGAAATCCCACTGCTTCTTCATGTTTAGAGCGCTCACCTGCACGCCCTTCGGAATGAACACGTTCTGCACCATCTGGTAAATCGTGTCGAGCGGACGCTGAATGCCGTCAAAGATCTCAGACATGATGCCGGGGCCCAGATCCAGCGACAGAGGCTTGCCAGTACAATAGACCGGGTCACCGACAGTCAGACCGCCGGTCTCCTCGTACACCTGAATCGTGGCCGTGTCGCCCTCCAGGCGGATGATCTCGCCGACGAGGCGAAACGAGCCGACTTGTACAAGCTCGTACATGGCGCTGCCACTCATGTTTTCGGCAATCACGACGGGGCCGGAGACGGCCTTGACGGAGCCCATCTGCTGCTCTGACTCGAACGCATGTTTATCGCGCGCCATTTTTTTTTTGGCCGCTCTGTGTGCTCCGAATGATGAGATAGAGGGGTGCTTAATCACTTCCAAAGCAGTGAGTATGTAGTTGCCGCAGCTCGACTAGAGGGCAGGCAAGCAGACAAAGGAGACGCTTATCTCTCAGAGAAGAAAAGAGAGTTGAGAAAGAAGGCGCTAAGTAGGGCTTCTGTGGCTCCGGTACGAGAGACGTGGATGGGTGCTCGTTAGTGCTGGGAGACTCCCAGAGATAGAGAGAGAGAGAGAGCGAGAGACACTAACACACAGATGCACACACACACACACACACACACACACACGCAAACGATGACGAAACTGAAAAGTCAAAGCAAAAAGTTGATCGGCAAGGAGCGCTAAAAAAAAAAAAAGGGAGAGCAAAAGGCAAAGGAAAACTTAATGTTCGGTTTTCTGGCGTGTTTGCTGTGAATGAGCAGTAGACGACACGGAAGAGAGAGAAGCAACAGCAGCGACCAAAAGGGCAGGAGATGTGATACCATGCAGGACGTGGTGGAGATCAAATGTCGAGGGGGAGGGGGGGTGAAATCGATGTATCCGTTCAACCCGTGAAGGCCGAGCAGTAGATAAGAGAGCAGCAAGCAAGTATGAACATGGAGCAAATAAAATTTAAATTGATAGAATGAAGAAGCAAGAGAAGTGAACGATGAGACCCAACGTAAGACCCATGTTTGAGCTTGGCAAGGGAGCTTCATGAAGAATCAATGATTCACCATAGTGCTCACATGACACCTCATCCTTCTCGGCCTACATGGCGCTTGTAATTTTACGCTTAACCCCCCCTCGCTGCACGGAGGGAGGGGCATGAAAGCGTGTATGAGCAGCAGTTCCTTCACAACAGGTAAACCTGGGAGCATCACGTGCTCGACGGACGCACACATACGTAAAGCGTACCATTGATGTCATGCACCCTCACGTATCCAGAGGAACGTAACAGACCTTTGAGAGTAGAAGGGGAGGAGAGACTAAGACAGCTCGACTGTGGCTATCGTTGGTGATAGTCTCCTGATATGTTCGTGTACGGGAAGCAGCGGCGAATGGTGCCAGCGAGCACATACGCACGCACACATCGCTACGTGTTTTAATTCACTAGTCTGTAAAAGGCAAACGATACAAGGGAGAGGAGAAGTGAAGAACATCCCTACATTTGGCGGAGTTGGCGGCACGAGATCATTCCTCTTTTCTTCCACTTCGCACTCATTTTTTTTCTGGAGTGACAATTCTAGCGCAGGCAGACACACACACACACACACGCACACGCCTTACTGTATGTACCATTGGAAAGCAGGTCAGTACATCTGTGTAATGAGTTCATTGGTTTGCAGCGCCATTCCCATAGGAAAGGAGAAAAAGAGAACAGAAGAGAGAAAACCAAAATGAGAGGATAACAGAAGGGATGACGACGTGTGAAGAGAAACAGTTCAATGAGGATGATGCCCATGCATCCATGCAGCTCTGCGATGCCGCCATATATATCAATGTGTGTGTGGGGGGGTACGTGTGCATACAAAATCATTCACGCCACGAGCACCACACAAAATAAGCAAATGAGACTAATAGAAAAGTTAGCGAAAAAAAAAAGACACCGTAATCAGATATAAATCCCTTTTGCGCGTGGGTGTGGATGTGTTTTCTTTTTTAACCACCTCCATGTCAATGCCAAGCTCCATGCAACTAACGGGTAAAGAGAGGAAATGGGATCGAGAAAAAGAAAAGACTGCCGGGTTATCTGTTTTCTGCCCTATTATTCGCTGTTGCGCGCATTCCCTTTAGTGATGCTGCTCGATGTGCCCGCTTGACCCTGAGCAAAGTCGACAAATAAACACACTCAATCACAGTTCACCCACCTCTGCTGCGACGCAAAAAAAAAAAATCCGTGTCGTCTCGGATGAACCTTCTGCAGTCCAATTAGGCCACGCATCGAGCGAGCACATGTTGTCACTCATCCCCTGTTCGAGAGTGTGCTGCATCAGTCACGAATATGCGCAAAAAAAAAAAAACACACGAGCAGGGAAAAGACCGCCGCTTCGCCGGCATCAAGTCAAAGCATATGATATGATGACAAAGTACTATTATCTCGTAAGACGTCCATTCACCCATAGAGCAGAAGCTTAACTCCACTCTACTCGACGGCCTCTCACGGGGCGATCGCGTGTGGGGTGCGAAGCAGCTGCGGACACGCGCTACAGCAGTGCGCCTACCCAGGCATCGGAGCAGGGCCCTTGCTTCTAACTCTGCACACCTCACCCGCCTCGCAGGTCGCCTCACGGCCACTCCCGCTATGCCGGTCGCCGCCTGGTGCATCCCTCTCGGGGTGACAGTCAGTCTCCCCACGTCAGTACGCAGCGAGGGTCAAGTGGGGCACACTCGAGCCATGCTGCCGCTCTGCTCATCGTATGGGCGAGTCAAACGTGCTCACTTGCGTAGGCCACTCCGACGCAGCACCATCCAGGACCTGCCCGCTGGCACCAGCAGCGCTGCATCTCTCTGACCTTCCCTGTGGTGTAGATGCTTGACCCTGTCGCCGCCAGAGGTGGTTTGGGATGGGAAGGGAGTGGTTAGAAGATCAGAAAACACAGGAGAACGAGAAGAAGAAAAAATGATAAAACAATTTCATTGCCGCATGCATGGACAGCGTCAACAGGGGGTGTCGCCCCGAGAAAGCGAGAAAAGCCGGGGGAAAGGTGGCATCAAGTGAGAAATAGAGCGAGAGACACTGAGCAAAAGAATGTAGGATGGTGTGTGTGTGGGGGGGGGAGCAGGGCGTCCTATCAGGCGTACTGACAGAGAAAGAAAGCAAAAAGCAAACATGGAAGAGAACATTTTGTGGAGAGCGCTAGTCCGTTTGGTGATCGACTAAAGAGAGACATATTAGTCAAGACGGTTCTCACTTTCGCTTTTCCCCCGCTTCCGTTGCTCATCTCCAGTCAGCTCGCCCATCGATGTTTGTACGCTGTTTTGTTTGTTCGGCGTACCTTCTGTAGCACAACTGCGCTGGCGAACCCACTTGTGCCCACATACACACATCAGCACCAGGTTCGCGGTGGAAGGAAGGAGCACCTGCGAGGGATTGGTGATGCGCAATAAGAAGGTGATGGAATCGCGGCGTTCTAGTGCCGTACGTTCGCGAACTCCCTGTCCCAAACGACACTTGTCTCTCGTAAAGAAAAGGAAGGAGAAGAAAAAGGGGAGCGTTGAATACCATCTTGGTAGCGATTGTAGGCAAAGAGCAGGGAAGAGGATGGCCGCGCACATCACCGCTTTCATACACTCTCCCTATCGAACCACACTCGCTTCCACTCCTTCTCTCCACACACACAATCCATACTATCATCCTACGCCCTTCCTCCTCCTCGAAACGTTCACCTTTTGGCAAAGAAAAATAAGCCCAGCCGCGATCACCCTGTTGGGGTTTGTTGACGTATGTCTGTATGCCTGCGGAACGTGTACACTTACAAGATCATTAGTATGTCTGTGCGCAGCTGAGTGGAGAAGGGGGGGGGATAAATGCCTGAACTTAGAGGTCTCCATGAGGAGTACTCATCATACTGGCATGGACGCCCCTCCCTCGCTCCTTTCGCTTTCTTCACAGTCCCTCCCCCCCCCCCTCCAGCCCCTACTCCCCTGTTGAAGCAGTCTGTGAAGTTAAGGACAGAGGTGGTCTTGCTTGCATGTCGAAGAAAGAGAAACAAGGGAGCACGAGGTACAGAGCAAACGGCAGTCCGCCACATCAGCACCACCACAACGCACAAGAAATCAATACACACGCACAGGGACATCCGGCTGCAATGAAGCAGAACGAAAATCAAAAAAGGAAAGTGAAAGGGGGAGGTGGTGAATATTCCACGTGCATAGCCACCTCGTTATTCAGCTTTGATGGAGCTGTACATCTTCTGGACCATCCACAACGAACTAATGAACCCGATAGACCCGAGCGCCATACCAAACATGATGGACACACCGAGCATGTAGCCCAGAAAGAGGACAACTGAGGAAAGCATGCGGATTTGCAGATATCTCTTCAGGAAGAAAATGCTGTATAGAAAGACGTGAACGCCAGTCGTCGCAAGAGAGGCGTAGCTACGCCACCACCAGCGGTAGTCCTCCCCGCGCAAGGTGAAGTAGGTCACCACAATACCCACCTCCGCGCAGAGTATTGCCAGTGCAATGGAGAAGAAGGTGAGGAATCCGTAGAGGTACATGGGTTCCTCGCGCCAGAAGGCATTTAATGCGAATGGCATCTCAATGCAGCACGCAATGAAGGGTACAAGACTACCAGCAAGAACATAATAAAGGGTTGCCCTACCCGCATTTTCTGGGATGAGTCGGGGGATGCTGCCGACCTTGGCCGTGACGGCGAGGGTGTCCATCTTCAAGCCCCAGTAAATGCCAAAGAACCCAAAAGGAAGCGAGATGAGCAGCCATATCGATATAATCCCCACCGCGGTCGGGAACGGGATGGCGGCTGTGCTGTGCTTTGCCCATTGGATGAGATTTAGCACCATGATGCCGCATCCCAGTGCTGCCGGGAACGCTGCCATGCAACACATGGACAGCTTCCACGAGGCCCTACCGCAGAGCTTCAGCAGTCGGGCCGCCACAAAGCCGGAGACAATGTGCGCAATCAGAAAAAGTACAATGACGGTGCTCAGAAAGGTGCCACGGTGTGTCGGGTTCACTGCGTGGATCGCGCAGAGGAACACGCTGGTGAGCATGGTTACCGCAATCTGACATCCGGCGCCGACGACCGTCGCCAGGGTTGCAGCCTGTGGGGGTGCGCGGAAAGCATCGCCGCGCACCAGCTTCCAACCCGACTCCTCACGTACCTCTTTGTCGTCGAGCTCCTCGTCAAAGTAGACAGCGAGGTCCTTGCGCACCGTGCGGAGCAGCACAAACGCTACCAGAAAGCCCGCCAGAATAGTAAGCAGAACGCCGTATATGGCAGCAATCTTGTGCCCACGTCGCTGGATCTTTTCCGTAACGCTGTACTTGATGGGGTATGGCTCGTCCGACCTCTCCCACGTCACGCTGTAAGTGAAGGGGATCGTAGCCTCTATTCCATCCCTACTTCTCGGCAAGAAGTACGACTCGTTTGAGTGCTCAAACGCGGTTGTTGAGCAAGTGTGGACCTGCGCAACACTTGAGGCAACGACTTTGAAGCCGACCACCACCTCTCGAGTGAACTGAGAGATCGCCTGGCTCTTAGTGCGAATGGTAAAAGCAAGGTGATTGTTAAGGATATTCTTTTTCAGTTGAGACTTGGCGGTGTCATACGACATACCGAGGGCGTACCCGCGGCGGTAAACTTCGTTGCTGTCATTAGGAACTGCCGAAACAAGCGGTGTGTTGTCGAGGAACATACGCACGTAGTAAGCATTTGTGATCATGTAGTTCGCGCGCCGAACCTCTTTCATGCTGAACCTTGCATTGCACAAGGTGGCGCACATGACGTCCTCGCCGACCTTGAACTCAAAGCTGGTCGGCTCCAGACGGTTGCCCATCAAGATCTCGCCAAGGAAGAGATGCTCGCGCTTCGCTGACATCACCTCCTCAGAAGGTTGACACACCGGGAGCTTATAGTAGCCAACTGGAGAGAGGGTATTACGGCTTCGGTACGCATTCGCTCGAGGGGATATGATCGTGCCGTGCGAGTGGCCAATGATGTCGGCCGAAGACAAGACAGAGGTGCACAGAAGCACCAGGGCCACCACCACAGCAAGTCCACGCCCTGCGGGCATTTGCCCTACGCTTCCTTGTCCGGCTTTTCTGTGTCGCGTTCCACGCTTGCGGTACAGGGAGAGAGGAAAAGCCACCCCAGCGCAAAAGTGTGTGCCTGTGTGTATCGAGAGCGAGAAGGGGAAGAAGCAGCAAAGGGCGACAAAGAGGCGAGAGGGCGGAACGCGCACAGTGTGGTTATCCTCCCCTTTATCCTTTTACTCGTTTCTTTGCTTCGTATCTTTGCATCCACCGCCTGTTGTGATTTTGTTAATGGTTGTTCCTCTTTCGTTTCTGCAGTAAGCACGTCTGCTTGGATGCAAGGGAGAAAAAAAAGAACCCTTTATTTTTGCACGACAAGACATAACACGAAGAAGACAACAACGAAACGAATCGTTTCAGCGGCGGCAGCAGGAGGAACGTGTTTTTTTTTTTTGGTTGCTGTGGCCTGTGCGTCTGCAGTCGACAATTGTGTTGTGTGTGATGTGTGTTTTTTGTTTTTTGGGGGGGAGGGCAGCACGAGGAGGAGCCCCGTTGTGGTGGTAGTGCTTGAAGTGTTGGTTGTGTGTAAGACCGAGGTGGAAGAAAGGAAAAGGCTTTGAACGAGGGAAGAGGGTGGGTGGGTTAACAAAACAAAAGAAAAGCGGAGAGACAAGAGAGGGAGAACAACAGGGTGGGCATGGGGTAAATCAGGAGGCATCGGCAGACAAAGAAATACAAATCTAGATAGGTACAGTGTAACACCGGAGGCAAGAAGGTGAGTATCACTACAGGGGGTGCGCTCTTTGTTGGCATAGGCACCAAGGCGCTGGTAGCCTCACCTGCTGCTGTGCCCTCTGTGATCCCACGCTGGCTCTTGTTTTACCCGTCATGGAGAAAGGCAAAGGAGTGATGAAAAGGAGGGTGCGCCGGGAAAGACGTCAGGGAGGGTGTGATGCAGAGAAACATCACCTGCGCATTGCTTCCCCCAACTGCGCTCAACTTCAGCATCGCTTTCCATTCTTTCACTCCTTGTCAGCCCATCAAGGGTATAAATCAAGGCGCCCGGTGGAGAAGCTGCAGTTGACCTGCCCTTTAGGGGGGGGGGCATCAACCCATACAGCGAGGTGGCATCTCTGCAGCGGTCACCAACCTTTTCTCTCTACCCTGACGCTCTTTTATCGGTCTAATGGAGTTTTGGTCTTGATAAATGAGAAAAGCAAAAAGAGCGACGGAGAGGAATCAGCTAAAGCGCTCCACCATTTCAGCGCCTCCCTCGGTCACACCCTAGCCCACCAACAACACCTCCTCTCCTTCCACCCGCTCATCACAGGCTGATTGCAAGGGGGAGAGTGTGCGAAGGGGTGAGAGTCGTGAGGTACACGGAGACGGAAGGGAGAGCAAAAAAGACAGCGCACGTGCGGTGAGTGCTGTACCTTAGTACGGCACCATCGCCTCGTAGTCGGCGACGCGGCGGGCGAGCACCTCCACGTTCTTGGGGCGCACAATGCCTCCCAGGCGGGAGCTCCTCTTGAGCGGAGGCAGCGCCTTGCCGGCCTTCTTGGCAGCGAGGTGGGCCTGGAACTGGTGCTCCTTCGCCTTGAACGCCTCCTGGCAGCGAGACTTGCGGACGTGCTCGAAGCGGACGCAGATGCGCTTGCGCAGGGTGCGCGTGCGGACCGGCTTGTTGATAATCACGCCAACGCCGCGGGGGGTCACGTTCCACACAATACCGGTGCGGCCGTGGTAGTACTTGTGCGGCATGCCCTCGCGCACCGCAGAATCCGCTACGACATCGACGTAGTCACCGACCTTGATGTTCGTCAGAATCGTCGACACGGACGGGACGCCGTGCTTGCGAAACTTCTTGGCGAAGAGGTGGCGGGTGCCGGACTTATAGCCGTACGAGTGAACCATTTTTCCTTCGAGGGGTGCTCTTCCGTTCGTTGAAGAAAGTGGGTGAATCGGTAGCGAGTGGGTGGTATCAATGTAGCAGGTGGCGCGTGATGTAGACGGCAGGAGACCAGCACCGTCGTAGACGATAGTAGCGTCACGTGCCACGACACGGTACCACATGTGTTTGTGGGTGTTTGAAACGCATCACGCAAGCAGGCGTCGATACGGAAGGGTGTGAGGCGATAAAGGAGGGAAGAATTGAGACGTAGCAAGCGGTGACAAGCGGGAAGAGAGCAACCCATCGACTATCAAGGTCGGGTAAGGCTGCGGAACGCGCATATACGTCACCGGTGCCCAACCCTCTAGTGTGCAGCCTGCGGCGTGTCAAGCAACGTGCGCGCCTCGGCAGCACACGATAGGGGTGGCCTTAACAAAGAAAGAGGCGATGCGCCGGAGCTCAACATGTACTCATGCAGAGCCCTCTTTCCCTCTTTCCAGATTCGTTGCACATTGAGGGTTCCAGCGAGGTATGTGTGCGGATGCAGGCACCCTCCCAATGGGTGGATTGCTTCTTGGCGCTGCCACAGCATGAGAGAAGACTTACACCATCTCGTTTTCCGGCACACACACGTACGCGGCCTTCCGGTTCCCTCTCTCGCTCCTCTTACGAAGAGGCAAGAGGAAGAACTGGAGGGGCGTCAGGTGTTCACGAACCTTTTTGGTAGACTAGAGTGGTGCACGTTTCTTGTTGTTGCTGATGATGTTTCGTCCTCTGCTGCTGATTGGGTCGTTTGTCAACCCTCCGCACGCGCGTTGTGTTTTTGATTGTTTATCACTTTTTTTTTCTCTCTGTTCCCGATGAAGCACTCACAAAGGAGACACGCACACGCGCAGTGTACGCACGTGCTAACTTACCCACGCACCGAACACACACACATCGCTTAAGAGAGGGAGGGGGTGGACACGCAAAGGTGAAGAACTCTTTTAAGAGTACTCCGCACGTGTGCGTGTGAGAGTGGATATGCGGGGTGAGTAAGTGAACGTAAGATGTGCGTCAGGGTGCCTGCGCGAGTCTCTCTGTGCGTCCTTCCGCGCCAGGATTCGTAAAGTGATATAGGATATAAAGCATCACAAAAAAAGGGAGAAGCAAAAGTCAACGGCGCGGAACCTCTTTCCTGTTCACCCGTTTTCCCTTGTGTTGTGTGTTTGAGTGTGCCTGTCAGGTGTAAAAAGAGAATGGGAGGGAGGGAGGGAAGGAGACAGGGGGTCCAAAGGGCGAAACCGAAAAAACATCGACAACAAGAGGACAGTGCGCGATAAATAGAGAGAGAGAGACGGGGGGGGAAGGGGTGAATTATCAGTAAAAACGTGATCAAGGCAGTTACGAACGTACCACAGAAACCACACCAACGAGTCAATGAGCTCGAGGTAGAAAAAAAACAGCGAGAAAGAGATCCGTGATCGAGTCAATAAACGAGCGCTAAGCATGGTAGTCCATGAGATCAGGCAGAGTCACGTAGGGGAGGAAAAGCGAAGTTGTTCGGGAAAAAAAAGAAGAGGACAATCCCCCTTGTTGCGGTTAGCAGTCCATAAAACATAGAGAGAGGTACACGCACAGTCACAGACAGTCATACGGCATACAGCCGACTCAGTCGGGTTTTTCTCGTGTTGCGCTATGACAATCCAGTCTCAACACAACAACAGGAAGAGTGTGCGTGTGTGCGTATGAAGCGCAGCGAAGATGCGTGTGCGCATCTCTAGGTGCCCATCCCAACTGCCCGCATCAAAGACTGCTTCCCTCCTCTCTGCCCCTAAAAAGAGCCTTACCTGGCAGAAAAAGCGTCCATGCCAGAACACCCTGCCCTCTCGTAAGTAACGAGAGGGCAAAAGAGAGGGCGACAAACAGCCCTGAGAGAAGCGCTAAAATACCGGTAGCAAAGAAAATGAAGACGAAGTAGATAAAAAAACTCTTCTCCAACGAAAGAAGCGTCAGGTAGTCGGCGGCGCTGAAAATGCAAGAGATGCGAAAAACGAAATCGGAGAAGATGAAAGCGACCAGGACGGAAACTTTGAACCACTGCTAATACGCAAAAGGACAAAGCACCCTCAAACGCATGTGCACGCACACCTGAGCCAGAGCCACACACACATACATGCACATGCTCCCAAGCATCTGCACGCATCTCAAACAAGCACAAAAAAAGAGGAAGAAGGGCTACAGAGAACGGGAAAAAAAGAAACAAAGAGCACGCGCAAGAGTGACAGTCATCATCCTCACAACTGAGAAGTTCAATCGAGAGAGGGCAACCACCTGCGACTACTGGGAGGAAACGAAAATTTTTTCTTTGTGGGCATTTGTGTCTGTGTGTGTGTGTATGTGCTTTTTCTTCGTCGGTTTTCAGCCTGGAGGATGCGAGTCTCTTCGTTCTTCTTGCGTTCTCGAAGCCTACTCGCCTTGTCCGCCTTCTCGTCTCGCTTTTAGGACAAAAAATGGACAGCAACGAAGTCGCCCCTCTCCTAAAGCAAAAATGAAAGGAGAACACGAGGGCAAGGAAAGGGGCCTGTTATTAGCAAACATAGAACAACAGGCACACGTGACCGCAGGCAAATAAGCAGAGATGCCCCTCCCTACCATCCACCTGGTGCCCCTCTTCACTCAGTTTTCCATTTCCTGCACGTTGTCCCTCTCCCCATCGCAGCAGTTTTCCCATTACTTCATTGTGGCATTTCTTTTTCCCTTTCTCTGTCCTTCTTCCCCTTTTTTGTGCGCCTTTGTTGCCTCACGACCCCTCAACACTCCAGCCAGTTTGGGAAGGGAAAAGAAAAGCAATTTTGACGGCACAAGATACACACATGACCCTCAATAAATTGCTCAGTGGCACGGGCACACGTACAGGGGAGCATGCCTTAGCAACACAGCAGCTTTTTTTCTTTGGTGTGAAAATGGAGCCTGCAACGTTGCTGAATCGAGTGCTTATTCGAGTCATCGGACTCGCTGTTAACCTCTCCCCATTGTCACCCCTGGCCATGAGCTTTCGTCTCGTGGGTATTTCCACCGTCTTCTTGTTCGTTTGGTTCGTGTTTTGAGGAGATGTGTTTGGTTTATTGGTTTCATTTCTGTTTTCTTTGGTTTCTCATCCGCTCACTGCCCCCTTCTCGGTGTTCCTGCCGTTAGTTCGCTCTCCATTACTTCGAAGGTCCCTGAAGCTCGACGAGTAGGGAGGGGGCGAGAGGAAGAGGGGGAGGGGGGCATCAGACAATCACGAAAAAAAAGGGGAGGACATATAAAAATATACAAAGCGAATAATAATAAAAAAAGAAAAACGAACAGGAAAAGACCCACGTCCAGTGACTGAACGACATGAAAAGTGAAAGAGAGCGTCGCTGAAGGAAGCCCAATAGGACAGAAGCGGGACAACTACGAGAAGAAAGGAAAAAAAGAAAGAAAATACACCACGTCCAGCACAATAAATCAGCCTTCCGGCGGAGCTGCATGCCTACAACGGCCACCGTCTTTCTTGCTCCCCTCTGCCCTCCACATACACACAGGCACGCGCGCTGGGAAGAAAAGTAGAAGTGTGAGTACGGTGAGACGTAGCAGACAGAAACAGAGAAAAAAGTGAGAAGGACCATCCAGGGGAAAACGGTGAGCCTCCACGCTACGCTTTAGAGAAAACTGAAGGAAAGGCAAAACAAAGGGAAATGGCACGCAAGAAATTTGTCATTCTTCCTCTGTAGTGCTTTGAGCAACGACTCTCTGGCACACAAACATCATCTTGCCAGCTCCTCTCGGTGAGCACCGTAGCATCCTCACAAGGCTAGGGAAGCTCCTTCGGGTCCTGGCGCTCGGCACCGTTAACCTACACCATGTCAGCATCCGAGACCTCCTTCTCACCGCGCACCTTCTTGGGCGTCTGGTTCAGCAACTCCGCACGCCAGTCAAAATCGATCTTCGAGAAC
Organism: Leishmania panamensis; assembly: GCF_000755165.1. Lineage (NCBI taxonomy): Eukaryota > Euglenozoa > Kinetoplastea > Trypanosomatida > Trypanosomatidae > Leishmania > Leishmania panamensis. The sequence goes on along the minus strand of NC_025866.1, from coordinate 1,449,394 downwards.
GAGAGCTCTCCACTGCGGATCTTTGGGAGGACCTTCCGCAAAGCGTAGATCAGCGCCACCATCATCGACACGCCGAGGACCAGCGCCACTGGGGCCATGTTCACACCACGGTTGACAGGGACAGGTGCGGCGGTCATTGTTGTCGTTTCAGCCATAGCGAACTCCATCGCAGCCCCAGGGAAGGCCACCGCGGCCACAGTGATCGCGGTCGCCAGAATGAACTTGGTCATAGAAAACATGGTAATCGAGTGAGTGTGTGAGTGAGAAAGAGAGAAGAAGCAACTCCTTGAGTAGCTCCGACGACTTGTAGAGGAGGCTTGAGTTTTTTAGAGAGGCGTGAGATGGCTTTGGGAAGCGAGAGAATAAAGAGCTATCTGCAGGTGGAGAGAGAAGGGGAGAGGACGTAGAGTGAGAAGGTATGTGCGGTGGTTACGGAAGAAAGGAGAGAAGGGGGGAGTAGAGCAACTCGTAGACGGGTTATGTCAGCAGTGGAAATGCATCCCCTAGGTGCAGCCGCGCTAGTCTACTGCAGAGAATACTCAAGAGAGCTGCTCAGTTACTCAGAGACCACCACAGTGACCGTTGTTGAGGCGGGTCGTATTTCATGAGAACACAACGTTTGTCGCGCCTCTGTTGTGCTGTTTATTGTCCCAAACGCTTGCGTGTGGCTGTGCATCGTTTGGCTCCTGATGTGATGTTTTGCTCGTGCTTTGTTTTCGTCTATCTTGTCATGTGAGACACAAGAGAGGTGACGCCTCTGCGTCTTCTACCTTTCTCTTAGCGAATTATACACAGACACGGGCACAAATGCGAGAAAACTTAAAATCGAAACGGTAAAGGCAAAATGAAGCGAACAAGAGAGAGAGAAAAAAAAAAGAAGAGAAAAAATAAAGTGGTCAAATCAACGCTTTCAAATGGCGCGCCAACGCAGCTACAAAGGTAAAGTGAGAGAGAAGAAATATTGGATTTGCTTTGTACAGCTCGAAACAAAAAAAAGGGTAACCACCTCTCGCTGGTTCACGAACACAACCACCTGCTTCTTTCTCCCTCTCCGCTTGGCTTTCCGTATTTCCAGAGGAAGATGAACAGACGATGCCAAGAGACCCGAGTTGCGTCGCCTTCACCGCTGTTGTTGTCGACAGCGTGCTGAGACTTTCGTACAACAGCATGTCGAGACCGGCAACTGACGTTTATGCGAGCCCCTGTGGAAAGCTGTCCTGCTGTAGATCTGTGGATCGTCGGTGTACGTGGGTGTGTACTGCGCTGCCCACCAAAGAATGGCGAAGTGTGTCTCACAAGTGAGCACAGTAGCCGGCAGAAAGGGCAAAAAAAAAACACAGAGATGACCACACACGCAGTAAGGGGATGCAAGCGAGCAGGAGCAAGCTGAACTGGCTGTCATCACCACGTGTTAGTCTTTCCCGGTGAAAATGAATTGCTCACCCATTTTCTCGCTTTCTTTCCTCTTCGTCTACGCTATTCTCTCCTCGTGCTGTGCTTTTTGTGTCCACGCGAGAGCATGTCAGACGAGCATCAAGCAAAAGAGTCGAGAAAGCAAGGGAACCAAAGAGAAGAATACAAAGCGAGTGGAACTCGGCTCGCAAACACACCCATTACACACAGAGGCCCACACTGACAGGAGTGAAACAGGGAAACAAGAAACGCTGGAGCTCCATAATGATGTGAAACTGAAAAGAGCTGCGAGAAAAGGGCAGAGAGAGAACTAAGTATTAGTCATTTTTGCCTTCGAATTCAGCTGCAGAAACTCTTTCGCATCTTTCGCTCCTTGACTTTCGAGTTGCTGCTACCCTCTCCGCCCCTGCTGACAAACAAGCATCCGCGCAGAAGTAAGCAAGTTCAAGCATGCGCAGAACAAGACCAGCACGCAAGCCTACAGTAATAGCTATGAACAAAGCAAAGCTCAAACAAGCTGGCCTGTTCTCGCTGTGTATCGCTTCAACATCTCCTTCCACACCGCCGCTCTGCCCACCTCCCCAAACAGAGACAGCCAAAAGAGAAGCTTATGATGCTTTTCGACTGATGAGAGTGCGGAGAGTGGGGGGGGGGGTACAAGCAAAAGTCAGTGGAAAGGGGGAAAAGCAGTAGAGAAGCGCACGACCAGGAAAGGTGGAGAGGCGGTGGGAAGCTAAGTATCACACTCTGATGTCAACCCTCGCAAAGAAACCATGCGGGAGGGGGGGGGAAGGAGGGTGTGCTGAGAAGCAAGACGCACACAGGAAAAGGAAAATCCAGACGGCAGTAGAGGGGCACACACACATACACACAGACGCAGAGCTGCAGACACCCACACAGTTGTCATCGATCGATGTCTGGGTTGACACCACCGCCATTTCGCGACGGGAGTGGTGAACAGTATTGTGTGAACAAGCGGGACAGAGGAGTAGGGGGAAGAGGAAGGAATCGTGCCCCTTCTGCGTGTCATGAGCTTCTCTCCCTTTTTGTTTGTTAGTTACGGGAACACTGCAAACGCACGTGCACATTCAGAGAAAGAACAGAAGATACGAAAATGAAGCGAGCAACACACGTAGACCAGCCACGTCAATGAAAAGGATGAAACAATCAACGAAGGAGTGGACCAAAATGACAAAAAAAGTCAGAAACCAAAACAAAAAAGTGGAGAAGAACTTTCATAAGAAGAGAATTACAATCGAGAAACTTGCGAAGTAACTGAACAGGGAAAAAAACTTAGCCAGACACACATGCGAAATTTTGTGTGTGTGTGTGTACGCGCATGCACATGTGCATGGGGCTAAAGTTAGAGAGAGAGGGCAACAGGGAAAACAGAACGAGGGGATGGCTTAGAAAGTCACCACATCACTTTTGGTTCGTGTTTTCTTTTCTTCTCTTTAGAATACAAGAGTAAGATGAGAGGCCAGTCACGCACAGACATACCCACGAAGAAGTGCTCGGGAGGAAGTGCCTACTGGGCTTGAACGTGAGGGGGGAAGGGTGAGGAAGGCAGAGAAGAGCGCAAGTGTTGAAGTATGTACAAGAGAGAGAGATGAGAGACGTGAACCACTGCGCACGATACACAAAATCAGAGGAAAAAAGGGTCGAGTGGAATCAGGGTTGCACTTTCATACGCCAACACCCACAGAGAGACTCACGCACACGCCGACAGTGCAACCTCTGTGGCTCAGCTCTTTTCTCCTCTTTCTCTTGCGTTTCTCTTTATCACCATCATGAAGCCCCCACCATGAACGGTGAGACGGGCAAAGACACGTGAAAAGAAAGGCGATGAAGCAAGCGGGGAAGACGAAGCTATGGCGCTCTCCCCCCCCCACACACACACACACGCACACACCCTCCACACACCTTTTGTCCCCACAATCACTGTCAACATAGCCCTCACCACTACGCCCCGTTACATAATTCAACGCGTGCAAAGGATGAGATTCCTAAAAGGGCGAAAAGAGCAAAACAAAACGGCCGACAAAAAAAAAAACGAAACAAAAACAGAAAAAAAAAGAGAGCAGATGGCCGTCACGAGTCATGACGAGGCCCTTTTCTTGCGTGTGGGTGTGGCGTGCACGAGGTGAAACGGCTCGACGCATATTTCTATTCGATGAAAAATGAGCGGAACATAATAAAATGAAACAAAAGGAGGGGAGGAAAGATACATCGACATCGGAAACAAAGGGAGGAAGAGAGAGGCGAACAAAATACGGTTACAGTCAGAGACTCGCACGCAGACACATACGCAGAGAACAAAATTGGACGGGGGGAAAGGGGGGAAGCGAAAAGACAAACTGACAAAATCACATGAACGTGGAGTCGGAGCAAGAACAGACCACGCACGCATCGTAGGCACCCAGAGAAGCATCCACACCGAGGTGGAACAAGTCGGTAGTGACGAGCCGAGTCGTACGTGATGCCCTGTCTTAGCTTGGTTTCGATCCATCGCCGCTTCAAGAAACAGACAATGCGGGGGCAACAAACAAAGAGCGGCGTTATACTATTTGCACACAAGTCGGGCACAAGGCCGCACAATGAAGGGGTCACGCCGTCCCCATCCCACTTTCGCTCTCTTCCACCCCATTCACTTCATATCCCTGCCGTCCTTTGCTCCACTCCAATGCGCTACGCAAGTTTATTTCTTAGCGGAAGGTACTTTTTACCTCCCCCCTCTCCTACTCGCGGGGCACCGTCACCGCAACGCTCTCATCGTTCTCGCCGTGCTTTCGACCCTCGTGGTGTGACCTGGCTACCAGTGTATCGACCTCGCCCAGCTCCACTCGCGGCTGTGTGCTGCCGTAAGGCACTTCTCTCTCGTCCGTGTCACAGTAGCGGTTGGCTGCCATCTCCTCCTCACGATGCGCCATCTCAGCCGCGCGGCGAGCCTTCTCAGCAGCAAAGCGGGCCTTCTCCTTCTTGGGCGTCTGGTTCAGCAACTCCGCACGCCAGTCAAAATCGATCTTCGAGAACGAGAGCTCTCCACTGCGGATCTTTGGGAGGACCTTCCACAAAGCGTAGATCAGCGCCACCGCTATCGACACGCCGAGGACCAGCACCGTAGTGACGATGTTCAGACTGAGGTTGACAGGGACAGGTGCGGCGGTCATTGTTGTCGTTTCAGCCATAGCGAACTCTATCGCAGCCCCAGGAAAGGCCACCGCGGCCACAGTGATCGCGGTCGCCAGGATGAACTTGGTCATAGAAAACATGGTAATCAAGTGTGAGTGAGAAAGAGAGACAAGAGGTTCTACCAGTGAGACGAGTATGACAAGAAACAGGGAGGGCAAGGAGACAAAAAAATTGCGGAGTAGAGAGAGAAAGAGAGCGTGTGCAACAGGGCAGAGAGCAGAAGCGTGTGATTCTTATCAGCGTGTTTGCCATGTCGGCAATAACGTGCGCAGGTGCGGCGTGTGACGAACAATGCAGTCAGAGTTGAGATGCGGGAGGCAGTGAAGGTGCCCCCCCCCAGTGGAGAGAGAACGGGGATGGAGCGAAATGGGTAGAAGAGGTAGGTGTTAAACAGAACGAGTGGGCGATCAGCGATCGACAACTGAAGTGAGAGTACGCCTCACTAGGGGCCACGTACAGGGCTGGGGTGTGCACCAGTGGCAGCCGACCACAAGCCCTCCAACGTCCAAATGAGCCTCGGCGTTGACCGCACGCCCCTTCACATGGTGGCGCGCGCAGGCAATAGGCGATAACCGCCCTCGAGTCGGACTTTGCCGGCATTGTAGTGGCCTTTTTTTTTCGTTTCGATGCATGTCGTGACGCGAATGATTCCCACCAAACTGAGCAGTGATAAAGCATGCCTCGTTACACACGCACACACACACGCGCGCGCGCACACACTCATAACAACTTCTCGGAGAAACTCGAAAGGTAGACGATGATGCGAGCCCCATGCAGAAGAATGGCGACGCCACATATGGTGGGTGAAGAACGAGGCAATGGAAAGGTCAGGAATTCGGCTGTCATTAGGAGCAAGCAAAAGAAAAAAAAAAAGCACTGCAAGGAAAACAATGACTAGGTCGAGTGCCCCACGACTGCGTAGGTGGCCTGTAGGCCATTCTTCACCGCCAAACGAGAACAAAAACGCAGGCATAATCCGAGCCGCCAATGGTGCGCTCGGCTGTTCATTGTCATCCGTCCTCGGGAAAAAGCTCCACACACGGAACAAGCGAGAGAGAGAGAGAGAGAAGAAGCGAAAGAATTAAAGTTGTTCTCCTAACGTGTCATACTACAAATCAGCCAGCAAATGTACGCATACAACAACAGCCCATCCATACTTCTGTTGCACTGCAACTGCGTCCTGGTCGTCTAAGATGAACCCTCCTGCTGTCGAATCGGGCCATGCGTCTAACGGCCCTTCTCGTCCTTCTTCGCCCGTCTCTCGGGTACGTGTTGGACGACCGGCGCCAGGCGGACCCAGATGAGCTGCACGTCTTGGTCCAAAGCGGGTCGCTTACAGGGTCCTGGACGAGGGCGGAGGCGGTGGCGTCTATCGTGTGGGTAACAGGAGGTAGTCTAGGTGCATGCCGGATGAGAGAACGAAAGAAGCCGGCCAGCCTTAGGTCAGGGCTCTCTGAGACCCTCTGTTTCGCTTGTATGTCGTACTTCGCCTTCAGTTGCCTCAAGCCGTGGTATTCGATGATGTGGTGTAGAGACTCGTCAGATGGGAGCCTGGAGAACTCTATGATGCAACCCAGGGTGTCTTCGTCGTGCATTCGACATCGGTGCTCCATCAGCCCACTCTATCGGATGCTGAAAGTACCGTACCACCTACTTCACACACGTGGACTCCGGCGTTGATTGCTATGCACCCCTTCACGTCTTTTTTGCCTATCACGCGTGCTTTTCTCAGATCAGGATGTTCTTCTCGGATGCGATACACCATGCCAGTTGGGCTATACAGCGCACGAGCACAGTATCCACATCTGTGTACCACTAGGCCAGGGCGTCAGGGCTGTGTTGTTGCTGAGGGGAGGAAGACTCGTTGTCTTCACCTTCCGTTTCCGTCCATGTCACGGAGTGTGTCTGGAGGGCGTGACCGCACGCCCAGCGAGTCAGGGGCCTCCGCTATGCGTTTGTGGCAGCGGGGCCATTCGGCCTTCGCTTAGATTCGCACCCCCTTAACAGGCGTGAGTGTAACAAGCGGAAAGACCCCGGGCATAGGCATGTGCCGGCGCACAAAGAGTTCAGCGTATTGCTCCAAGAGGACACAGGAGGGCAGCCATACGTACTCAACGAGGGAAGCCCAGGCAGCGCGCGTGGAATGTGGGCAATCATATCACTGCGTGCATGACCATAGCGTGAAACAAGGTGTGCATGGAACCTCGAGCGATCTGCGAGTCTCGCGTGGTATATCAGACACAACGCCGGGTCGGCAGCTCTCGTAGAAAAAAACAGATGGAGACGAAGGCTCTGACGGAGGTGGGGGTACCACAGCACTAGCGGGGAGTAGCAGGCAACACGCCATCTGAACTCCATGCAGTCACTGCCAGCTACCCGCCGCTGCAGGAATCCAAACCACCGAGGTGTCCGTGTGGAACTGGGCGAGGATGATCACCTGCTGTCTCGTAAGCCCAGCGTCCTTGCTCTTTGGTGTAGAGGGACTTCTGTCAAGTACCTCTTCTCTTGGGGAGTCGCAATGGGTAACGCCGTTGCAGAAAAGATCGGCCTGGACTCGGCGCCTCTTACATTGCGCACTTCGCCAGTCTGTACGCCGCACAATGTCTACCGACAAACCCTAGCGGGATGCGTACTCGACGAATCCGTAGCGCCAGCACGGATAGCCAGACGCGTAGCAATTGCGTCATCCTCCTCCCCTCTAGGGGCCACGCTGAGCGCCACAAAGAGGGAAAGCGAGTCTGCCGCAATAACAATCACACTTGCCCCTTCGCTGCCGTGGCCCAATCAGGGGGACCTCTGGCGCAGCCCAAACCCTGGCTCTAGTGCCTTGCACGCAGCGCGACAGCTGCAGGTAAGGGCGACGCCGCAGCCCCTTGTCACCGCGCCCGCGAGTGCACGATCCTCATAAAGCGCTGCGCCCGCGCCTGACACGCTGCCTGTCTGTACCGCACCGTCCGCCTGCCAGAGAGCGCTATGCTCAGGTAAATGCGACTGCTGCGCATGAGGGGGGCCTGTGCGCGCGGTTCTCCAAAGGTCTCCTTGCCTGCGTGCCTCGTGCGGATGCGGAGAGAGACAAACGGGTGGGGCGCAGCCGCACCAATGGTGCTGAGGAACAGAAGACTCGCTTCCTCGAGCGGGTCTTCGTCGCCTGCGCACTTGAGGGTACCCACTGCGATCCTGGCGGCTCCGGAGCGAGGATGCCCAAGGGCCCTCCTGCGCGTCTGGCCAGCACTGTCCCACCACGCGGTGGCACCGTTAAGGGGCCAGTGATTCAAGCTGGGCTATTCAGCAAGAACGGCGAGCATCCCTTGACGGGCCCCATTCGTGCGAGAACGCTGCCCGCCACCAGTCACGTTCGCACCGTTGTCACTTCGATAACCGTCGCTACGTACCCGCCAACGCCGCGCACGGGCGGGAGGTCCACACCAAGAAGGAGAGGGTGGCGACCCCCCTCGATGTACGTTTCTGCAACCGAGAGTTTGCACGCGCGCGCGCGAGAGAGAGAGGGAGAGGCAATGGTTACCGAGCGTAGCGCAAATGTGCCGAGGAACACATTCTTCCTTCAAGACCGGCATGGTGGGACCTCCATCTCGATGTTTTCCAGCCTGACGGTGGTGTTCTCCTGATTCCAGTGGAAGAAATTCCACCAGGTCGAGCACCCCACATTCGGCCAGAAAAGCGCTGTCCGTCTTTTGCGACTCCAGAGCAGCAGTACCACGATTGCCCCTATCACAAGCAGCGAAAGTAGGACGATGACAGCAATCATGCCGCCAGAGAGCCGAGTGCCACGAGAAGGTCCTGGCAGGTCACCGAACTCGGCTACACAGCGCTGAATAGTTGAGTAATTGTTCTCCAGCATCGAGCAGACAAGAGTGTAGCGGCATTGGTTGTCGCACTCCGACTTAGGGAAGACTTGGGGGCGCTTCTCGCCACCGCAGAACGCAGTGATGAAACGCTCAAACATCACATCGTTGGTCGCTAGTAATGCGATGGCCGCTCGCACGTCGGCGACAGAATGCAGTCCGACAGTCAGATTGAGCATAAATTTGGCAGAGATTCCGGAGTGGAATACACCATCGCCGGTGGCGTAGCGAATCAGTACGTCCTCCAGTGACCAGGCGTTGCTGAAGCTGGCCACCATATAATACGGATTGTTGCCGAAGATGGGTGAGATGGCGGGGATAATGAGAGCCAATGCGCCACTTCGTGGCATCGTGAGCAGCCTGAAATGGTGCGTATGCCCGAACAACTGCACCACGATGAGGTCCTTGAATTCGCTGACGATGCTGTCGTAGGCTGTCACATATTCCTCCTTCCAAAACATGTCATCCTCTTCAGATTTGAAGCCACGCTGAAGCACAGCATAGAGGTCGATGCCAGGGGGAATGTGCCCCATGATGATCGCACGCTTCCCATCTCTCCGCGCCTTCACCAGCTCATTTCGCAGAAAAGAGAGCTGGTTACATGGGTCTCTGACACTGGAGGCCAGAGGGGGTCTGAGGCTGTGCGCCCACAGCAGCGTGTGCAGCACAATGACATGCACGTTAGCCATCTCGTGTGTGTAATAACCGCACTTCACCATGACGGAAGCCTCTGCGTCACTCAAAAGCCCGGCATCTCGCATCGCATCAACACGGTACGTCAACTGTTGCACCGACGTCTCGTTCTCCCACGAATAATAGTAGTCGGGCACGACATCATTATTGCCCAGTGACGCACAGAAAGCAACCTCGCCGAGCGAGCCGTCCACCGTGACATTGCGGAAGCGCCTCGACAAGTCCTTAAAGATTGCGTCAGGCTCCAATCCGCTCTCGAGGAAGCTGTGCCGCTGCCAGTCGCCACTGTAAAGCAACAAACTCGTGTTCTGCGCCGATACGTCCTCCAGAGCACGTGCCGTCAGTTGCGGTGACGAGTCGCAGCCGGGCATGCCCCAGACAGAATAAGAGGCATCCGTGCAGCCTTTCGCCTTTTCGGTGCCATACAGCGGGTCGTAGTGGATATCCGATATGAGCGTGGCCCGAATGCCACCGACTGTGGTGATGCCTACACACAGCGCGAAGCACAACACAGCCACCGCTGAAGCTGCCGAGAGCCCCATGTCTGCGTGTGCACCTCTTCCTGCCTCTTCCTGGGCAATCTTCTACTTTTCCTTTCACGCAGTCCACCGCTGAAATAAAGCACAGAAGCTCCAGGAAGCGGGGAAACAAAGCTAGTAGGCGTGTGGCATTCACAGCTAGAGTAGGTGAGAACACCCTAAAGCAGGACAAGCACGAAGACTAGTGAGTCCACAGCTGACAATGTGTCTCTTTGACCGGCAACAAAAGCGCAACGAGAATGGCGGAAAGCATGCGGAGTAGAGGGGCGAAAGAGTCGGGTGTCACTCCTTCTGGATACGAAGTCAAAGAGGCATTGGCTCACCTTGGGTTGCGTTTTGTTGTACTCCCATGTCATTGAGCTCTGATGGCCTACCCACAAAGCCTGAGCGTACGCTTACCGGTGCCACTTTTTCCAATCATTCGTTCTGTGTCTATCACATCACAGTGATAAAGCCATCGGTGTTGCTGCTGACGACTTTTCTCAGAAAGACTCAGGCAATCGATCTCTTGACCTTGGGTCGCCGCCCCTCTTGTTTGGCAGCCAGAGCACAGGAGACGATGTAGATTTGAGCCGAGAAGGACAGTGTCTGCTCTTTTTTTTTCGGCTCTCTACAAATGAGAGAGACACGTACACCGGATGGCGTACGACAGAGTACCGGCACAATGGGTACATCCATTTCGACGGCGTCACTGTGCGTACCATCGCACGGCACTATCATCGCAAAGGAAAAGAAGGGAAGCGCTGCCATCATCGCAAGGCGCACACAACGCGAGTCATCAAGAAGAAGTTGTGGTGGCAGGAGGAGGTCGCACGTAAAAAGTTGAGGAGAGGAACAAAATGCGAGAAACACAAAAAAAAGAAAGAGAGAGGGGGAGAGGGTATACGCACAGACAGCTTGAAAAAGAGCCGATAAACAAAGCCGTGCACGGCCTTCCGTTACCAGTGGTGAGTGGCGAAAAGCCGGTGACCTGGAAGACCGGTGGAACAAGTTGAGATTGCTAAAGAGATACTTTCAGGAAACACAATACACATACACAGACCGATATTTTACCTGGAAACGGGAAGCCGCTTCAACGTGGCTGCAAGGGCTTGTTCGACAGAGATGGACATGCGCAGTTGCTCCAGTCTCGGCCAGACTTGCCGTTCCGCTTCTAGAACCAGTACCTGCATGTTCGCCGTTGTCGGGCTGTAGCACAGCCGCAGATACGACCACACGCGCGAGATGGGATGCACGCGTACGTTCTCGCTCTCATCATCTTCGAAGAAAGTCCGCATGGAAGTTGGCGACGGTGCTGCAATGGCATTGTAGCCGATCCACGCAAGCAGATGCAGCAACACATGCGCCAGCCCGAGGAAGTACAGGGCAAACAAGTAGCGTGCCCAGTCCCACATGCGCGTATGATGCCGAAGTCCGTCCCCGTAGGCGCTCTGGTGCAGCAGCTGCCACAGATACCCACGCACCGACGCATCTGATACGACACAAAACCGTATGCAGAAGAGTCCCCTCATTCGTTGCACCGGGTCCAGCGCCCCATAGCCGGCGTGGTCGCCCCAGGAGCAGGAATAGCTTTCATGCACCACGGGAGGCTCGTAAGCAACAATAGTGCCAGTCAGTCGTGTCCGCGCGAGCAACGTGCGCGTGGGTGGTGCTGCACCTGCCGACAACCCACAGGAGGACGACGAGACGGGTAGCAGCGTCGAGGGGGAAAAGATGGCGCAGATCACCGCAGAGCGAATAAGTACATCAGGAGATGTAAGATAATTCAACAGCTGAACGTCCACGTCAGCTTTTCTACGCGGCAGCACTGGCGACACAGCGACAAACGGGATGTTCAGCACACGCCCGGTTTGTGCGTACGCCTCGGCAAAGGTCACATCCCCGATAGTTCTCTGTAGAAAGTCAGCAAGGGCAACTGGGTCGCACACCTCGCCAGTGTGCAGCAGCCGGTGAAAGTGCTTCCACCGGGAGTCAGCGGTGGACATGCCAAATAGCGCATGCGCCTCCACGAAGCTGCTTCCGCCGCCGCTGTGGTGAAAGAGCGAGGTCAAGTCGGTGCAGCAGCACACCAGCGTCGCCACCAGCGCGCCGCTGCCACTGCCGTACAAGACAGCGGGGAGCAGTCCAGCATCATACAGCGCCTTTGCCACACCAAAGTGGGCCGATGACGCAAGCACGCCACCCTGCAACAGTAGTGCGGTTGTGCCGTAAACATGATACATCTCCGAGAATACCTCTCGTGTGCGTACGGCCAGCCGTCGGTCAGTCCGCGCTGCCTCACCCACGCGGCTCAAAAGAAAACAAACAAGCGAGTTATACGAGTGAATGACCGTCTTGCTGCCAGTTCTGTACGAGTACAACCGACGATGACTGATGCCGTAGAGGGAACGGTGCACATGCTTCTGAAGATCGTCCAACAGTGCCTCCGCGCTGCCGGCGGTACGCAGCTCCAGCAACTCTTCTATCGTCCGCATTACTCCCTCGAAGGAGAAGTATGTCGACGCCTCGTCGGTGCGCCACTTCTGAAAGCCGTCCATATCGTCCAGCGTGGAGGCAATGGGCAGCCATTCCTCGTAGGAGGTAGTGCAGTTCGCCTGATGCGTGAGCGCGTCGTACTGCGGAGCATTGGTTGGTATTTCGAGCACACCCGCGATCACTTCGCACGCAAAGAACAGACAGGAGTAGATGACGTAGGCCACGTAGCTCGTCCAGTGATACAGGGCAGCGCCGTGCACCCGGAAGGCATGCAGAGTGGAATCCATTACGCTTTCGCCACTCCACCACCAGCACTAACTTTTTTGCCGATAAGTAGAATGCGAAATTAAGAGAACCCCGCTTTGGGCTGTTCTACTTGTCGCCTGCTCTGCGGGCGTGGGTGGCGCACTATAGGCACGGGTGGCACGTGAGCTGCCGTGTAATTTCGCTTGCAAAGACAGCAACGGAAAAAGGGAAAAGGAGAGATATATATATACACCCTTAGGCGAGGATGGCACCAGGTGTGAGATGTGCACAGACGCACAAAGACGAGGCGGAGGTACAATGACAGGATTTCGAGGGACTCGAATGAAGACTAACAAAAAAGGGAAGAAAAGAGACGTATTGAGTTGATATGTAAGAGAGAGAAACGCGCAGAGTAGGCCCGAAGTAAAAGTGCGGATGAGCGAGGAGAGAGGTAGAGGGGAGAGGCGAGTGGAAAAAACAGCAGTAAAGACACACACACACAAAAGAAAGGACAACAACCGCCTCTTTCGACTGCTTCAACGATTAGGTGTTAAAATCAGCTCCGTGTATGGTGGGCAACGGTGTGTGAATGCGGGGGATGTGCTCAAGGCAACCGCAAAGCGAAAAAAAAGGGACTGAGAAAAGGCTCTGTAGTTAATGGCAGCACCCAGCGCTTCTCAACTACTACTCCTTGATGCGCTGCCGCTGCATTCATCGCGAGAGAGAGGAGGCAAACACCATGAATGAAGCAGAGGAGGTGCACAGAAGAGGAATCAGTCAGACAAAAAGGAAAATGGCGAGGTTCATCAAGAGTGGATTCGTGGCAGTAAATAAAAAGCGCAGAGAGGTTGCCCTGTGGCTATCACAACGACGCTGGGTGTGGAAATGGCACTGACGGCGAGCGAGACGTGATCGGCGACATTGCAAGAGGAGGGGTGAACAAACCGCTCCGGGAAGGGAACAAAAAGTAGACGCTGCGTTCGCAGACACCCGCAACGATAACGACGTGGTGTGAGCGTAAAGACTCTCGCTGCACTGTGCGCATTTCTTTTGTTGTTGATGATGACTTTGTGCAAATCAGCAGCCAGAGATGCAAATATAAGCAAACACACACACACACACACAAAAGCCCTCTGAAAAGAAAACAAAGAGAGCGAGGCGTGTGTTAGCGGCTCAACGTACAGATCAAAGACGTAGGGGTGAACAGTTCCACTTGTCTGGGCGAACGTATATGAGTGGTTGACGAAAAAGGAAGAGCCAAGCGGAGGGAGCGCAATAAGGGAGGCAGTGAAAGAGACTGGAAGGGGCGCAGCACATTCTAAACATATGGTGCTGCTTCACCGGCGCAATCAGCGAACGGTGGATGGTGGTTCCGCCTCGGTGTCGTAGGGATTTGTTCGGCCATCCACGTCTGCCTCGCCAATGTTATCCTCGAAGTAGTAGCTCGACTTCTCTAACCCGCCCATTATCCCTAGATTTGCACTCCCTTCGGCGTTGACACCGATATTGGGGTTGACCATATGATCGTAGGCGGAGTCGAGGTAGGGTGCATACGGCACTCCACTTTCCTGCATTGAGCCCTGCATCTTGTTAAAGGGTCTTGGGTAGGGGATGTTGTAGTGAAGTGCCATCTCGTACCGCATCTCTACCTCGCGCAGCTTGCGCTCAATTCGTTCCACCTCGCGAATACCACGATTCTGGTGAAACAGACGCCGCGTCTCCTCCAACACATACAAGGCGTCCTCGTCGGAGCTCCATGGCACCGAGAAGGCGGCACGCAAACACCGTCGGTACCACGACAGCACCTGTGCGCGATACGGGCTCTCCGCGGCATGACGAATTTCTCGAATGGTGGGCTTTGCTGCGAACATGGCTGAATACAATGACGCGAAAGAAGCTGCTATGGATTTGTGCGGCTCTTAGGTACTGCACGCGTCACGAGATGCGGCAACGTACCATCACATCCGCGGCTACACAGTGCAGAAGATGACGTGTAAGAAGGCTAAATGTTCGTGTTTGTGTAAAAGCCTGTGTGTTTCGTTACTGGGTGAGACAGAGAACCCGCGAGAGGTGCGCTTGCAAGGAATTAAAAAATCTTCACGAGAGCATAAGAAGACGAGAAGTCGGAGAGGGTCGCTGCATGACTACGTGCAGTGCAGCTAACCGAAAAACAGAGGACACACTCGTCGGTTGTCAAGGAAAAGAAAGAGGAAGGCGGGATACCATAATGACGCAATGCACTTTAGGGGGACAATTCATCCACATGTTGAACGAGCCAACCCCAGCCCCTGCTCAGCCTCTTCTCCCTTGTGCCAGCAAAGTCAGAATATCTGAATATAGCGCGCAAACTGGGTCCTTCCTCTCGGAGACTTGTGCAGCGCTGTGAGCTCGGCGGTGACACCAACTGAGCACGGCAAGCGCAGCGCAAGGTGGAACCATTGCGCAACAGAGAGCAAGGTAAATAGCTATGCATTCGTTGTCTTCTCTGGACCCTTTTGCGCGCCATTGAGCTGCAATGTGCTTTCCATATTGTTGTGTGCCAATCGTTTCTCTCTCATGCACGAGTAGAGAGGGAGCTGCATCGTTCAAGATAATATACACACACCCACACAGAAAAGGCGTATTTTTCGTTGCAACGTGTCACAGTGCCATGTACTAGTCAGAAAATATACGCGTGCAATGATAGCTCACCCACCTCAGTTGCACCACGGCTAAATTCTGATCATCCAAGAGGAGGCGTCTGTCATTGAATCGGGGCATGCGTCTCACAGGGCCATCTCGGCCTTCCTTGACCACTATTGGACACTTCGCGCAGCGCAGTGAGCGCCACATGAGCTCAAGTGGACTGCATGCCTTGATCTAAGCGGACTGTGTTCAGAGTCCTGCTGGAGAGCGGAAGTGGTCAAAGAGAGGAAGGAAAAAAAAAACAAGTTAGGGCGTTGTTAAAAGAAGGGACTACAATAAGAAGTACAGGCTCCTTAAGGATGTGAAAGGAGGCAAAAAAAAAAGGAGCAAAACTATACGAGGAGCAGAACGCTCTAAAAGCTACATCAACACCGTTTCACCAATTTGCTTGGTGAGCGTTCAAATTACATCAGCCTCGGCTTCTGTATTACAACGCCCAGATTTATATAGGATTTTGCTCTTAGTGGCGCACTATCCCCAATCGTTGTCCGCTTTCACTGTTCTCTCCCTCTCCTCTCTGCGTCCCGCTCCACCGCACTCTACAGCATAGCGACTCAATTGCCAAAGAAGAGCACTCATACCTGGCACAAACCTCACTTTGAGCGGGTGCTCGTTCCATCTCCTTTTCTTTACGAGGCGTGCTTCGGCTTCATTAGATGCGCCGGCAGTGACACAATTTTGAGTTGATATTTTTCTCGTTAGCTCGAGTTTGCTACTTCACTTCTTACAAGCACTCACAGGAAGAAATGAAAACGAGGCAAATATATATAAACAGAGAAAATCGTCCATGCAGTTCCGCGCTTTGTTACGCTTAACGCCTCGCAACGGGAGGTGTAGGACCGCACAGAAGATGAAGAAGCAAACAAACATAGTCACACACACACACGCGCATATGATTCCTTTCCGCTTTAGGGTTGGTTTCCTTATGTTTCCTGTTGCGCCCTTGCACAGTTGTACCCCCCCCCCCTCTCGCTCTCTCCCTCACTGACCCTCGTTTGCGCGGTCGCTCCGTCACTGCGATATGAGTCAGAACCGAAAGTACAGCACACACACACACACACACACACGTGTTCCCAAGGGCACATGCATGCCGCTCCATAGAGAGAGAAAGAGGGCACGGTAGAGCCTGCGCTTCGCAGCTTTGTATACTGTTGTGCGTCTGGGGGGGGGGGGGGGAGGGGATGTCGAACATTCCAACCCAAGAAGATTTTCAGCTGAAACGAAACAGAATCGATCATCACAAAACGGAGGAGGAAGAAGTTGCGAAAAGCGGCGAACACGCACAGACAACACCACTTCCGCAAGTGTGCGTAGACATACCGAGAGAAAAAGAAAGCCACAAGGACGAGCACAAAAGCTACAGCGGTGCACTTTTAATGAGTACTCCCCGATATCAACTCTGTTGCACACCTCAGCGCCCGCGCCCCTCAGTCTTATAGGGCTTCGGTGGAAGCGTGCAGCAGAGTGAAGCAGGGAGATGGAGTGGGCAGAAGAGAGCATTTCGAAAAGAAAAATATGTTCACAAATACATCGGAAGGCGAACAAAGAGAAATGTGTACTTTCACCACGACCAATCGACCATACAAGAACCAAACCCCACTTGACCTCCACGGCACGTCACAGGTCCATCGCGTCCTGTGAAGCAGTCGTAGACACGCGCTACAGCAGTGTGCCTACCCAGGCATCGGAGCAGGGCCCTTGCTTCTAACTCTGCACACCTCACCCCCCTCGCAGGTCGCCTCACGGCCACTCCCGCTATGCCGGTCGCCGCCTGATGCATCCCTCTGGGGGTGACAGTCAGTCTCCCCACCAGTAGGAAGCGAGGGCCAGGTGAAATACGCTCCAGTTGCATGGGCACCCTGCCCATAATATGAAGGGCGCTAGCGTGTTCTCTGTCGCAGGGCACTCCAACGCCACTACATCCACAACCTGACAGCCGACATCAGTAGCGATACAACGCTTTGATTCCCCCTCACGTCGTAGATACTCGGTCCTGTCACCACCTGAAGCAGTTCGGCATGTGGCAGGGGGTAGAGGTGCTGAACCTTGACACCAAGCTGAGGTGTCCTGCGTTATCAGATCTCACATTTCGCGTACAAGTGCAGGGACTACCACTTTTTCGCATCATCCGATGCATAAGCGGTTTTAAAGGACTGAAAGTAGGCAGAAGGATATGAGGAGAACAAAGAAAAGAAAGGGGGGGAGGAGCGCACCACAGAGTACATGCGTACTAAATCCAGGGGCATAATAAGAAACAGAAATGCGTTACAGAACACACAAAAGGGGAAAATAAACGAGGAACACATTTGGAAAAAGCTGAGCTCTCACTAACCTGGAACCCCGGTAGCCACGCGCAACGCCACCGCTTCCACAGGTCTCATAGAAAGCGCTAGACAAGTACGCAGGCGCACTCAGTGATTTACACAGGTACACTCGATGAGAGTGAAACAGCTACGAAATACACTCGAAGACACAGCAACTGCAAATAGAGAAAGGCATAGGCACACACGCACACACACACACACACACGTGCGATGGTGCCTGGCTCTCGGTGCTACAGTCCTACATTTTTGTTTACTGCTCTTGCTACGGGAGAGAGGGGAAACAGCCCTTTAAGCGGTATTCGCGGCTATGACAGGCGCTGTCGTTGCGTCGATTTGGTGCGCGAGCACAGGAGGCACGCCACTAACCACTGCACCGTTATGGCGGATGCAGTTCTGTGCCGAAGCATGACCGACCACGACACTGGTAGACTCGTCATGGTTCATGAGGTACTGAGCAAGGAAGCCGGCCACGAACGCGTCACCAGCGCCGTTCACGTCGACTATCTCCTCCTGCGCTAGCGGTGGCACTGGATAGGAACGGACGTGATCGCCGCAAGCGACGTACGTGTCGTGCGAGCCGCACGTCCCCACCACGAGGCGCGGCCGACCGGTGGTGACACTCGGCAGCATTGAGATGCGGGCGAGAGACCGTACCAGTGCCCTCTGTCGCCGCGAGTTAGGGCGCATGACACTCCCAATGGCGCTCAGGTCAAAGTCGTGTGGCCACCGTACGGAGGCGTACGTCAGCAGATCTTCGTCGCTGCCGAATAGGATATCCACATGTGGCATGAGGATGTGTAGGCGGCTCTGAAAAGCTATACTAATGTACGGCGCATTCAGGTTAAAGCAGAAGAGCTTGCCGTGCAGGTGGGCATACTGGGCAACAGAGAGGAGATTGTCAGGGCTTGATGAAGTGTTGAGGAAGAAGCCCTCAGCGTAGTACAAACTGGCTTGCTCAAGCGCAGACTGCACGGCGTGCGTCTGCATGTGCTTCATCGATAGCGTCACGGCTGCGCCGAGGTTGGCGAGCAATGTTCGATCCTTGTTGAGCACGAGACCAGCACAGGCGCCTGTCGGCTTATCTTCGCACTCCTCAAAAAGCTGCTCAACACTAGCGTCCGTGAGCGCACTCTTCAGAATTTCTGCAAAGCGATCCTTGCCCAGTGCGCCGACGTAGGAAATGTGCGCCTCAGGTAGCATCCAAGCAAAAATGCGAGCTGTGTTCATAGCGGCTCCACCAGGGACGTAGTCCACCCTCCCTTTGAAGTCGTCCAGCAACTTCGAGAAAAGCACCAGCTGCTCCGGAGTCGCCAATGTGACGCTCCCTGGCTCAACGTGATGCTCCCGCAGAAACTCCTCTTCAACAGTCGCCATCATGTCAAGCAAAGGATGCCCAAAGCACATTACGGACACGGAGCCCGTCGAGGCGCCCCTGCGGATCGTTTCCATTCCCATCGTGTACTGTGCCTCTGTCACTGTGCGTCTTTGCCTGTTGGTGCGCTGGCACAGGGGTCTCTTTAAGAGTGATCGTGTATCCTGAGCACGTCTCGCTTCTCTTTTCTCCTATTTGTTACTCCTCGCTACTGAAGAGTATGGGCTCCCATGAGGTAGGACGCAGTTGGGGAGGCGAGGGCAGCAGTGCAGAGGCTCTTTGACGAAACGAACGCAAAGGGGGGAAAAATGTCCGAACAACGAAAGAGCTTGAAAACGAAAAGAACCAAACGAGAAAAAAAAAGAGGAAGAGCGACGACAGCGAAAGACGCTCTACGCCACAATTGATGCAATGCAAGTCCGTCGAAGAAAGCTGAAAGAACGAGAGCGAGAGAAAGACTTGGTGCGGCTAAGAACAAGAGGAGAGGTGTTGCTTGTCGTTTCCTTCGCCTTTCTATGCTAACACTGACGCAAACGAGTATGTTCCCCTCCCCTTATGTGTGTGTGTGTGTGTGGAGGGGGGGGACGTGTGTGCGTTGTACTGAGTGTCTTTACCTCACTGTTTGTTTGCTTCATTTGATGCCCTACTTCTGTGCGCTTATGTAGAAGTCTTATCAGGAGTGCACACGCACTGTGGGCTCAGGCTGTGGAAGCTTGTACGTTGGTTGTGAGTGCCTCTCCTGCTCTCAGCGCCTTTTCCTATCACTTCGACTTGCTACTGTAGGTTCCGCGCACCGGACGCGAAAGAAACAAAGGAATAAAATTTACGTGTGTGTGGGTGAAAGGGAGAAGAGAATGGGGGTTGCTGTTTTTTATATGTTTAACGACAATGTGAAAGGGCAGGTACTGAATATTCATGGGTGTACGACCAAAGGAAAGAAACGGGGCATGGCATGGCCACAGAGAGACCGGACTGCTAGCTGGTAGGATATATAGCTACCCATATGGCTACTCAACAGGCACCGAGAGGATAGATCAGGAAAGGAAATCAATCTATGAGAGCATACGCAGGAAGAGGCAGGCAACGGAGGCGTGGCACGTTTCCCTCCTGTGCCACACACACTCTCCCCCTCTACTGCTGTAGTACACCGGCCATTCGTAGCGGTGGTGGTTATTTGCTTCTCGTTATTTTCTTTTAGAGAACACAGCGAGAGGTCCACAACGCAAAGACACTTCAGCGGACCACACACAGAAGGAAGCGAGATGGTTGCGCGTAGATGAACAACAACGGTAAGTAAGCGCAATGCAAACAACAAGAGTAGCAACAGCAGCGGATACACACAAGCATACACTGAGGCGTGGCATAGATACGAGAAGATCCACACACGCATACGTCATTCAGAGAGAAGGAAAGAGACGCGGTGAAGTACAGGCGTCCCAGAGGGGAGAAAGAGAAGAGAAACAAGAAACTCAGCCCTCTCCTCGCTCCATGCAACTGTCAGTGATAACATTCGGCCATCAATTCAAACTCCACACCGTACTTTTTGCAGCTTCGTGTACAGGGTCACATGCTAAAGAATCCCATTTTGGAGGCTCTGAAACTGGTCGTAGCGTCGAGTGCGCCAGTTGTCCGCGCTGCTCAGGATGAGCTCCTTTGCGTACACGGCGTAGTCCGCCTCGGAGCGCAGGTCCTCACGAAAGCGTCCGCGCAGCTGACGAACGACGGCGCCCGGGTCTGCCCCAAAGCACGGCATCGCGTTCCTCGGCGTCAAGATAGAGACCAACGCAAGCAGGTCCTCGCAGCGCTCGCGTGCCGCCGCGAGCGCCTCGTAGAGAAGGATTCGATAGTAGTTAAAGAGGTCGCTCGAGACGCCACCCATGACGTCGATGAGCTCCTGCGACAGTTTAAACGGCGCAGATTCAAAGTTCAGGCCCCCTGGTGATGTCACGAACAGAAAGCCAAAGTCGATGTGAACCAAGCTGCCATCACGTTGAATCATAAGATTGCCGTTGTGACGGTCCTTAATTTGGAGGATGTATGAGATGATGCTGTAGCCAGCCATGCTCTCCACAAAGTTCTGTTGCGCTTTGCGATAGAGAACGGAGTCCTCGCCATCGTAGGCCTTGAGGTAGTAGCTGTATATGCTGCTGACCTGGGTCGCCTTCTTGACACCATCCATAGACGAAGAGTCCTCGATCACCTCAATCAGGCCACAGTCACGGTGTGTAGGTAGCACTGCATACGGCTTCACACGCACCGTCAGACCCGCCTCCTGCCAGATATTTTGGAAAGTGTAGATGAGCTGCAGTGCCAGCTCCTCCTGCCGGAGATCTTCTCCGGCCTTGATAATCATCGCGTTCATGCACCAGTTGGGGTGCGCACCCCAAGGAGACGACTTGCGCACTCGCGCCATGCGCGCCACTTTGAGCTCGCCGAACACAGCCCGCAGACACTGCAGCGCCTCTGGCGAGGCGTCCTCCACAGCGCCGCCCTCAGACTCTTCGACCAGCGACGCGGCCGGCGACTCAGACCTCGGCGGCGGTGCTGGAACAAAGAGCTCATCGGAGTCCGCCCGAACACGAAAGCGCCCGTCAGGCAGTCGGAGCCGCGTCGCCGTTGGGTCTCGCATAGTCGCTGTCTCGTCTACGATGACCTCGTAGCGAATGAGGCATGGCACCCGCTCGCGCGACGAGAAGACGGTGCACTCTTCGACAGAGATGTTCACAATCCACTGTACAGATTCACTGCTGGTACAGAGTGGGTGAACGAGCCACATGGACTGTAGTCGTTGATTCAGCACTCGCAGACCCCTGCGCAGCTCGCCCTTGCGGCCGGTTCGATCGGGAAAAAAGCGGAGCATGTTGCTCAGGTTAGTCAACGTAGTCACGAACGTACGTTCGTCGTTGTACAGCTTTAGGCGCACTTCCTTCCGTCGCACGACACTGGCATCTACGTCGCTGAGCCCCTCCTCGGGGTCGCTGGAGGTCCAGCTGCCGTCACCGCCGCTGGTGCTGACGGAGTGAGTGCCTGCCTGTCCTTGATTGATGGCGTAGCTCTCAAGTTTGTCGTGAAAGTGCTTGAGCCGACCGGCAAGCCCGGTAGAGAAATCAAAGGTTGACACTGAATCCACAATCCACGCAAGGCGAAGCGCGATGTATAGCGACCGGCCGGCAAGCCAGAGCATAAAGTTGTGCAGCAGCTCCTGCGCGTTGGGGTCCTGGTGCGTGATGCAGACATGCGTGACTTGCAGCAGGCATTCCTCCAAAGTGTGTAGATTCGTGTCATAGAGCTGTCGGACGCACTGTTCCTGCTTTTCAGCAGACTGGTTGGTGAAGAAGATCCGCTGCAAATTCTCCAGCAGTGAGCGGCGATGCGCCGCCATGCGTCGGTGTGCTAGGTCGCCCATTCTGTGAGGCTCGCTAGCACGTCAGCGTCCGTGCTGGGGTCGCTCTTTAGGCTGTAGTGTGAAAGCTTTAAGGCGACGCGGGCGAATACCGAAATCAAGCGAAAAAAAAAAGGCAGGAAAAAAGAGATGCAGCTGGAGGCAGGTGCTGAGAGTTGAGTCCAGCAGTGTAGTTGAAGCGGTTCCCAATGAGATGATGAGGCACTGCCAGTCCCTCTCTTTTCTTTATCCATTGAGAAGCGGCAGTGATTCATCGAAAAGAAACGGAGGGGGGGGGGTAGAGCCCTCCCCATACACATGCGAGAGAGTCAACAAGAAGAAGCGCGTCAGCAGAGTACGAGAAAGATTCCTGTTGGGTGTGCGTGTACGCTTCTCGTGCTGCCTAATCCAACGTCAGGAAATCATTGACGCACAGAAGCACACTCGCACACACGCGACCGTGGCACACTGATTAGCCAGACGCACGCACGCACATAGCAGTCAAGAGAGCTCCCTGCATCTCTGTTGATCATTTCTCCTTTGCCACTTCTACTCCCCCCCCCCCTGCTCGACCGTTTACGTCGTTCACGTTGAAAGCACGCGGACGATCCATTGTTGGCTGTTTGTGTTACTCAAGGAAGTCAGCACCCCCCCCCGAGCATTCTACGGTGTAGGAACGAAGGTAGTGTACATGGCGTGTGTGCGTGTGTCTCTTGGCGGTGGACAATTCCAAAAGAGCCCTCACCAACCCACACGCACCGAAAAAAAAGGAAGAAACTCAAGCACACAGACGCAGAAGTTGAACCCATACTTCCCACTGCGCAGGGAATCGTTCAGGTTTGACAGTTTCCGCGAGAAAAGGGGGAGGGCAGGTGGAAATATAACTGAAGAAAACCTCTACAGAACCGCAGCGTTTCCTTCCCACTTCGTACTGCGGCCGCCGCCACTCTACATTGTCACTCCGTCATTTCGGGAATCGCCAACTCCTGCTGCACGAAATGAGCCTTTACAACCTCCGCTCCCTCGCGCATGACGGCATGAAAGACTTCCGTCAGACTCACCGTGCCGTACTGAGACACCAAGCGCATTGCGCTCGGCCGGTCTTCCGGGAGAGGCGGCAGCGTGACAGAGGAGAGAATCTGCAGCGCGTGGTACTCCCGCAAGGACGCAATCAGAGCAGTGCAACGCTCCTGTGCTGCCTCCGACCGCTTCTTCTTGCGCTCAAGCGCCATGAAAAAGGGCACATCTCGGAAGGCGTTATATGGAATGCTGCGGATGTGTGGCGCTCGTAGTCCTGCGTCCGCAACAAACGAAGAGCTCCCTATTCCCAAGGTAAAAGTAGATGATCCGGAGGACAGTGCAAGCTCTAGACGGCGCGGTACATCAGGCACGTCACTCAGCCTCCCGCCTTGCATTTGAAACAGCATTGTTGCTAAACAGCCGGCGAAGTCTGTGAAGCTGAGCAAGACAGCCTGCCCTGTGAACGACGACATCGCGCCCGCATACATCGACGGCGCTCTTCCAGCAGCGGAAGAACTCCCGTGTCGGGTCACCGCAGCGCGAAGAAGACGCTGAAAGTCGCAATAGCTTGCCCATGCCTGCGCGCATAGGGACGGTAAGTCGTGCTGCTGCCTGGCAGAGGCGGCGCACCACTGCAGCTGCCGGCACAGCTCGCACACCGCGGAAAGCGATATGCAAGGTGGTGCAGATGCGGCTGGCCCATCGCTGCTAGGTGCCAGAGTCTGGGATAAGAAGAGGTTGTGGAGTTGTGCGACCAGATGAGACGGCACGACTTGCACAAGGGGTATGTCTGTCACGACAACGTCTGCGCAGCCCCAAGGACGGCTTTGCGCCGCCGATTCGCTACCCTCGCCCCTGGTCGCCATACTGTCATCAGAGACAGCCATCTCAACTGTAAGAGAGCGGAAGGGTGTGAACAGAATGGACACGGTCCCGTCATCATCAGTTCCACTGGATGCTGTGGCGGCGACCGCCTCCACCGCGCACCGATACAGCATCGGCTGCTGCAGCGAGTCGGGAAGTGGAACTCGTAGAATTTCGGGGCAACTCGTCGGAGTGGCTTCTGCGGCAGCACCGCAGATCATGATTGCGTGGCTCACAGGAACTTGACTACAGCCAAAGAGAGGCACACGCTGATTCCGTTCCAGCAAACTCCACTCGGTCATGAAAAACGTTGATGCGGCCAGCACGGCAACATCAGAGTTGGCACCGCATTCCCCAGGAGAGCATAGCGGCAGCTCTGCCTTGGCGGCTGCTGTCATCTCCGTCAGAAACATCGCTGATTGCGAGTCTTCGCTGTATGCTTGCCCTGTAGATAGTGGCACTGTGTCCTCCACTACGCTGTTTCCTTGAACATTTATTACTTCCACAAACAGACAGGGACACTGCTGGAGTGGCGCTACCGCTGGGTAGACGGAGATGAGGCCAGGTGGAACCGTTACGTAGCGACCGGTGATGTACGGGTCAGGGCACATAGCAGCAGCGTAGAGCATGTGGCCACAAACATGTTCCTCAAAGAAAGACCACACCTTGGCAGTAATGGGTCGTTGAGTGGGGTAGTGCACCTCGTCCGCGTATACCACCACTGCCAGCATCAGCATTGCTTCGATAAAATCTGTGAAGCCGAGGGTCGGTTCGGAGACAACCGTGTCAAGCTCTGGAGAAAGAGAGGCTGCTAGCGGCTCCAGGCTAGCCACAAGGGGGCGGATGTCTGGGAAACCACCGTGACGGAAGATGGCGACCGCACAAGTCTCTTTGACTGCATCCAGTCGGGGAAGAGTGTCTCTGAGGAAGGCGCGATAGCCAGCCTCTGACAGGCGGCCAGTCACCGCGTACTTGCGGAAAAGCGGAAGAATTGCGGTGTGGAGTAGCGCCCCAACGATGTGTGTCACTAGTCGGTTCACATGCGGCGCCCATCCGTTTTTCGCCGGGCAAAGCCGCACCTGCGAGGATGCGTGAATGACGCACTGCGAGATGAAAGGCCGCAGAAAGGCATCAGCGGTGTACTTCACAGACTCTGTCAGTAGAACGTGATCCTCAGCGCTTTGACGTAGTGCAAGAAGAGCAGACTCCCGCCCACCTTCATCGCATTTCCCATGTCCCTCGCGCAGGCGCGTGTAGCGCTGGGTTTGGAAGATACGCACGCAGATCACCTTTATCATATCCACAAAACTGCTGAATCCAACAGATTCACCTTCGTGCGCCGCGCTCGACAGTTGCGGCGATGAGATCGACGGTGCTGCGGAGGCCCGCCCGGAGCGATGCGAACTTTGGGGCGTCAAAGATGTACACAGTGACCCAATGCCGAGTGAGAAGGCCCGTGACGAGACAGAAGCGGCGCCTGGCTCGCGCTCGTCGGCATTTGCCTGCTGCGCATCTTCCCTTAAGCACTGCTGCCCCCAAAGCTGGTCCAGCAGTACACGGAAGACCCCAACTGCGGTGCCAATGAGCTGCGCAGAGCTCAGAAATACAATCCAGCCGTCATAAGAGAGTCGCCCTGCTCTGAGTAGCTCACCATGACTCAGAGCGATGCCGAAGAGAAGTCGCCACGAGGACTCATCTTCTGAAGTCATGTGACGTAGAAGGAAAATACGGGGCAGCACGACGTTGGGGATGAAAGGGAGACTGTCACACAACCCTCAGCTTCTTTTCCAGCCTCCTCGATGAGTATATGTGTAGGTTGGAGAGTGGTGTCCCGTGCGTGAGCGACTAAGAACGCAAGATGAGAAAAGGAGAAGTAAGAGGGACGAGTACAGAGAGAGAGAGAGACCTACCCAGATCAAGCAGCAGCGGAATAACGAGAGGGCGTCCTCACCGTGAAAGTGGCCAAACAGCTCTTTTCACCAACTCAAAGGTGAGACACCACCACAGGTGTTGGAGGTGCACCGGAAAAGGAAGAAGGGGAGGGGGCGCGGGGTGCCGAGGAAGTGAGTTTAGGTTAGGGCTCAAGAAGTTTCTCCTGTAACCTCCTATTGGCCGCTTGGAAGTGATGATGTCACATTCCTGTGTACAGCGCCAGTGATTTGTCGGCCTCAAGACACTATTCGGCAGTAGTGCTACGAGAGGAGAAGCGGTAGGCATAAAACGGAAAATGCAAAGTGAAATCGAAGAGAAAGGAAGCGACAAGAAACGAGGGTTAGATGCACAGTAAGCAATCGCCATCTTGGCAGATACAGAGAGAAAGAGGCAGGCAATGCTAACAGCAGCGCTGGCCAAACAAACGACCTTTGCCTCCTCCGCACACAAAGGAAGAGAGAAAGAGAGAGACTCGAGCACAGCAACAGTCTCCTACCTCGAAACTCCTCGCTTCTTTATCTTCTACAACCAGCGCGAGAGAAAGGGGTTGTGCAGGTCAAACTCATCACCATCGTTTTGGCGGCGTTGCATCTGCGGTGATGTTCCCGCTATGGGCAGGTGCCTGGACAGTGGTAATGATGGTGGTCCACCAAGCGGTCCACCAGCCAGTGGTCGCGGCCACTGCTTGGAACTGGAAGAGACGCCCAGAGCTTCTCTTCGAGGCACCGTAAATGGGGACGCTGCACTCGAGAGTGGCGGCGCGCGCGCAGTGTCAAGAGGCGAGCCTCCACATGGAGGTCCCAAAGTGGCTCCAGAGATTCCCGATACCGGGGTACCGGGCGGAAAGGCGTCAAGGTGGTTGCGTCGCATGGGTATCCGCGAAACAGTGCGGCCCTCACCGAGAGACAAGCGCACCTGCTCGGAAACCGCGGATAGTGTACCGCGCTGCGACGACAGCGAAGTGCTGCCGCCTTCCCAGTGACTCGACGACTCCCTATCACCTCGGTCGAGTGCTACGTTGGTCCCACGAGGTATGGATATAGATGGCGGAGATGTCTGCAGCCCCTGTGGCGACGGTCCGCCGCTCTGAGAGAGCGGTTTCGGTTGTAGTGCCGAGGACGTCTCTGTTGATTGAAGTTCTGAGGTCACAGTCTTGGGGGACTCCCCATCTTTCTCTTCCTCGCGACCCCCGCTGCGGCACCAGCGGAGGGTCTGTATGCTTGCGGCGATAGTAATCACCACCACTGTGCCGACGATCTGCATGTAGCCCTTCATCTGGTACGGCGCACCGTCCTCGTGGGGGTGGACTTCGTAACTGCTTTTGTTGTATCCTTTTTCCTCGGCCCACTTCCCCAGCGTTTCGATCAGCTTGCAGCGGTATCCGCCGCGGCTTTTCTCTGTGTCCTTGGACGGGTTCGTCCGTGGCTCTGCTAGGGGTGCGAAGAAAGCTGAAGCAGGTTTGGCAGTTTCTTCTGGCCGAGGGGCCTCGGATGGCGGTGATGTCGCCTCCTGCGATGTTTTCGCTGTTGGAGGTGCAACAGGCCACCGAGGAGTAATGGCCGCGCTCTCAGAAGTCTTGGAAGGCTCTGCAACCGCCGCCACTTGCGTCCCTGTCTGCTTCGCCACCTCTGACAACTGCACGTCGAGGGTCTGCAAGCGCCCCAGGAGCTCCTGAATCGCAGCGTCACGGGCAGTCTCGAGTGCCCTCTTCTGCTCCGTTAGTAACGTTATCTTCTCCGAGGTAGCAGCAGAGGCGTCGCTCTGACTCCCCACAGCCGCACGCGCCGTGTCTGTGACCGAGTCTGCTGCCCCACGAATGTTATCAAACGTCTCAGCAGCTTTCCTCACCTCTTCATCCAACACCTGGACGTCTTCCTGCACCTGTGCAAGTGGTTTATTACTCTCTAAGAGCGCACTTACCCTGCTCTGAAGTGTCACCGAGGCACGTCTCAGAGTTAAGAGATCTTGCTGGAGGGCCTCGAGCCTCTTTCCCATGGACATCTGTAGTTCAGTGACGATGACCTTGGCGTGCTGTGCCGCAGACGACTTCTCCTGCTCCTGCTGTTTCGTGAGGTCGGCTGTGGCTGCCTGAAACCGTGCCCTTTCCTCGTCTATTTTGGTAAGCACTTCCTTCCGCTCTGCAGTCAGCCGCTCTTGGGCCCCTGCTGTCTCTTTTCTGAGTTGCGCGGCACTCTCAGCTACCGCATAACCCTTGAGCTTCACCTCTGCCCTCCTCTCCTCCGCCCTTCCCATCGTCTCTGCACGGCGGGCTTCCTCCTCGGCCTTTTGCGCTTCTGCATCCAGTCGCCTTGCCTCTGCGAGGCGAGCCTCCTCAGCTAGTCGGGTCTCCTCCGCGCGTTGTGCCTCCTGGGCTAGACGAGCCTCTTTGGCCTTGAGATGTTCCTCCGCTTGCCTCGCCTCCTCAGTCAGTCTCTCCTCATCCGTCTTCCGCCCTTCCTCTGCACGCCTTTCCTCCGCAGCCTTTGGTGCTTCCTCAGCTTGGAGAGCCCCTTCCCCCGCTGCGCGCTCTAGCGCCTCCTCTGCGCTCCTAGCCACCTCCTCGACTTGCCTTGCCGCTTCAGTCTGACGAGTCACCTCCTCCGCTGACCAAGCTGCTTCAGCTTGTGTCGCAACCTCGGCGTGTTGAGCAGCCTCAGCCTGTCGAGTCGTTTCTTCGTTTATGCGAACTTGCTCCACTTTTTGGACTTGCTGGGCAGATTTCGTTTCCTCCAACAACTTTGACTCCTCGGCCTTTCTGTACATCTCCTCAGGGTAACGGGCCTTATCCTCCTGCCGCACCTCCACAGCAATCCGAACCTCTTCCGTTCTTTGGATCTCCTCAACTATGGGTGCATTCACCTTCTCTTCCGTGTACGGATTCGTGTCTGTTGTCGTGGCAACCGGTGAAGGTGAGGGCTCTGCCTCCATCGGCGGATCGACCGGCAGCGGCGATTGCCTACTATGGTGTACTGCTGTATCCTGCACGTGGTCGGTTGCATGTAAAGCGCCACTGTCCAAAGGGTCTGGATCGTTTCCCTCAGTCAGAGAACGAGCTGCTGATGGCAAGGAGTCCTCCCCCATTGCAACTTTGTAGGAAATCACCTTTTCTAGTACCTTCTGTGATGCGTCCACTTCTGCAGCGCTCCAGGCCTCCGTTGCCGTTCTCTCCTTTTCCTCGCAGTGTCTGTCCGCCGTTGGCACGGCACATTCAGTCTGCCTCACTACCTCCTCCTCTCGCTCCGCCTGCACGGCCCTTCGCGCCTCTTCGACGTTGAGGATCTCTTCAGACATTCTGGTCATCTCAATCACCTTTTGCTCTTCAGCAGCAGCGGCAGCAGCTTCATGAGCCAGTTGCACCTCCGGTACTCCGTGCTTGGTAAAAACAGCGTCACCAAGCGGGATGTCCACCGAAACTTCGACAACAGCCTCCTTGAGAGGGTCTGAGGGACCTACAGAATGCAGATATTCCGGTACAGGGACTGGCATAGCCAAGTCCAACTCCACCTGCTGCGCGCCTTCGGGTAGTGGCACAAAATCGTCACGCGCCAGCACGTCTTCAGCCGTCACGAGCGTCGGGGAGGATCTGGGTGAAATGCCCAGTAACACGATAAGGTAAACACAGGTGAGCACGAGCCGGAACCCACATCGCTGTGTGTCCGTGACAGCTGACATGGCTCTTCTGTGTTGCTTCCTACAAGAAAACAGTCACGAAAAGGGGGAAAAAAAGAGAAACACACGAACAAGCTCGAGAGAAACAAGAAACAAACACGAGTCACACGTGTTCTCAGAAGAAATAAACCCCTCCCCACCCAAAAAAAAAAAAAGTAACGGCCCCTCGGGAGAAAAGCGGGAATGTCAGGTTTTGTGGGTTCGTAATTCGGTGCTTTGATTAATGAGAGCCAGCGGGGTGCTTGAACGAGGAATATCGTCAAGAGCGAAAGCAGAAGAGCACAAAAAAAAGAAAACAAAATGGTGGGGGGACTAGTGAGCAGAAACGAGTGGAGAACGGACTCAGAAAACAACAACAAAAACCTCACACGCACGCACACAATAAGGATGATCGAGTGGTGGACAGTAGACGGGTGAATTAGCAAAAGAGAACAGAAGCGACACGCACGCGCCTGTGCACATGCGCACAGGCAATAACAAGCAGAACGTTACAGAGGTAGGGAAGTGAACTGATCTTCTCGACAGTAAAATATCTCCCAAGGAGATATCATATTGGGCAAGATCCCTTCTTTTCGCCTCTCAACCCACCAGCTTTTGAATCGGCAGCGGTAGCGGTTTCAGAGACCGAGGGTGATGCTGGTATCTCTACTTTTAGAAGAAGTGCAACGACGGTGATGCGTATGTGTCTTAGCGAGTGTGTTCTTTTCGTGTGTAGGGGTGTGGGTGTTCCTTTTTCACATAGAGACAGTACAAAACTGAAAAAAAAAAAAACGCATATGTAATCGCTCCTGTGCACGCAAGTATGTGCGTATGTGCGTGTATGCGAGGATGATAGGCAGCATTCAATGCAGTTATTGTGAGAAGAGCAAAGTGCAAGTCATCAGCACACAGAGGGAGTAGAATAGAAGCAAGACAGAGAGTAAGGATTTTTTTTCGACGCGGCCATGTGATCATCATTCACTACAGCCATAGCGGTACCGAGCACATACGTGGGTGGGAAAGAATGCGTCAGAAAGCCACGGACCCTAAAAGCGCGCCGTCTCGCTCTTCCACGCAGCTTTGGGTGGGCCCAAGAGCAACAACAAAAAATGTTACCGTCCCACAAAGAACCTGCACAAAGTGTAGCTCAAGGAGAAAAAAGCTCAACAGTTCCATGGCTGACTGTCTGCCATTATCCGGCTTGATTCTCGTTTTCCTCTAGGTTTTGATGAGGATCACAGTCGCGTACACATACACCGGTGAGAGGTGAGCCCCTACATGCAAAACGCACGTCTGTTGAGAATGTTTCGCTGACTCTCGGCTTCGCGTTTTCGACGGCATTCAGCGTGCCTGCTTTGGCTGCAGGGAAACAAGAACAATCGGAATGTACCAGGTAGACATACATAAATGGTGAATAACCCCTCGGCAATGAGAGGGAAAAGGGGGCAGCGAAGACAAATCCTGATAAGAGTCCGTACACGCGGTACTAGATATGGGAACAGTGAGAGGAAGAGAGTCAGCACAGCTAAGCCTGAGAGGCTCAGCAGCGCCGCAGTCGGCCGATGCCAAAGGGCTCAAGGAGAGTGTCTCTATTTCTTGGATGGCGCGTAGTACTTAAAAACATCTCCACCGATCAAATCGATGCGAATAGGCTCACGACCACCTTCCTCCGTGCCGGTCCCGACCACCATCGACGTGCCCCCAACGCGCGAAAGCCTCGCCGGTGGCCGGTTCTGCAGCTCCGTTGGAATTGGCGGAGGCGAATCGTAGCCCACCTCCTCCAGAGTGCGGCAAGGGCCGTACGACTCTCCCGTCAGAGGGTTGTGCCTACGTACCTTGGGCTCCGGCACCTTGATTTCTACCACCTCCATCGGCTTCGTGTCTGGCGCTGGCGCACCAGCAGAAGAACGTCGACGCACTGCTGCTGCGAACTGTTGATCAGCTGCGGCTTTGTCCAGGATCTGGTCGGACGACATCATCGGCTCTGGACGCAGTCGCCACTCTGAGTCAGCGAGCGACTTCGCAAGCGTCAAGTCGTCGTGGGAGGCCTTGAAAAGCACGACCACGTGCTTGTACTCCTTTTCAGAGGCAATGTAAAGTGGCGTCTTGCCGTCTTCGTTCGAAAGTGAAGTGTTTGCATCGGACTTGAGTAGCAGATACACGGTGTCGTGGCGACCAGCTTGCGCAGCTGCGTACAGAGGGGTTTCTTGTCGCGCGTTGCGCACATTCAGGCCGGCACCGGAGCTCAGCAAGCAGGACAGAATGTCTGCAAACCCGCACCTTGCCGCCACGTGCAGAGCAGTTTCTCTATGCGGTCCGTTCACTGCGTTCACATCTGCCTTGCAGGCGATGAGGTACTTCACTACGTCCAGACGGTGATTGTACACGCTAATGTACAAGGGTGTCTCGCCGTCGGCACCCTTGCCGTCGACAGCAGCGCCTAGTCGCACCAGCTCCTCGATCACCGGCAGAGACACGGACAACTTCATACACGCAAAGTACAGCGGAACATAGCCCTCCCTGTTCACCGCATTTACGGCGTTGTTGGCGGCTGCATTGACGAAGGCTCTTACCCCTGCGACATCGTTGCTGAGAATAACGTCCTCGAGCGACATAACAGAAGCAGCGATTGTGCTGGGGCGAAGGAGGCACCCTCACAATGAGTACGCATGTGAAGGATAAGAGGCGTCCACGCACCCAGGTATGCAGACAGAGGTGCCACAGCAACAAAGAAAAGGTAAGAGGGGTAGGAGGCGGAAAAACTGTTGGGTTACTTGGCTCCAAAATGTGCTCGTTGTTCATGAGGCGGCAAAGGTACCAAGCGACGAAAGAAGGATGCATTCAATGTGTGGCAGTTGGAGTAAAAAAAATGCATGCCGCCAACAGGGAGCAGCGAAGGGGGACGAGAGAGTGCGTCCAGAGCAACGCATTGTACTGGCAAGGAAAAGGCACTAGCACCCACCTCCGTGCTTTAGTTCAGTAGCCCCTTTTTTCCTATTCGGAGGGGGCAATGCACACTCGCACACACATATGCTGAACCAGTCCATAAGATTACCCTCTTTACCGGCTAATATTGTGTTTGTTGACTCCTCAAGATCTTACTCGCTGCTTACTCAGTGCAAACACTGCGCTTATAGACGTCGCTTACAGTTGTTATAACTCATCCTCCACCACGACATACTCCGGCAGGTAGGGAAGGTTACAGTCGGTGTTGTAGCAGTTACTACTGCAAGTGTACACGAGAACATTGCTGAAGTGCACCGTCAAGTTCTTGACCTCGTCGATGTCCTTGGTGAGGTAGTAGACAACAGGGGCTGTGAGCTGCATCTCAAACTGGCGCGTGGCGCCACACGCGGGGCACGGCGGCGGCAGAAAGCCCCCGTTTACACCGATTGGCATCGTGGACGTCCGTAGTGGAGTGCCGCCGGGGCACCATCGCACACACTGGGATGGGGTCCTCTCCATCTGCTCCATGTACGCACGCACACACGCTTCTGCGGGAGACTCATCGTCTTCCTCGAAGCCACTCGTATCCAGCGTCACGCTGCTATTGTACATGGACTCCGCAGCGGCCAGCTGCTCCTTGATCGAGGGCTCCTTCTTCCATTTGGGCGGCGGCTCTTCATACAGATCAAGCGCAAGACCACTCGTGTACAGCACACCTTTCAGGGGTGCAGTCATGCCACGTGACGCGAGCGGGAATGTGGGCTGCTCCTCTGGTGTCTTCTCTACCGCACCATCTGTGTTGCCGGTATTGTCCTGCGGCGCCGCCGGTGACGGTCTTGCCTCCTTCGACGGTTCATCATCCCTGTCCCAGTCGTCGCTGACACCAAACAGCGGTGCATCGTTCTCCGCCTTTTCCTTCTCAGCCTTGGTTACCTTCTGAGCTTCTGCGCTAAGCTGCTGCTGCAACTCGGCAAAGTACTCACGGCTAAAGTTCTGACTCCGCAAGGCAAAGCAGAAGCTTGTGTGGGAGTTTGCAGCTGCGGCAGCAGCAAGACCGCTCTTCTTGTCAGAGCCGGGGGTCAGTGCAGGCATCCGTGCGCCTCCTTGGAAAGGGGCGGTCGCCGTTGGTCTACGTGTACAGGCGGCACACACAAGAATGTACAGCACTCGGTCGTAGACCTCGAGGGGGGCATACACCTGGCAGAGAAGCGAGACCTGGGCAGTGGACTTGCACTGTGGGCACTGAAAGTACTTGCTTAACGCACCACTAGATTGCTGTTCCGTTGCGCTCGCGCCGACGCGGAAGTACACAGCTTGGCCTCCGATCTTGGACGTGTACGGGTCCGCCACATCCTCCTGTGCTGCCTCGCGTTGAGGCGTCCCGATCCAGACAGGGGGTAGATCGACTCCACTCATTCTTGTCGCACTCACACTTGCTGGGCTAACGAAGTGCTATGGAAGCAGTGGATCGCTGACACGCTAGGATATGAGTCACACTTCTCAAGAAGCTGGAATGAAAGAAGCAAAATGAGCTAAAGAGAGTCATTCGACACTGAAATGCGTCGGCGTCGTTTGTCGGCGCGTGCATACGGCAATGGTCGTGCCGTCAAGGTCCCTCCAGAAGGCTGGATGAAACGGCAGAGGAAACAAGAAGCTCCCGATCCCTGTTCAAACTACCCATAACTCAGGTTGAACTCAGGAACCAACGCTTCTCACTACCTCACTTTGCTTTTATCCTTTCCTGCTCAGACGTTGGATCTCTTTAGCAGCGGTATATGTTGTTTTGTCGGTATGGCACTCAATGGTCAAAGGAGTGAAGCGCATGCTGCGTGTTGCACCATCTCTGTCGATCATAGACGACAGTGGCTTGTGCACTTGCATTACTGTCGCCAAGCTGCACGCAACACCGCTGCACACATGAGCAGGTAGGACACCACATCTACACCCCCATCACCCATGCGCACACCACACCTCCATGACACACAGGATGCAATCGAGAGTGGAGGCTAGAGAAAGAAGACGCGGGGTAAGAGCAGGCGAAAGAGGAGAAAAACGAGAAAAGTGCGTTTTCTTTATGTTGGGTCTGGAGAGCTGCCACAGGATCCTCCGCGTCTGTCGCGTGGCCTTTTCATAGCAGAGCTGACTCTCAGCGGCTACAGCAACAAAGTCGACGACGTTTGTGTACCGACATCTGAATACTTTTACAAGAACAGCAAGTTCCTCGCGCATACACCAACGTAACTCGCTCGCATACTCCGCAAGAGGTCTGCGCACCCCCATGAGTACCTGGGCAGGTGCAGGTTCGCACAAAGACCCGATGCCGGCGAGAGAAGACGCTTGACGTGCACAGTTAGAACAGCTTGATAAGGGGGACTGTCAGCCAGTCTTGTCCGTACGCCTGCGCAAGGTAAAACGCTGTGTTGTTAGGGCACTTTGCATCAACGCCTGAAACAGTGCACGACTTCAACGGAAACAGCTCGAACCCCCTCGATTGCCCTTCACCGGTCTTGGCTATGCCGTTCACCAGCGTCGTCTCGTGAAACTCGGCGCAGATGCGGTTTGTGCACTTGCGCCAGACTCGTAATTCAGGGTTACGAGCACCCTTCTTCACAATGGACCGGTGACCAAAGCACTCCTTCTCCAGTGCAGCGGAGACAATGTCGAAAGCGCCTGGAGATGGTACCAAGACCCCAATGTCAAGATCTGCATCCCACAGCACAAGACGACCAAGCCTGGTGGAACCGAGCAGCGTGCCGTTCAGCAGCCAGTTGCTCATCGCGTGCCGCTTGAGTACCTGTTCCGAGCATTCGAGAGCGTTGTGAAACGCCAAGTCACGGTCAAAGTACACATTCGAGCAGTACGAGATCGTGATCCAAGAAACCACCGCGACAAGCGTCACAATACCACCCCG
Source organism: Leishmania panamensis (assembly GCF_000755165.1). Lineage (NCBI taxonomy): Eukaryota > Euglenozoa > Kinetoplastea > Trypanosomatida > Trypanosomatidae > Leishmania > Leishmania panamensis. The sequence continues at coordinate 1,413,889 of NC_025866.1, read as the reverse complement.
CGTCCACATTAACCCTGGAAGAGTCGTATCTGCCTCCGGCAAAGGCGCTGAAGACTCGTTTTGAACACCTACACCTGTTTCGGCCTTGGGCAAATGCTGAGGGGTGGCGCTCATCGTGGGGGTACCCCTAAGAGCGAAAAGCACGTGAGGACTAATGGTGGCGTGTGTGTGTGTGTGTATGTGACAATTGGTAAAATTAGTATGACACACTGCAGGTTGCCGTGTCTTCACCTCAAAAAAGGCACGAGACACAAGGCAGCGCTTGCAATGACAATGCGGATGTAAGAATAGAACTCCGAAGAAAGGGTGTGTGTTTCAGCGTAAAAACAAGTAGTGGTGGTGGGGGTTGAACGGCCTACACACACATCGCAGAGCGAACTAAGATGGAAATCGGTCGGAGAGAAGGGGTATGACGATATAACAGCAGAGCAAGTCATAGCACAGGGATAATGAGCATATCGAGATAATCAGGAATCTCGCGTAGAATAAATGGATATTACAAACGCTCAGGTAATTGCGCAGGCACAAAATTTCTCCCAGAGGTTAAACAGAGAAAAAAAAGAAAGGTGGGTTAGCCCGAATGCGTTGACTGTGTTCTGTTTTTTTTTTTGTTTCATTTCCCTCCCGCTCGTCGATGGAGAGGAGCTCACAAAGTTGCCACCGCTCTGGTACGAAGCACCCTTCCATGCGCCCCCAAAACATGAACAGTTGACCCGGTGCACACGTATACACACATGCATCACATCACATCACAGTTGCTCACCAGTCATTCTCTCTCTCTCTCTGATGTCTGACGCCGCTGCTGGCCAAGTCACGAAGAAAACACAAACAACACCGCTGCAAGTAGTTCGCGCTTCCACAACGGAGGAGGCCTTTGCAAGGCCGACAGTCGCTCAGATGCGTCCGCAAAAAACTGTCGTGCCTCCTGCTGCGCGCCACTGATTTTGGCGCGCTGGGCAATGCGTCGCATCAGCTCGCGTTTCCAAGCACTTGAACTAGCAGGAATCAGCGACGCCAGCACCCTCTTTGACCAGCTCAGCTGAGTTTTACCAGCCGCGGCTGTCGCCAGTGCGCACGCAACCCACAGACCCTCGTCATGCCAAGCTGCGCGCTCGTAAAGAACGTCGAAGTACACCTCAGCCCATGACGGGTTACTCGAATCGCTTGTCTGGCTTACATTCGAACTTCTCACCATCATCTTGGCCAATTCGTGTAGAACACTGCGACGCTGTATGATGCCAGAGAAATCGAAACGGTTAAGAGCAGCAAGTACAGCGTCTGTGGTGCTGAAAAGTGAATCCCGCACCCGTTCAGCGACGATGCAAACAACTTCTTTTCCGGTTGCAAACTCACCCCTCTCGTTGGGCGATTCGTGAACCAGTACAACTGCTTTTTCGAATTCGAACGCGAGAGATCGGGAGCTGTCCGCGTTGAGGACCGCAGCGCCATGGTGTACGAAGGCCGACTGTGTCTGCAGAAGAAGTGAGCGCCACGTCCGCTCCTGAAGTTCCCGTGCCAACCAAAAGTAGACCTCGACACTAGGCTCCGTCAAGAATGTGGAAGTCGCAACAGGCGTCGCTACCATACGCCGACGCTGCAGACCGCTATCAAGCACAACCAAGCGGCAGAGCTCCCACTGCGCAGATTCGAGAGTGAGTCCCTTGATAACCTGCTGAAGCGACTGCTGAACACGTTCGCTGAGGTGCTGGTTGCAGCTGAGCTCTATGGAGCCGGCGCCGCGCCACAGCCCTTCCCAGATGCGCCGAGAGAGCTGCCGATCACCATCCCGCAGAGCGCCTGGAACACAACCGAGGCAGTCAACGAGCACCTCGTACCAACAGCCTGAAACCACCGCACCCCACCGAGCGTCAACTAAATCCTCCATGAGTCTCGGCAACGCAACGTCGTAGATCGCCTTCACCTCAGGAGCTGCGCCACGAACAGACAAGTTGCGAAGGCACTGCAGTGCGCAGATATAAGACGGCAGGTCACTACGCAAAAGGTAGGGGAGATGCAAGGCGAGCGCACACGGAAGCTGAGCTGGTGGCGCCGAGTCAGCTGCACTTTCTTGTAACCACGCCTGCAACAGTATGCTCAACAGCGATACCATGATGTTGAGGCACAAAGCATCAGGAATGTTGTTAGTACGCCTCTCTCTTGGTAGTTGCCCCAGAAGATAATTAAGGCAATGTGAAGGGGGATCCAGCGAAGCATCGGCAGATAGCAGAGGGAACGTCTCCATGAAATCGCATGCAGTGCGGTACACTTGCCCTAGACCAACGTCGTTTGACAGCAGCCGCGCCGGGTGGCGAGTCTTAGCTGATGCGTGCCGCGCAAGGTTGCACAAAACATCAAGAGCATCAAGAACATTGGTCGGTGTGGCACCAGCAGTATTTGAGAGCACTCTTTGTGCCAGCTGAGCTGTAACGCGATGAATAGCTACGGAAAGTGAACGCGCGTCGTCTTGGCTGAGGTTGTGCTCCGCAACAGGCAGAGACTTCAACACCTGCCTACCAGATGGTTTGGCGCCACTATCAGCAGTGTCTGTCGACTCCGATGCATGCAGTAACGAAGAAGCTCCACGATACACTGAAGGGTGCACATCGTTGCTTGCAAAATTGCCGACAAGCCAGAGAACACACCGAAGGCTATCATCCTCGAACTCGGACCCTGTATTACCGTATAAGAGGAGCTGTGGTGTGAATAGAGCGTGGATCTCTCTCTGAACGGAGAGCGGGAGTCCTACTTTTACATGAGCACGACACAGAAATGCTACCATCTCGGGATCTCGCATCGGCACGACCGTTTCCTCTGTGATTGCAGTCCACACCTCATAAATGCAGTGGCGCACAATCATCCAAAAAAGACGTTCGCTAATATCCCCCATTGTGAAGACCGTAGCGTTGCGCATTGCATAACGAACCACACAAATAGCAACATCTTCAACGCTTTTCGCAGTGGAACAGAAAAACAGGTTAGATAGCTGAATAAGAACTGTAGCTAATTCCACGGACATCAATGCTTCCGCGGACTGTTTTCCGTTCACAACGCCAATTGTTTGCGGAGCACTGGAAAGGAGAACTTGATCAAAAAGAAGCCAGCAACTTAATTGCAACCACTCGCTCAGCTCAGACTCCACCGGAGAGTCTTTAGCATCCCTGACACAAAGGTGGAGCAACCGCAGTAATGGCAAAGGGTCCCATGAGGGCATTTTACAGACAACCCCGGTGGAAAAAAAAGCCCCTAACAGACGGATATTGCTAAAGCAAAAAGCAGTCGCTATATTACTTTCATGGTCACAAAACAAGCGAATACACTCCAACACCGATGTGTTTCGCAGTTGCAGTACTTCCGCTAGACGAATTGCAGAAAAGCTTTTCTCCGTTTCGTGTGGAAGCATTTCTGCAGATGTCTCACCTAAACATAACTGCCAAAATGAAAGAGAAGATGCGCACTCATTCGCCACACGTAAACATCTTTCGCAGCGAACGCACTCGGATCTGTCTTTCTGGAAAACCTCGGATAGTAGTTTCAGATGCAGACTTAGTGAGGTGTTCAAGGTCCGCCAAACACCACATGATAGCATTTGAATCGTTTGCTGTCCTCCATACCAGCCCCAGCGATAACTGCAAATAATAGCTTTGAGGAGACCATCGCTCTCTCCAAATACTGCGTCGCTAACAACGAATAAAAGAGGAGAGAGGGTCTCTGCTTTCGCTTCCCTGACAATAATCAGCAAGACACCGAGTACTTCGCGAGCCACCGAGGTGACAAGAGCCGCCTCCACGGCTTTTGGAATGCACTGCTCATCAACGGCAGCTGCACATACGAGATTCTCCACGCGATGAGAACTTCCCAACATTGCCTTAAAGTGGTCTTGTGCCTGCGCACTACTTGCATTCCATAGCTCTACAAATCGATCAAAACGCTCAAAAAAATCTATGTCATTACTATTCCCCGAAAAACAGTTATGCAATTCTCCCTCTATGCTCTCATTGGTGTCGAATGCAGCAAGGATGCGAGAAATAACGCGAAGACAGTGGCGCTTTTGTGAGAAATAGGCCGTTTTATGCAAGGCTTGAAGTAGAGCTTCAAAAGAGCAGTGCGGAATCACACATGTGAGCTGTGAAGAGTAAACACTATCACACAACGCTAATAGGACGTCCAAAACTGCAGCAAAAGCATCAGCGGCGTTGTCGCTGTGCAGCCTGATGACAATTCGTTCACAAAAGGAAAATAGGTCCAGGACTAACGTCCAGTTGTTAGCGATGAGTTCACGAAACAAAAATCCCTCGTCTTCCGCATCTTGCAAAACAAAGAATAGCAGAAATTCGCAGATTTCCTGGCAACACAACAAGAAATCCATGTTTATTACTTGTTTCACCATCCTATGGCACGTACGTACCACCGACAGAAGAAGGCACTGCGTTGTCTCAGCTCGCTGAGGACGCCTGTGCAGTCCCACTGTAGCTACCTCAAGCACAACTGTGAGAAGTCGAAGCACCCATTTTGGTACACAAAAAGAGAGAGCAATGCAACACTCAAGCCAATAGCACACTGAATCCCTCAGCTCTGCCACAAAAATTGGTGCATTGCGCAGCAAGGAGATACAGGAAGTCAATAGCTGTATGTTGCTGGAGAGAATCTCGTGAAATATGGTATCGTAGAAAGCGACCTCATTTGAGAGTACAATATCTCGACATGTCAAAATAAGATCGTGACATGCCTGAGAAAGAGAGTCAGTGCGAAAAAAGCGCCATGAGGGTGAAACAGGGGCTGGAGCAAGGGAAGAAAACAGAGCGGTGGCGCATGCAACAATTACACCCCAGGAATGCTGTACTAAAGTGCTTAGCAAGTGTGCGTCCTCACAGATATCAGGGTCACTTCCATGAAGACAAGCAGCGCACGCCTGTACGAGAGACACATACACATCGCTTGGTATAGCGTCCTGCGAAACAAGAAGCTCAGACAAAAGGGACAACATGGTGTGCTTGAAGAAGACGTTGCACAGAACATCGACTGCGGTTGTGGCGCAGAGTTCCTTCACAGCATCACACACAATGATACAGCTCGCGTGTTGTTTCGCCTCATTTTCGGCGAAGGTGCAAAGGCGTGCATACATGCACGAGAAAAGTCCTTTTGCACGATTAATGAAAATTGAGGAAATGAGTTCAGATTCGAAAGGTTCCTCGTGACGTACTTGCGTTACAGCTTCAAGGTAGTCTGAGTCGTTATTGTACTGTCCGCTTGTTAGCATTCCACTGTCGAGAAACATCTGCCTCGAGAAACGGCAAAGCACATAAAAGGCCCTTTCTGCAACCATGCGATGAGGTGATACCAAAAACAGTTCTCGTGCAAACACCACCAGTGAGTCCGATGCAACATTTACACAGAGAAAGAGATTGAGCAGTTCAAGTTGCGCCGGCACGTCGTGATGTAGGCCTTTTCCGTGACGGCGACACAAGTGTAGCAACTTTAGAAGGTAGAGCTCCTCTGTGGTGGGCGGAAAATGTGTGTGCAACAACAACCTCTTCACAAATTTAAGGATAGCGACAGTCGTGCAGCTGCACTGCTCTTCGATTGAAAAACGCAGTTTTTCAATCAGGTCGGCTAACAACAGGCGCTGCTCTGAAACATCTATGACACGTATAGTGGTTGCCAGTGCTGCGTAGGCATCGGCACGCACGAATGGGTCACCGCTATCCGTCAGGAGCCACAGAATGTTCGAGCTCTGCCACCAACTATACGAGGTTTCTTGCAGAAAATGTAAAAATGGGCAGAAGAGAAGCTTGTTTGTCTTTGTTTGAGCAAGTGCATTAAGAATAAGATGCGTAAAAGGCTTAACAGCTGCGGGTTCCCACGAGTGCCGGACCTGCTTCAGTCGTCGGTACGCATTGACACAGAGTGGAACAACTTTTTCATTGAGCTGCGGCGCCGCGAGAATTTTCTCGATTATACCGTCCAGCTCGTCGCAAAATGCAGCAATGCGTTGCTTGTCCAAAATGCGACCAGGGGCAACCTCCAAAGATACGAGGGCGTCGAGTAGTATTGCAAGAGTGAAACACTCTAACTCATGTCGTGCTTGGAAGAGAAGCTGCTCTGGAGGTGGGCAGCCCGGGTTTTCATCTGCCATGATTGCAATGACACTGGCCGCCGCTCGGAGACCATCTGACCGTTTCCACTCTGTCAGGTCTCGGTAAAGCGTGTCAAATAGCTCACTGGAGAGCCTTTTCTCAGCAAAGGATCTAAAGAATTTGATTGTGATGATAAACGACTTTTGAAACGTGGCATTAACGACAACTTGAATGTCCGCCAGCATTGGACGCACTTCAATGGCAAATGCACGAAAAGCGTTCTCGGTTTGAGTAGTGGGAACAGTCCAACAGACGTTGGCAAATTGTTTGAGAATGTATACCTTGATGGTGAGTTTGTCTGTTTCACGCAGCTGCTGAAAGAGGGCAGCCCAGATGGTGGTGTGCATTGAGCCAGCATTCAGTGTAATGAGCGCACCGATGATTTGTTTCGCCTTGTCACCCCAAGGCGTCTCGAGATATCGGAAGGCCACACCAATGTTATGTGTCAGGGTTGCTGCATTCTGCGACTGCTGCTTTGCTTCGCCCCAGAGCAGCTCCAGCAGCTGCTCTTCGCATAGCATAATTCGAATGCGTACGCGAGGTAGAGCGGATGAGTGAAAAAGAAACACAAGAGCGTGAAATGAAAAAGTAGTCGCGTATTATTTTTCTTCCGTGGCACCACATTCCTCACTTTGCTGCTGTGTTGGGGGGATGTAGTTCTTTGTTAGCGCGGACATGTAAAAACAAGCAAGGGCCGTCAAGGAGTGGAGGGGTGGTTGGGCGGGGCTAAGGATGCATTTTTCGCCCGTGGGTTCTCGCAGCTGCCTCTGAAAAATGAGTTGCTGGGCTTCGAGGTCACCGTTCTGCGTGGGAAGCGTTGGGAAAGGGGGCTTGCGTTCTTTTCACTGAAAAGCATCGCTGCTGTCGGGGCGGGTTCTGTTGGTATCGACGGAATCGTGGGGGAAGGAGGGGGGAGGAAGAAGAGCACCGCGCGTCTGGGATTGGGGAAGGGGGGAAAGTGTCATCGCAAATCGAAAAGGTCGGTCCGGCCACGGCATTCGAAGGGCTTCTCGGTTGGCTCCTTTCTGCTAGCGAAAAGCAGCTTTATGTGCCACCGAAAGAAAAGCTCCTCCCGTTGGATTCGAACCAACGACCTGTAGGTTAACAGCCTAACGCGCTGCCGACTGCGCCAGGGAGGATTCGAAAACCCGCAGCTGAATCCACGCGGAGTTGTCCTCGCTAGCTTTGCCGGAGCAAAAAAATGTCCTTCCGGCCGGAATCGAACCAGCGACCCTGTGATACCTGCAGTCTCTACAGTCACATGCTCTACCAATTGAGCTACAGAAGGTTGTATCCATCAGGGAACGAACTGCGAATACCAAAGAAATGCTGCCGACTAAAAAGAGAGGCCACTGCGAGAATCGAACTCGCGACCCCCACTTTACGAGAGTGGTGCACTGCCACTGTGCTAAGCGGCCTTTTTCCCTGTAGTGAAAATGAGGCTACATGAGTGGCGAACACGGGTTTCTGGGCTCACGTCCGAAAATGACGAAACGTGGCCGCTTGGTCTAGTGGTATGATTCCCGCTTCGGGTGCGGGAGGTCAGGGGTTCAATTCCCCTAGCGGCCCTTTTCCTTGCACCGCGTGCCGCATAAAGCGGCACGCGGTGAGTGGGCTTAGACGTGATTCCCCCCTGGCGCAGTCGGCAGCGCGTTAGGCTGTTAACCTACAGGTCGTTGGTTCGAATCCAACGGGAGGAGCTTTTCCCCCCACGCGTGGGAGGGGGTGCGGGTGGGAAGGATGAGGAGGGGCGGGTGGGCAAGGGGGTATGGTGGAAACACGGGGTGGGGGGTGCCATCGCACATGCGTGCCAAACGAGTCGATTGTCGCGGCGATTTGTCTCTTATCTGATACCCAACGCACAACTCAAAGGCGGTAAAAAAGCACGGGGCTGCGAACTGCAAGCTTCTCTCAAAGGCGGGTGGCGCTCACCGCGTGACGAGCTGCGAGCCGGGCGGCTTGGGTGGAGGTGTGCCCTTTCCCTTGGAGAAGAGGGCGTGGATGCGCTCATGCTTCTGGAGGTCCTTCTCCGTCAGCGACGGTCGCGTCGTCTCCAACGACGCCCACAAGTCGTCAATCGACACCACCCCCGCTCCCGCCACAGCCTTGTTGGAGACAGCCACTTCAGCCCCACCGCGAGCGGCCAGGCAGAGCTGCTTCAGCGCGTCCCCCATCTTCTCCCGCGTCACGCCGTCGCCGAGGCCAGCAATCACAAACCCGTCCTCGTCAGCCATCGTGGCGCTGTCACCACAGATGCATTCTGAGCCGCCAGGCACCTGTCTTGTCAGGCTGTCCATGAATCGCATGTTCACCAGCATGTTCGCCGACGACACCATCGCCGAGAGGTCGGCCGGAGTCCAGTTCACCGTGCGACGCGCCACTTGCTGCAACTCCTCGTCACTAAAGTGCGCCGACGTCTTGCTCAGCAGACTGCGCAGTATTGCCACACGATCCTCTTCGCTTGGCACAGGGCACACCACCGCCTTATCGAGCCGACCCGGCCGCAACAGCGCCGCGTCTATCAGGTCTGGCCGGCTCGAGGCCGCGACGACAAATACATTCTTGCGCTCCTCCACACCATCCAGGTAGCACAGAAGCTGGTTCACCACGCGGTCCGTCACGCCCGAATTGTCAGCCCCGCGCTGCGGTGCCACCGAGTCAAATTCGTCAAAGAACACCACGCACGGCGCAGCCGCCTGCGCGCGCTCAAAGACGTCGCGGATCTTTTGCTCACTCTGCCCAATGTACTTGCCAAACACCTCCGGGCCGTTGATGACGATGCAGTGCAGGTTCTCTGCGTTGACAAGCGATTCGAGGATGAAAGTTTTGCCGCACCCGGATGGACCATAGAGCAGGATGCCACTGCGCGTCTTGAGCGGCAGCCGCGCAAACAGCTGGGGGTGCTTGATCGGCAGCACCAGTGTGTTGTACAGCGTCTTCTTCGCCTCCCCCAGCCCGCCAATCGACTCCCACGACACCTTGTTTCCTTTGAGAAAGTTGATGCCGGTGTGCGCTAGCGGGGTAAAGGAGGCCACGCAGATCTCGGCGCACTCGCGCAGTGACAGGGCCGGCTCCGCCGCCAGCTTCGCCCGCATCCGCAATGCCAGCTGCTTCACGTCAAACGGCGTGTAGTTGTCCATTAGCGCCGTCGCTGCCGCCACGTCTTCGCTAGGAGCATGTGGGAACAATTGCCCAGTCAGAGCCGTCCGCGACGCTCGATTCAGTGCCTCCAGCGTCAGGATCTGCCGGAAGCAGTACGCTGACCGCAGCGTCTCGTGCACTGCGTCGCGGCTCGAGCACGTCGCCAACACTACCACCGCCCCATGCGGACGAATAGAGAACTGGTAGCAGAAGCGTGTCAGCGTTGCCTCCAGCGCTGCCTGCGTCATGGCCGACATTGCCGCCACGTGGCCCTCCTGCTGCGCCGGCGCGATGCACTCAAAGTTCTCCAGCACCAGCACTGCCGGTTTGCACAGCATGCACTCCCTCAAGGCCTTGGCGATGTCAACTAAGAAGGATTTAGTCTTGCCGCACTCGAGGGTTACGGTGTGCACGTCGGGCAGCGTGTCGAGCACAGCGCGCACCACCGTCGACTTGCCGAAGCCTTTCCCGCCGCACACCAGCACGTTGTTCTGGTGCAGGTTGGTAAACTGTGGTACGCTTGACTGGTGGAGGGCAGCCACGAGATGCCGCTGCAAATCCTCTGCCACCTTCCCATGCACCTGCATGACCGCATCCAGGGCCACCGCAGAGCATGGGAGTCGCGCGGGATTCGAGAGCACCGGAGGGGCCGCCGCTGCAGCACCGCTAGCCTTCCCCGCCGTAGCGGCCGACGAGTCGAGGCCGTGGGGAGTAAGGAGAAGGTTTGTCGCCTGCGCCAGGGAGTCCACTACACACACATCCTCCTCCTCCGCAGCACCCGCTGCCTCGCCGCCGGCGGTGTCCACAACGACGACGGTGACTTGCTTCAAATGTGCTCGCAGAAACCCCGGTGTCACGTCTTCCGTGTCCAGCGTCGCCACTGCCGCGCAGTCGAGGGCACCGAGTACCGTACCATTCTTCCAGTGGTACCTCTCGGCTGTGGCACTGCGCACCCGAACCACCGCCGTGTCGCCGCTCTCGGCCCCGTTGCTAGCAGCGACACGAGTGGGCCGTCCGCGGACAAAGGCCCAGAGTGGCGGCGCGGCAGCACCGTCAGTCATGCCGTCCGCCTGCTCCCGACGAACACGGGTGGCGATTACAAAATGCGTGCCCTCATTCATCGCCGCACATCCGCTACGCAGCTTCTCTTCCGCATCGCCGCACTTGATGGTGGTCACAATCACCTTGGCTGGCACCCCGGGGAAGATAAAGACGGAGATGATCATGGAGGGGAAGACGACCTGCACCTGGCGGAGCAGCAGGCTCTCGATGCGAAGTGCGTTCTGCTCCACTACCTCGCTGTCGTCCACTGTCAGCGGCGCCACCATTACCTTAGTCGCACGCGGCGCGTTGGACAGCGGCACGCACTCCACCAGCTCGCCCTCTCTTAGCCCATGGTCATAGCAGAGCGCGAGGGGGAAAAGGAGCACAAACTTGGAGCGCGTGTGCGGGCGGTCGGTGAGGCACCCGACGTAGATGATGTTGCCGCTTTGTCCTGTAATGCGCAACGGCACCGCTGGGGGCAGGCAGCCGCTGTAGAGCGGTCGCAGCACGCTGTCAAGGTAGTGCTGCGAGGCTGTCACGAAGGAGTGCTGGCTGCTCCTGTCCACAGCGACTTCAAAGGATGACTGCTGCATGGGTGGGATGAGTGGAGCCAAGTCACAACACGCCACCTCAAGGCTTAGAACTGAAGGAGCAGAGCTAAACGCCCCCAAAAAGAACCCGGCGGAGAGAAAACACAGGAAAACCACCGAGTTTACCAAACATCACAAACGTCTTTTCAGTAGTGCGGCGCCGAAGAGGAGGGACAAAAGTGTCTCTTGCCCTCCTCCCAGCCCCTCCTCCTCGTGGATGCTGGTCGTGCTTGTCGGAGTGTCTGGTTCCGTTGGATAGCGTTTCTCTTGAGGAGGGGGCTGTTGCTGTTGCGAGGGTAGTGAACGGAATGAGCTCTGTGAAATGAACAAATGATGGTGTGTGCGTATGCGCAAGTGGTGGCAACCGATCTCTTACTCTGACTCGTGGCGTTGGCGGGACTCCTCGCTGTCGAATGAGCCACCGCCTCTCTCTCTCGTGTTTCCCCTTCCTTCAATAATTCCTCTCCTGCACAACAATGGCCGAGGCGCGGGATCAGCCGCGAGCGCACACAAGAAGCACCATACACAGAGATACAGGCACACATACACCGCGTAAAAAGCGAAAAAACAAGAAGAGGGAGGATGAAAGAAGTGGCCGACATCATGATTCGTCACTTTAGGTACTGTTGGTGTTGTTCACTCGGCCGGGGCTTGGGGGTAGAGACACGCACACACATACACATATCTCGTGTCTTCCTGCAGTTGTCGTGGCCATTTCTTGTGTAGTTGTTTCTCAGTCTTTCTATTTTTGTCTCCCCCTCGTTGAGAGGGGCCTGTGAAGCAATAGAGTGTGTGAGAGTGAGTCCGAGACGAGCGCTAACACCACATACGGCGCCATCGCACGTGTCTTCGTCAGTGTGCACAGGTCTGCTCGGGAGCCTTATTCGTGCGGTTACTCTGACTGTGGAACGTAGCCGAAGCGCATCTGCCAGAACTCCATATCCTCCGTTGTCTTGACAGGCCGCCAATGCCACCGCAGGGTAACCTTTTCACCTGCGCGCAGCCAGCGTCGCGTCACGACGTGGATGAGGGGCCCTCCGTTCGACTCTGCCCAGCGCACCGGTCGCATTGCGGCAGTACGCTCGTCTTCGCCGACACAGATGTACGTGTTCGGCTCAAAGCTATGGGCACAAAAGTCAATCAACGGATAAAGACTGAGTTCCTCTGCGTCGTCCTCCATTGCACGACTCAGCACCATGGACAACGCCCACGCTGTCGATTTGGCGGCAAAGTGGGGCACGCCTTGCTCAAGGCGACGCTGCAGCTGTTGTAGCCGCACCCACTCCACGCGCTGGTTTGCGGAGGTCAGGCGCTCCTTATCGAGGAACGGCGCGTTGGCAGCGCCGCGTGCCTGCAGCGAGTTCCCGGCGTACATGGCATCCAGCTGATCAATCAGTACCGCAGCACGATGGTAGTGGTGCTCGGCAAGCAGCGCGTCCTGCGCCACTCCCGTCTCGGTGTTGTGCAGGTCATGCAGAAACTCGAGATAGGCGCGGTGAGGGCTGTGCGGGTTGTGCAGCTCACGGGCGAGGAGCTGCGCGAATCTCTCGAGGGCGCTGTAGTGTCCGGCAAACGCGCCTTCACACGATTTCGGAGAGCTAACACTCAAAGAAAGCGCTGCTGGCAGTGAAATGAGCGTGCGACCTGCAGCCACGGGGCGTGTCACCTTCAGATAGCACTGATGTGTTGCGCTGGGGCTCTCACTGGGCTGCAGCCGGACGGCGCCGTGCACAGCTGCACCACGACGTGCAGCCCATCTGCACAGCTGCAGCGCACCCGGTACTTCGCGCGAGAAGAGGTATGGCCAGAGGTAGATGTACGTCGCCTCGTTGAGGCACACAATGCGGCGCGAGGGCTGAGTGGTGATGACAAACTCTAGCATGAAGCCAACACGTGCAAACACACAGGCATCACACCACAAATGCAACCAACACAAAGGGTAATGTGCGAGCGCACTCCCGCGTGGGTCGACGTGGATGATAGATGCAAGTATACTTTGTGCTTCAACAGCCGCGACAACACTTCATCCACACGGTTGGTTGTTTGTCTTCAGTGAGGGTCCTTCCCTGTTCCCTCGCCTACTGCATCACTATCAATGCGGTCACCGAACGAGCCCGTCCTCAGCTCGCTGACTACGAGTGGAGTAGCGCGAGTGCGTGTGTGCACCAAGACAGAACAACGGGGAGAGAGGGCTGAGGAAACCCAAACAAATGAGGCGAGTAGAGGGCAGTGGTAGAGGGAAAAGAGGGCAGACCGCAATAGCCACTTTCATGAGGATAAATGCTTTCCATGTACAGACCACCCTGGTGAAAGAGAGAAGTGAAGAGCGGGCCAGGGGAGGTGGTGATGGGAAGAATGGAGAAGACGCAAGGGCCGTCGCTCACCCATATGGTGTCGCGCTCAGACTTGAGGACTGTCGACCGTGAACCAGCGCTTCTCGTTTCCGTTCTTCTGGTCAGACACCGGGAACACTCAATACACTCCATCCCCTAAAAAAAAAAGTGTGGATGTAATTGCATCACTTACCCTGACAACGACCCCCCCCTCCACTGCCCGTGTGCGGCTCTGTGCTCATGGAGCGGGTGCCGCCCGTGTCATCATCTGCAAAAATGGTGAGCGACAACAGGCAAACTCACGCGTGTGTACAGACAGAGAGACAGACACACCACTCAAGGCGAGGAAGAACGTGTGATCAGGAGACAGAAAGATTACATGTAAAACATCGCCAGTGACAGGCATGCATCGATGCACACCGTGGCACCCGTCAAAGCACGACGCAACGCTAACACAGCGCTGTGACGACGACCGAGCGGCGAAGAGGGAAGAGCGAGGAAGCGCATAAGTGCCGCTATGGAATCCTTCAACGCTGCCTCACTGATACACGTACTCCTCTGCGTGGTCTTGCAGCAGGCGGGCTGATGCCTTGCCGTCCTTAAAGAGCTCGTCCACCAGATCCACGTCTTCCTCCTCGATCACCTCGTGGCCGTTTGTTTCGGCAATGATGAGCGCCGGCGTCAGCAGTTGCGCAACGAATCGCAGCGACGTGTTCTCGCCGATGGTACCAAGCTTGGTCAGAGCCGCTTCAGATATCTTCGCCCCCTCCACATGGGCACGGATCTCCACAATCGACGTAATTTCGCTCACGTCATAGTTCATGGTACGAATGATGAGGAGGCGGTCAAGCAAATCTGTCGGCATCCCGTGCGGCGCCCGAATCTCCGTCCCGCGAATGCGGCAGCTGCCGCGGTTGGTGGCAAAGATGACAACCGGCGCAAGGGTCGACTCCAGTGCCTTGTTGAGGTACGTGAAGCACTCAATGTCTAGCATGTGTACTTCATCTATGAAGAGGACCCCGGGCACAAGCTCAGCGACACCTTGATCGATGTACTTGTTCACAACCTTATTGATTTCCTGGCGCAGTTTTTCTGTCACCTCCGTCTTCTTGTGTCGCATCATGCTGTTCACAATCGACAGAGCATCTTGTCCTTGGCTCGGCTTGGCGTTTGCCATGTCGAGGTCGTGCAGTGTCACGTCCTGAATCACCTCTTTCTTCTTGTGGACGTCGCCCTTCGGGATCGGCACGTACTCGTCCGCCTCCAGGTCGTGGTCACCAATATACGCATCGCTGCGACCCACCCGCTTCACCGCGCCAGAGCTTGCCTCAATGTAGATGACGTCGCCGACGGACACCTTCTCCTTTTCCAGGCTCTCGTAGATGGCTGCATCCAGCTTCAGCAACTTAGACCCCTTCTGCGACTTGAGGGTAATGATGACGTGCGAGATGGACTTGCCATAGCCGCCGAGCGGGTTGTCGGTCTCCTCGGCGCGCAGCTCAGTCACCTCGCCTTCGTACACCTCTTTGTTTTCCTTGATGCGTAGCCCGATGGCGCGGCGGAAATTCTCCATGAGCACCTCTGTTTTCTTCACCTCCGCGCTGTACACCTCGCTGCCCACCATCGGACAGAAGGGTACCTTGGGTCCCAGCTCTTTGGCAATACCGAGAGCCAGCGCTGTCTTTCCGGTGCCGGGTGGCCCCGCAAACAGCAGCGCCCGACCAGCCATCTTCTTGGAGCGGATCAGGTCCACCGCAATGCCGGCCGCCTCGCGCGCCTTCTCTTGTCCGACAAAACCGTCAGCGATGTGTTTCGTCGTTCCGTCAGGGTTGAGACCGAGTCCCTTCACGTGGCTGTGCGCTGCCACCCGCTCCTTCTTGGTGGTCGAGATAACCTCTTCGATCTTGATGCTGGACATTGTGTACTGAGGAAAACGATTATTTAGTAGACGTGCAATGAGACGCGCCTACGTGGTGTTATCGAAGATGGAACTCAACGTCACTAGCCAGTGCAGCAGCTCCCAACGCAAAGGCGACAAGGGCACTCGAGCGTCGTAATGGGAGAAAAGGCAAAGAAGAATATATACAGGGATCAGTTCGCTGCGGGATTAGGTGTGCCGTGTAGGTGTGCCAACTGCGGCGCTGTTGAACAAACGGACACACACACACACAAAAAAAAAACTCACGCAAAATTGTACGGTGAGTAACACACTCTCTTTTTTTCTGATGGACTGGACAGAACTCTTCCTCAGCGGTGCACGGACTGTTGTGTGCGTGCGCAAGAGTGGCAGGGTGCGGTCACGGGTGTACATATATGTGTGAGATAGAAAGAGTGAGGGCGATGCTCATGAAGAAGTAAGGAGGACCATACACTGCGACGTGCGCGTCCACTCGTTCTACGCCATGTGTCACGTACGACCTCAGACTCAACATCAGAGCAGTAAAGCATGGCAAGGATGACGCAAACTGGTCCGGCGCTGATCAACGCCCCGACAATACGATTCGCCTTGCTTCCCCTTACCGTACCACTTGACCTCTATCGCCTTACGCTGAAGGGTGTAAAAGAAGCACACAAGTGCACTACACGATTCGAAAGAGAGAGAGAGAGAGAGAGGGACGGCAAAGCTGCGACGCACCAATTATACGGCACTGCCTCCCTCCCTAGCGCGGTTGGGAAAGTGCACCCCATCGGCAACCAACACTCTAATACCCTTCGTCCCCCCACGTACCCAAATGATTTGAGAGGTGCGGCGCCACTACTGCGCCAACTCCCTCGTGACCTTGTCCAACTGCTTGGAGAGAGGGTGCTCTGGACTCACGTTGCGCTCCACAATAAACCGCGCCTCGTCTAACAACGCTTGCGCCTTCGCATTGTCGCCCTGAGAGCGATACGCGCGGGCAGCGTTCACCGCAGCCTTGCCGATGGCAATGTGTCTCCCTTGGAAGCGCTGGCGTGCAATTCTGAGCGCCTCTAGATAGTACTGCGCTTGCAACTCCGGATTTTCCAGCTGCCCGCATGCGTCGCCGAGCGCGATGTATGTGTCAATGAGATGAGCGTGTTGCTGCCCAAAGGACCGCTGCTGTAGCTCCATTGCCTGTTCGAGCAGCGCCTTCTGATTGTAGAAGTCACCGTTGACCCTATGTGCGTCGGCGACCTCAAGCAGGGTCATGGCCAGCTGCGGGTTCATTGGGCCAAGTCGCTTCTCTTGAATGCTGTGGGCCGCCTGAACGAGCTGCAGCTGTCGCTCCACCTGTCCCGCCGCACCGTAGGCTCGACCGAGAGTGATCATCGCCATGGTTGTTTGCACGTGATCAGGGCCGCAGTGGCGCTTCACAATCTCATACGCACGCTCGGCTGCTTGCAGCTGGGCCTCGTGCTCGCCGAGATGACCGTGGGCGGAGGCGAGCAGCAGCAGAACACGACCGACCTTGGCATGTCGAGGGTTGAAACGCTTTTCGTGCAGCGCGAGCGACTTCACGAGCAGCCGCTTCATGTCAACATAGAGGCCCATCTCTTCCTTGGCGCAGGCCATGTTATACAAGACCATCCCATACTGCGGGTGGTCGGTGCCGTACACAGTCTGTACCAGGTCCCGAGATCGTTCCAGTAACTTCATCTTTCGTACGTTGTCGCCCATCTCACCGTATGCGCAAGCGAGGTTGTTGAGGCAGCTCATGAGGGTGGGGCTGTTTGGGGTGTGCTGCTTCGACTGTACCACTTTCTCCCACGCCTCGATGGCCGAGAGAAAGTCGCCTTTTTCGAACGCTTCAGCGGCCTTCTTGTTGAGCTCGATCAACTCCTTCTCGCTCAGATCAAGAGTTGCAATGGTACCCGCGCTGGAGGCGCCGCTGCTGGAGTTGTTGCTAATAACACCCGAGCTGGACCATCGTTGCGAGGCCCGTGCTGCACTAGTGAAAGATGAGGCGCCCAGCGCTGCTGTGGCGACTGCGAGCCGGCCTCGATAGAGCGACACGGAGTTGCTGCCTGTCACCGCAATGACGAGTCGACTCTTTGGCAACGCAAGACGAGCGAACATGAGTCCTACTCAGTCGAAATGTGTCTGTGCGTAGTGTGTCTGTGCTATCGAGTTCTCCAGTACCTGCACTCGATGCTGGTGAAGAACGAAAGAGAGGGGGGAGAAAGGGATTCAGACACCATCATGACCCAGCACTTCGCGCGACAACACTAAATCAAGATTAGGAAGAGCCAAAGGAGAGAGACGCGAGGGGAAGAGGAGGGCGTGGTACAAGCATATGCGTAGAAGCGTGTGGCTGTAAACATGAGTACTCACCAAGCAACGAAAACTGCCGGTGCACCTAAAAAAAAGATGCACCACCGAAAGAAGGAGAGAGCAGAATTTGTATGTCAGACGGAGGCCTCCACACTCGCAAACTCGACATCAACCATACTGCCGATGACGGAGGGCCCTGAGCGTACGTTGTCGCATAGAAAGCGCGTCCTGTAGACTTCCCGAATACCGCTGTTCTTTTGTGCTCTTTTTCTGTGCGCTTGATGCTCCCTCCGAGAGGCCACAGCGCAGTCGTTTCCAGTTCCAAGGAGAAGAGACATCCGAAAATAAGACATTCAAGCTGCGGGGGTGGGAGAGAGAGAGAAAGAGAGAGACCAGTTAGAGGAACAACAAAAGGGCAGCACAACGAACAAGCACATCCACAAGTGGTGACCTTTGTTTGCAAGGGGGTGCGCTGTGAGGAGAGCGAGTACCAGTACAGACAGTAAGGTCCCGCACTGCTGACGTTCTCGGTGCCATCAGTGGCTCGCCACCGCTGAGGGAGATGTGTGTTCTCGATTGCGAGCCAACACAGCATCAAGTCGCCTCGTCAGAGGTACAATCGATGCGGCGCCGTATATGTTGCACTGCGTCAGAGTCGGAGAGGACTGAACGAGCCGTATGAGAGCCTGCACACCGATACAACCGATCGGATTCCCAGACACGTCTAAGGAGGCTAGTTGCACGAGCGGAGAGAGGCTTTGGGTGAGGAGAAGCACTAAATCACTGTCCAGCTGCTGGCACGACAGTGACAGTGAGTGAAGGAGAACACAATCGGAGAGGGTGACGAAGATGGGTATCCACATAAACTTTCCAACATATGTCGAAAGAAAGTCGAGGCGGCGAACCGTGTTCAGCATGCCCTGCTGCGAGCCGGTTGCAATGGCGGCTTGCACCTTTGCGTATCGAGTAAGGTACTCCGTGTAGTGATTGTTAAGCGGATATCCATAGGTTTGGCAGAGACGAAGATAGGTGTCGTGCACGTTGAGCGAGTGCTTCGGATTGGCAGAGATCAAATCACGGGCCGCGTCCCGTAGTTCGACATAGCGAAGAAGCAGCGCTTCATAGGAAATATTCTGATCAGGGTCCATGCTGGGAAGCCTAGTTTCGCCAAGAAGAGCGGAAATCGAGTACTGAGCGTGCGATGCACGAGAAAACAGGTCTGCAGTGTATGCGCTTATTGAGAAAGCATTAGTATTGAGAGAGAAGAGGGGGGGGCGAGGTTGCAGGGCAGTGATTTGTGCTTTGGCTCTCTCACGTGCGGGGTGCAGTGTGCGTCATCGCAACCGGCAGTATTATTATTAGAGTTGAGCCGCAATGCGAAAAAAGATGAAGGGGGAGAGAGGGGGAGAGTAAGTCGACGGGTGAAATGTTGCCGTGCAGAGGGCATCACCGACACACCCACACCCACACACGAACCCACAAAAGGGGGCATGAAGGACCTCTCGCACATTGCCGCCCCCTCCCCTTCATCCCCTTCAGTTGCTGAGATTGAGACCCAACAGCAGTATCCAAAACGTCACAAGCTGGCAGGAGTTCATCGAGTGAATCTGACAACTGTCACTAGTGTCCCTTTCCACCAAGGAATGCCTGTTGGTGAGGGGCTGTGCCGTCTTCTCCCCCACAGCGTCCTGTCACTCTCGCGACGTCTTCTTTATCCTTGTGCCTCGTTTCCGTTCCTCTTCCCACATTGTTGACTTGTTCTATGCCTTCGCTCTTTCTCGAGAGTGTTGCAAGCGCCAACGATGACTTTGAGCTGGTGGAGCCCAGACAGGGTTAGCGAAGAAAATAAAAGGGTAAGCCAGCGACCGAAAACGACTGTGAAGTGGGTATACAGGGGTGGGGGGGGGGTAAACAAAAAACGCGCCGCTCTCTTCTGTTAGCGACGTTCCTTTTCCTCTTTCTAGCCTCTTATTCGCCTCTGCTCTTCCATTTTTATCGCTCTTGTTAATCTCGCAGTACGGCAACTCGGCCTTTCCATGCACCGCTACGGAAAGTAAAGGAAAGAGGGCGATGAGAGTTTGTGGACACTGCCTCACCGAAGACCACACGAAAGGAGACAAACGCGAAGAATAAAAAAGAGAGGGGGAGCGCCACCAGAAACTACCCACAAGTTTCAAGGAACGAGGCGCCTATTTTTCTGGGAATCCAAAGGTCGTATTTCTCTTCGCGCTCTTCCGCTGTGTTGATTTCGTGTGGGCGTATGTGCTTTACAAGGGAGAAACAAAGAGGGAGGCCACCCCCACTGATGCCCAGTGACACGATGCATCGCACTTTCACACCTTTCTCTCCTCAGCCTCCTCCATCTCCACTCTCTGTGAATCCCCGCGTCAGGACAGCGAGAGTCTGTGGCAGCAACGGTAAGAGGAAGGAGGGGGGGGGGGAAACGAGGTGACCACGCAGAGCTAGAACACGGTGCACTCTACAGAGAGGGAAAGAAAAGGACCATGCGAATTCGAAGTCGAACACGCAAAATACAAGTGCGCCCGTCATCAAAATCGACGATGAGAGGCTTAGTGGGGTGAAGGACAAAAAGTTGCAGAGACGCGTGAGAGAGGGCGTGACTGGTGCGCCCTGTGTACGTAGTGATTGTTTTCCATCCTGAGTGCGCCAGTAAAATATTGTGGATCATGGCGCCTCGTCACGTGCACGTGCGTCATCGTATGACGGGAAACAAGTTTGACTCATCGTAAGACACACAAGTATTCACGTCTTCGAGTCATTTCATGAGTACAAGCTTTTTGACTTGTGCGCACAACAACAAAATGATCAGGTAAGAGGCAACAGAGCCCACTCGCGTCGTGGGCCCTGTATCTTCCCTCTTCTCACCTCTCGCCCACTTCACATCGCTTCTCTCTCTCGAAAAGCGTGCGCTTTATTCCTGTCGCTGGGTCGTTCAGCAGGAGACGCGTGGCACCGGAGGGCAGCGGTATTGACAGATATGGGTGGGCAAAGACGCTACGCAAACATGCAGAGAGCGGTGAGCGAAAGCAAGTGAAAGGAAAAAAAGCACATACAAAAAGCGTCCGAAAGCGTCAAGGGACGAGGGGGAGCGTGCGCATCAGCCAGTGCGCCGCATCGGCTCATTTATCAGTACCGAGCCGCAGCACCTCAATCGTGGACGGTTGTGATGGCACAGGCGGCCGGGACCCCAGCGTGTAGGAGGCGGCAATGCAGGAAGGCAGCGAGGTACCGCAGCGGCGCTCGAGGACTTCGCCGTAGAAGGTGTGCACATTCTCCTTGCCGTACCAGTTCATGAGTAACTCACGACTCTTGGAACTGAGTGCTGCCAGGGCCGTTTCTGAGATTACGAGGACGTAGTGCGCGTTGCCGGCGCTCGCACTTCGTGGCTGCACCGGCACCTCCAGCGCACTCCCCGCAAACTTCTCCATCTCTCCCTCACTCAGCTCGAGGATGCAGGAGTAGGTGGCGGAGAGGTGCTCGTAGAAGGCTACCTCCTCCTCCTTGTTGAATAGAAGGCTACTGATGGCCCAGGCGCAGATACCCGTGCCGCACCACCCCAGTAAGTTCGTGTGCGGTATCATGCTCTTGCAGCGCAGAAGAAAGCAGTTTTGAGGGGCAATGTTCAGGTTCTCTGGCCGGCACAGTGCCTCCAATACCTCAGGATGGCTACGCGGAGAAACCACCATGTACACGTATCTGCCGCCAGGCGAAAAGATGAGGGAACCAGACCCCTCCAGGTATTTGCCCTCCTCCTCAAAAGGTCGAAGATCAATCAACTCAATCGTCGCACTCTCCTCAGCGGCCTTGGTGATGTGGTTGACGAGCTGCTTGCGCGCCAGCTCACCCTGGCGATACGGATTCATAGGGTAAAAGACAATGAGGCGGCGCGTAATGACGCCGTTGTCGTCCACGACATTGTGGATGGAAAGGCCGTCCGCGACACACACGCTCTCGCCGCGCTCTTCCAGAGGTCCCCGGTACGGCCTCGGCTCGCGTGATTGGTGAACGACGACGGTGCTGATGCCGCAGTTAACCTTGAAGAAAGTCTCTAGTTCGGTGACAAGCGAGCAGACCTGCGAGTGATCCATGTCGGCCCTCGCGTTGCTGACGTGCATGGACTGAATAAGGGCGTTGTCCTTCGTCTTCGGGTCGGGCCCGAAGGTGAGAGGGTCCACCAAGATTACAGAGGTCATTGACTTCGCGAGACGAGAGTGAGAGGCCACAAAGAAGGGAGACACAGACACGAAACCCAATGAGGTGCCTAACGACGCACAGGCAGCAGCAACTGTGAACCCAAGGCAGGTTGGCTTCAGTTGATGCAGGCGAGAGGCAGGCAGCGAGTGCGATGGTAGTAATAAAGGAAAGCAGTGACTTACAACTCCTGTGATCAAAGCGCACAGGACCGTCAACCCCGAACGCTGGAATATTGCGTCGTTTTCCAGAAAAAAAAAGGAGAGGAGAGCCGGACTCGAGTCACGGACGAGAGGTGCAATGGAAGCAACGCTACACGGGAAGTGCGTTTGGCGTGCTCGTCTGTACGCAGAGAGGCGTGGGTAAGGTCGAGTGAGGAGAGAGGAGGGGGGGGGGGAAACAGCGAGGGTGCCGAGTAACGTAAGTATGTGCGTGTGCCGTTGGTGAGATAGGATGGATGGCTGATGTGTTGATGCAAGTGATGATTTGATATGTAGAGTTGAAGCGACGTCCTTATTGATTTCGTTATTGTTTCTGCTACAGAATGACATGAGAGACTGCAAAGAAACCACCGATAATACAAAAGACCGGAGAGAGAAGTAATGCGAAAGAGAGAGAGAGACACACAAATCCGCCTTCACTAGAGAAGAGAAAAACTCAACTTTGGCGAGGAAATAGTCAAACCGTCGGGGAGGGGTAGGGGACGGTAGCAATCAATAAGTGTTGGCGCACAGCAGCGATGCGGATGTGCGGATGCGTCTTTCTTGATGCCCCCCGCCCCGCCCCGCCCTCCCTCTCACTCACACACATCCACACAGAGAAAGAAAAACGCCACTTCTGTGCGTCTGCAGAGAGGTGGGGGTACTTGTCGGCTTGTGTAGCGACGTCATCTTTTTTTTTTTACATTTCCCTTTTCATACCCGTACTCCCAACACCCAAATGGAAAACGCCCTTGCGCCACACCCACACAGACGAGGTAAGACAGCACGGATACACAAAGGAAAGCGACACCACGAGGGAGCGCAGGCGAGGTACTCCTGCACAGACGCCCCTTTCACCTTCGCGCCTGGCTTCGATCGGGTGGTGTTGTGTGTGCGTGCGGCTTCTCCTTGACGCAAAGCAAGTGCAAAGAGAGACCCCCAAAGCATGCGGAATGTATTTCCTCGTTTCCTTTGTGCTTCTCACGCCAAGAACATGTTGGCCATGGACTCCAGCTGTTCCACCTGCTCCCCCGAGAGCCCCAGCTTCCCTTCATTGTGCCGGACTGCCTTGAAGAAGGTGGCAACGAAAGGCACAGCACCTTTGTTTGCATTCCATGCGGTGAAGCCCAGCTTGCACGCAGACAATAGCACCTCCGCCTGGGTCTCGTTAAGCACCATTGTCGGATCTCCAGCAGCCTGGCGGATGCATCGGGAAAGCTCGCCAAAAAGTAGTGGTACAGTGGGATCCAACATGCCACGCTCCATGACGAGCTGCGCGATAAGGGTAACGGCACTATTGGCCGACGCGTTTGCGGGCACGAGGCTCTCGGTGCGCTGCCGCTTCACTACGAGCCCGTCT
Organism: Leishmania panamensis; assembly: GCF_000755165.1. Taxonomy (NCBI): domain Eukaryota; phylum Euglenozoa; class Kinetoplastea; order Trypanosomatida; family Trypanosomatidae; genus Leishmania; species Leishmania panamensis. Next base: position 1,390,644 of record NC_025866.1, on the reverse strand, counting down.
GTGCCTACTTCGTACTCCTCATACGGCTCCATGTCGATGTCCGGGAAGTGCTTCGACGCTTTGCACCGCTCCTCGACGGGGTTGATGGGAGCCCTGCCGAGAATGCGCACGCGGTACGCTGCCGCGCGCTCTTTGCGGTACTCCTCCGCCGAAACACCTTCGAGGCGCAGTTTGAAGTGTGCGATCGCCTCCGCTGGCACGTACGGGTTGTAGCCGAATTGTTGATGAAAGGCGGTTGCCACCCCTGGGTCCGGGGTGCAGAGTAGCTGATCTTCTGCGGACGGCACGCGCCCTTTTTTGTACTGCGGCTTCTCACGCACACAGTTGGAGCACCGACGGCGAAAGTGTCGATTGATGACACCGCACGCCGAGCACTTCCAGTCCCCCATCCGGCACTCCGCCGGCAGCGAGCCCTCTTCGCCGGGAGGGTGGTACAGACGGCAGTTGTCACCCCAGCTGCAGTGTCCCTGCAGGTAGTCGACACACGGTTGGCCAAAGTCGTTGAGGCCGTCCTCGTCCTGCATGGCCACCTCCTCGCGCGCCCACTCCTCCTCCTCCGCCTGCTGCTGCTGCTTCACCTCGTTCGGGTGGTCGACGGCCCAAAGGCGCTCCTTTTTGGCGATCCACAGCGCATCCACGACATGACGCGGAAAAACATTTTCCCAGTGCTCCACGAGTGTCTCGTACTTGCCGGTGAGCTCGGGATCCTCGTATGGGATGTGGTCTCGCCCCACCTCTAGAATGTACTTGCCGGCAATGTAGCCGTACTTGTCGCGGTCTTCCTTACATAGCTTGTCAAGCACATACCAGCAGGCGAGCTGTTTCTGCCCTGTCCAGGTCTTGATATGACGGAAGAGTGCTCCGACAACAAGCTCGTAGTCAAGAAGGGTGTCGCCGACCTCGCGTGCCAGTGCGGCGGCTTCGGTGATGGTCTTTTTACCAGGCTTCTCGATGGCGCGTAGGCGAGCGCAAAAGGTGGCGTAGCGAACAAGTGTGTCTCGATCGATCTCGGGTGGGTCTTGGAAGTACTCCTCACCGCCACCAAACATTTTTTTCTTCGCTACGGCGCACCAGCGCACTTGATTCAGTGCATAGAATTCACGCTTGTGAGTGGTGCTTGCACGCGAGCCCCTCCTACTGCTTTTCTTCGTGTTGAACTGGCGCTCATATGCGTATGTGAATGGTTGATATGATGGAAGAGTAGAGAGGGAAACAGAAGGGAGAGCGGCATAGAGAGAGAGAGAGAGAGAGAAGGTTGCTGATGGCAAGAAAAAACGGGTACCGCTGTTTTTCGTGCTGATACTACCCTTCCGCCCTAATGCATGAGACCACGGAGACCGCAGCCTTGTCCCGCCCGCTATCGCAAGCGCATCTTTCTCTCTCATCACGGCACTCTGCATCTTTCATGTAGTGAAAGGGACACAGAGACAAGGCTTGGGTTGCCTTATCCAGAAGCTGTACGCAGTCGGTAGTGTCCTTGCTTGTGTTGCTTCTCACTTCATCAGCGTTTCGTATAGCGTTGCGTGTCATGCTCTTTCACAAAAAATCTTATGTTGAATAGTCTCCAGGAATTGGTGTCGCTCGTCTTGTAGTGCAGCCACAAGCTTCTCCAGTCGATGTACCTCCGTTTCCAGAGAGGCGCACTGCCCTTCCAGTTGCTCGACAACCGTGAAGGAGGGCGCCGGCGGCCCTGGTGGGGGCGGTAGTATAGAATCGACTCTGTAGGATGCGTGCGATTGTGGCAGCCTTTCCTGTGTGCAGTGCCTCTGCCGAGAGAGGTGAAGGCTCCGTAGAGTTTCTATGAGGTAGCCGCGATCGGTCTCAAGCTGCTTCGCCAGCTCCACCAAAGCCTCCACATCAGCAGCAGGGTACGGCGATTCCACTTCGCCCGGTGCGTCTGCCAGCTTCTCCGCCCTAGACAATGACTGCACAATGGCTCGACGGGCAGTTGTGGTGGAGGGAAGGCAACTCGGCTTTGAAACGTCGTAGAGCCTGGGAGAAGTTGACTTTACTGGAGGCACCAACACAGTGGGGGATGACCCAACCCCCGGAAGTGCGAATGGAGGCTGTCCTGAAGACGGTGGTGAGGGCCCTGGTTGCGCCGTAGCGGCGTCAGCGTTGTGGATGCATCGAGTCGGCCCACTGATCTGGTTCCTCGTCTCGGATGGAAAAAGAATACGCATTGCTGGCGGCTGCGGAAGCTCACGGGTGGGGCCACTGTACAGTACTTGGGCCTTCGTGGCATTGCAGACTGGCTGCGGCTGCTGCCACCACTTCGGCGAGGTAGCCCGGAGGAACGGTGTGGCTGCACCGCTTGTGGCGCTGAGGCCAGCTTTTAGCGAGGTTCCCGTAGCGGAAAGCCCTGCTTCTTCGTCAGAAGAGCTGTGCGCACAGGAGTCGTTACGCATTTCTTTTACGCTTACGGACTCTGGAGAGTGCGGTGGGCATGTGCGCCTCTCGCGGGCTGCTGAGGGACGCCAGACAGAGGTGATGACAGGGCATGCTGCCAGTGCTACGGGCGTGTCTGCAGCATCCTCATCAGGCGCTGAGGTGAGAGATGGTACAGGTGTCGCTGTGCTGCAGGTTTCTCTGCTAGGCGTTAGAGCGTCCGCCAGGGCGTGGCACAGCACCGTAATGCGCGGCGACGGTGTACGGGTGGCCAGGTGCGGCATTACCGGTGCGGGGGGTGCTAGCGCAAAGAGGGTGCCTGTACTGTGTGGCACATCAGCCAAGACGCGGCGCCGAGCTGCCGTACACCGCTCGCTTGCCCTCTTTTCCGCCTTGAACTTCCATGTGCGAAACGCCACGTCCAGCAGGTGCTGCGCCACCAGTGCAGATGTCTGCTTGCACCGCAGGCGTAGAATGGACGATGCTGCCGTTTTTTGGCGAAACAGGTTCCACACTCTACGGAGCTGCCGCGTGCGGAAGAGCCGGTGTAGCTGCATTCGCCGCCGCCAAAGGGTAAAGAAGCCGCGCTTGCGCTCAACGTAGGTCACCTGGGCAATAAGGCCACCCCAGGACGGACTCCGCAGGTGTGCAGCAGCGCCGTCGCTGACCTTTTCACGGATGTATGCGGCGCCAATGCGTGTTTGCCAACGATGTCGCAGCGCCGAGCACCACTGCTGAACAACTCGCCGCTTGCAACGTCGACGCGCGAGCATCTCAAAGGCGTGAAGAGACTCGACGCAAGCAGATTCCTTCAACGAGACCGAGTCTTGCGGGACAGCGTGAACTGTAGCGTTTGCGTCTGTGTGTCCTGCGGCCTCGCGGTCCGGCACCGGCGGTTGCGTCCGGTCGGTTTGAGGGCGAGCAGTGGGACGCGGAACCACGTCCCTAGGCAGCAACCCAGCGTTCGAAAACGACGACGTCATGGACACCCTTGTGCATTCTATCGTCACGTCCTGCGCATTGCGGTGGTCGAGCTGCGACGGTGACGATAGGGTGCTAAGGAGAGATGGTGGTTCCTTTTCAAGCGCGTCCAAGACGCTCGTTTGCGCCTCTGCCACTGCCTCTACCGGTATACAGCCAGTGACTTTTGTGCCAAGGCTGGCTCCCTGTTGTTTCACCTCTACCCGGTCCTCTGCGACACCTCTCTTGGTAGTCTTGCACTTCGCTGCTGCGGTACCGAATTGAACGACCAGCCGCCGCGGCCCTGTCGCGTTAAACTCTGCTGCCGCCGTCGCCGCCGGCGCGCAATGCGAGACGGCATGCAGCCATACCTCGCAGAGGCGGTCGACATCGTGGGACGTCAGCGTCTGCCCCATAACGCGCGAGATGCGCAGGAGCAGTGTGCACAAGTGGACATCAAGAGAGACGATCGTCTGCCGGAATGCGTCCTTCGACCAGGCCTTACACGTGTCGGCCGCCTCAGAGGTGTCAGCGCGGCGCAAGGACCTCCGACTCCAGTCCAGCTCCTTGCTGGAAAGCAGGTGCGATAGCGACTGCAGCACATTCGCGTGGGTGGATGAGGTGTCCGAAAGCAGCGAGCAAGAGGAAACAGTGCTGAGGTTCGTAATCTCGCTCGGGTCTATGGGGTCGGATCCAAAGTAAGCGACCGTGGTGGACATGATGTCGGCTGCCCTGCCGCATTTCTCGTCTGCGACCTCACATGCGCCTTTCTTATCTGTGACGCTTGTGTGGATGCGCGCGCGTGGTGCTTTTGCTCCGGCGGGTTGCGCGCTGTTGCGCTCACTGCAAGAACCCGAGGTTGTGCACAGACGACGACGATCGCGCACAAGCTGGCGAGCCATGTGCGCCGCCCCAGCAACCCCGACCCGGGACAGTGCGTGCGCTACCCCCCGCTCCAGCAGCAGCTCCATACTTGCCGGTTCGCCCAAGTCATGAAAGACGTGGCCGCGTTGGCGCAACTCGCGGTGCAGTCGCTGACGCTTTTCGATGTCCACCAGAAATGCCAGGAGCTGCATGCGGTAGAGCAACTCTGGCAGCAGAGCTGATTCCCGCAGAAGGCACAATGCTGCATGTTTCACTTCTGCTGTTGTGACGGCGGAGCTGTCGAGTTTGCGCAGTCGACAGGTGCTCGGGGACACTTCCTGCGGCCACGAGCAGATCCGCAGCAGATGTGCGCGATAGTGTGGCAGCCGTGTCACTGGATTGTACTCCAGTGAAAGGTATTGTAAATCAGGCAGCATAGCGAGTGGCTCGCAATCCTCGATGGTTTGGATGCGGTTGCCCAGAAGTGACAGGCAAACGCAGTGCCTGAACTGCACTATGCCCAGCAGGTTCGAGATGCGGTTGCGCGAGAGCAGCACTGTGTGCAGACTCATGGCAATACCTACATTGAAGCAACTCAAGTAGGAGTCCTCGTTGGCTGCCGGTTTCTTTTTCTTGGCTGGTGAGTTACTGCTGCTGCCCACGCCAGGGTTGGCGGCGAGGCCAGAGGAGGTGGCCTGCCTCTGCAGGACATGGTCGCAGTCGCTCTCGGCGCTCCGTTGCTGTGCACGACGACTGCATCGAGAAGCCTGCACAAGCACACGAGCACTCTCGGCGACACTAACAGGTGCACTCTTCGCGGTCAGGGCCGACAGCACAGAGGGGTAGATATCCACCACGGTAATCCCCTGCGCGTTGCAGGTCATCTTTTCCAACGAGGAGCTAACAAGGCGCGGGTTCGCCCGCACTGCGGATGACAGCGTTATACTCGACATGGATACCACCACACCAGAGATGACAGTGGAAGAAGAGCGCAAGGCAGTGCCCCGCCACTCAGGGAGCGGCAGCAAGTAGTGCGAGCGAAGGTGGAGGTGCGACCGAAAATGCGCAACAAACAAACACCACACAACCTCGGCAGTGCCGTTTCCCGTCGTTCTCTATGCGTCAAGGCGAGGGGAGGGGGCCGTACTGCAGCCCTGCTCACCACCACCGCTTTTATGAGCGTCAGTGTAAGGAGAATAAGGCGAAGTGGCAAAAGCAACACCCACGCCCCAAAACAGCAGTGCAGTCAAGTGACTCTGCTGTTGCTTGCTTGTCTGCAGAGTTTTTTTTTGGTGTGTGTGTGTGTGAATTGCGGTCTTTTGCGTCTTGGATGGCGGCGCCGGTGTTGCGTTAGTAGAGCTGATTTGCGGGTTGCCGCCTCAAGAGAGGGTGAGAGAACAAAGATGCGTCAGGACAGTGGGAAGGGGTGGGTAAAAGGTGAATATCTGCAAGGGGAAGATGAGGGGTAAGCAGATGGAGCATTTCAGGGCTCCTCCGTCACACTAGCTGTACCTGCGTTGCTGCAAGCGAAGCATTCCAGGCGGTGCTGCTATACATGTCTTGCACACGGCCGTGTGTAGTTGTCATTACTTAGGTGTCGCTTCCTGGCACCGCACGCTGTGACACAAGGCAGCAGTGATGGAAAGCGCGCATGACTTTCCGTTTGCTAGCTCTCCGCCGGTCTATTGGGAGCATCGACATCAGCCCTTTCTCTCTCTTCACCGGACAAGCCCTCGCATCATGGCAGTGGTGACGGTGCAGTCGCGTATACGCCGATCGCACGACGACAACGACAAGTCAATCCGTTAAAGAGAGAAAAAAGATGAAATCGAGACACACACGTACGCACCCACGCACGAGCTGTACTGCATGCAGGAACCGAGCGCGTGCGTTAAAGGTTGAAAGCCAGCCAAAAACCCAAGGACACGTGCACGGGGGCATACGAGGGATGGGGGCTGAAGGGAAGGGGGGAGTGCAGGTGGTCAAATCAAGCCGGCTCTCCTCCACAAAACCCAGGCATCAGGATCTAGCGAGCGGCCATCACGAAGGCCATGGGGGAGGGGGTAGGCACGCACCCCCCAGTCATTCGTAGATGTGCATACAGGAGAACAAAGTAGAGAGCGTCGATGTCGTTATACACAATAGCGCAGAGTCGGAGCACACTCAGCGCCACACAGCACCCGTCCCCCGTCCGTGGCGAGTGGAAGTGTACCTCTTTACGCCCTTTTCCAGTCATAGGTGATGCAGAATTCGTACCTACACCCTCAGAGCTGCGAGAGGCACGTCATCGTCGTCGCTGGCCGACTCCTTGGCGGCGCGGTGCCGCTTGACACCAGCTGTCTTCTTCGTCTTGGCTGCCATAATCGTGAGCGGCATATCGTCCTCGTCTTCCTGCTTCGACTTCTTTGGTGTCTTCTTAGACGACTTACTGCTTGCCTTCTTGCTCGAACCCTTCGAACTCTTCTTGGCAGCCTTCGTCTTCTTACCAGCCTTCTTCTTGCGAGATGCAGACTTGGTCTTCTTGGTGCCCGATGAGGATGTCTTCTTGCCAGAGCGCACGTGCGGTGCCGTACGCTTCGCCACGATTTCCTCAAACTCCTTCTTCTGCTCCTCCGTGCCGTAGCTCGCAAGCCACTCACGCTGCATGCGGTCCTGCTCTTCCAGAAACTCTTTTGCGGCCTCCTCGACCGACTTTTTCTTGGCAGTCACCTCCGCCTTCTCCAGTAGCTCAATCATCTTGCGAGTGTACTCAGACTTGGTGGTCAGCTGCATCATCTGCAGCTTGAAGTTCTTCGAGATGGCTTTTTGATGGTTGCACAAAATCGCCACCTCGGTATTAGCCTTGTTGAAGTAGGCCAGCTTGTCCGCGATAGACCACTTAGAGTCGACAGGTTTTTCCTTGAACCACTTATCGAGGGTGATGGAGGCATTGTAGGTACGGAACACCTTGGCAGAGAGGCCGTTCATGAAGGACTTGAGGTGATCATTCAGCTGCGTCGGGTTGAGTTGATCAAAGATGTCCGTGCCCGGCGACTTACGACGAGTAAAGCGCTGCAGCAGCGCGTACACCTCTGGGAGAACGGCGACGTCGTTCTGGTAACGGATCGAGTCCTTACCCAGAAAGTCGAACCGCACGATGTTGTCCGACATCAGCTGAATGTGTTCCACACGCAGCGAGCAGCAACCCACCGTGTCCGCCTCATCCTCGCCCTTCTCATTACCCACACGGAGGGCAAGACGGTCAATGAAGTACATGGCGACAGCCCGCTGCGCCACGTGCACATCGTTAGACTTGAAGTCCTCCATGTAGGATGCTCGAATGTCATCCACTTTGTCCTTGAGCTTGCGCGCCTTCTCAAACTTCATCATGTCAGACTGTCCCTTGACGCTGGAAGACGCGGCGAGCATCACGTACTTTGCGTTACCAACCACGCTGTCACGCCACATGGCAAGCCATGTCACGGTATGGTCGTGCTGCACAGCACCCCATTTATGTCCTGCAGGTGGAACCGGCACCTCGGCTGTCTCGCCAATGTTGATTGTAATGCCCTCCGGCTGCACGCGCGCCTTCAGTTTGCCCATCAGCGGGTGCTTGCCGCGCCCACGAAACAGGCCCGGTGGCTCAACGCGGAAATTCGCCACCTGCTCGCGACGCCCGTCCCACATGCAGTAGCGGTACGGCTCAGCATCCATGTCCTGCTTCTCCTTGATGGATTTCTTCTCTTCTTTCGTCCGGTTGAACTTCTTTTCCCGCTCGACGAGGTACCACTGATAGATGGGCTCGAAGTCGCACAGTTCCAGGCGACGGATGGGGTGCTGCCGCTTGTCCAGAATCTCGCGCCAGCTTTCGAAGAAGTTGCGTCGGAACGCCTCCATGCGGTAGTAGTCGTGCTCCTTCATCACGGCGAACATTGTCGCCACCTCCTCCTCCTCCGGCGTCATCTTGAACTCGCGTCCATCGTAGAAGATGGAGATACCGTGGGGCTCGTACTCGGGCGGAAAAAGGACCCCGTTATGGCTCAGCGTCTCCCAGCGACGCTCACCCTTCATGGCAATACGGAGGTTTTCCTGCTCCCACCAGTTCAGGTCCTCCTCGTTGTTTTCCTCATCCTCATTGGAGTGGCTCTGCTCTCGCTTCACCGCCATTTTTCTATCTTCTACCTTCATGGCGCTGCTGCTGCTGTTCCCGTGACAGAGGACAAGGCAAAGACGAGTGCCCAAGTAGAATGCTAGCGAGCGAAGGATGAGTAGAGGGAGCGAGAAACGCCCACACCCCCGCACAGACACAGAGAAAACAAAATGAATCCCCACAAAGCGGCACCTTTCACGTTCATGTGCGTCTGCAATGTGAAAACACAAGCAAACAAACTTGGAGGGAGAGAAAAGAGCAGGAAAACAAACGACCAGGAGAGCACCGACAGCGAGACCTCGACGACACGACTCTGCATGCCCAGACAGATACGTGCACCCGACAAGAAATTCAAAAACCAGCTGAGGCGCGAAACAAAATGGCGTTGCTGCTAGACTGAAGGATGTGAGAGAGGGTGGGATAAGGTGGGGGATACGAGTAAACGACAAGGAAAAGAAAAGAAATGTGACAACAGACCAACGCACCGATACAGATCGTCGCCCTAGGCAGGCACGGAGGGGAGCCTCTCGTGTCTCGGTTGCTACTTATCTGCCGTTTTATTTCTATTGCCGTTAGCGCAGCCTTCGCAACAAACGAAAGACAGCCCAGGCGAGAACGAGAGAGAGCAAGAAGGCAAATAACGCCGACACACACGTGGAAAGGAGGGGGAGCTAGATGTCACTGTTGACTAATGGAGCACTATGTGAAGGGTAAATTCATAAGACAGGCGCATGGGTGTACAGGGGCGTAGGCGTGTGGAGGGAAAAAGTGCCACCGCAAGTGATAGGCTCGTGTGTGTGTGTGTGTGATCTGGAAAAAAAAGTAGAAAAGAAGGGAAAAGGTTCCACGATTGCTGAAGTAGAACGTGTAGCGGCTAAGATAGCCAGCCTTGGTGGCGGAATGCCAACCATCATCAGCGCCGCGCATATGGTGCTGTGCTCAAACGAGCAGGTGTCTATAGAGGCCAGTGTGTCCCGGCCACAACAGCAGGCAATCAGTAGAGAGCGCTGTCGAGAACGAGACACGGTGATGCTCAACGCTGTCATTACTGTGAAGCAACTTTTACACGCCCTAATGTGGGTGCGGGGTGTCAATGAGAACCATATAGCCGAGAGAGGGAGCGATGGAAACTCTAGAGGGCTTGATAGATTCGTGGTTGCACTCTAAGAATAGCGCACGCTACGTACACAGTCGCGAATCAAATGCAGACTTCACGTAATGCGCATGAACCCCCCCCCCCCACACACACACACAGCGCAATCCCAAAGCGAACATCAATCATAGACTGTGTTGTACATTCATCGCCACTCGAACACGTAGACGAGTGGAGAGGTGGTCCAAAGAGAGAGACAAAACAGCCCCTGGTACCATTAGAAATCGGAGGTGTACCCCGAAAAGAAATAAACCCACAGCTGCTTACAGCCGTGCGCACATACAAAATGGGGCAGAGGAAAAAGAAAGCGAAAGAAAACGACAGAGCTGCAAAACAAGTGTAAACGGCAAATAAAGCGGAGGGAGAAGAGGAGTGGAGAAGACGTGCTGCCTTGAGAGGGAAAACAAGACGTCTTCAGAGATATATACACACACACAGGAGATTGAGATCGAGAGGAGTGTCATCGGTCTCATGACGTTTCGTTGCTATTTTTTTTTTGGGTGGTTGTTGTTTCTGAGCCTGTGCCATCCAATCTGTACAAACAACTACGTATGCCTGTGTGTCGCACTGAGAGAAGAATAAGCGGTGATGTGATGAGGCCCGCCGCTCCTAAGTTGCAAGGATGTGTGTTCCTCCTCCTCACTGAGTCCATACTCGAAAATTCTCCACACACACGCGCACATAATCGACCCACCCCAGAGAGACGAGTTGCAGCCGCACACAGGGAAGTCATAACCTTTGCATCCCTTACTCGTGTTAGCAGACCTTGTAGAAGCCTGCAGCGAGGAAAGGAGGTGAGGGGGGAGGTGGGTCGAGTGACCAAACGTAGATGGTGGTGGTGGCGGAAGGGAGGAGGCACTAATACGGAGGCAGCGGTAAAAAGGGAAAACCAAAAACAAAAGAATCCACTACACACGTAAGCGCATGGAAGAAAGTGAGAAGGTGCAGGAAAGAGCGATGTAAAAGGCGATACTAAAAGACCGACTGACGCGGGAAGGAGAGAGGGAGACGTGGTTGCCATCAAGTCACTTGGCACGAGGAAAAAAGTCGGGCTGTGGTGACACCGGGGTGCCGAGAGTACACAGCGGCGAGGAGGGTGCGCTGCGCCTCCCTCCCTGGTGTACTTTTTGTACGCATGCTGCCTGCACGAACTGTACAGGACGTCTGCACGAATGAGCGTATTAGTCAGTCAGCCGGTGCTCTGCGGGGACAGAGCGTGGGGCTGATTGCCACTCTGCGGGTTTCCCCTCTCGCACGAAGGCGTCGGCGAAAGCGAACAAAAAGTTGTCAACCCCAAATCCTCGTCGAGGTCTGGGAAGCGATCACTGTTGGCATCTTTCAGCGGCGCGGCCGTCATTAACGGCAATGCACTCGAGTCCAGTGTAGACCCGCCATGGCCTAACGGAGGGGCTGCCGCGCTGCTTACGCTTTTCAGGGAGATGGAGTACTGGAACTCGCTGGTAGTGTGGCTGAAGTGTCATCACTAGGACGCGCGGCAAATGTCTCGGTATCAGGAGCCTTTTCAACGCAGCGTTGGGTCTTGCCGTCGTTGCCGTCTTCTGAAGAATGACGCGACGGAGAGGGGGGGGGGGGCGGCCGTGGCAGGATGCAGATTCACTGGGGCTGACGGCAGCGAGATGCTGGTCTCTTAGTTGAATCGGGGTTGTGATAACTTTGGGAGTTGCTGTGGCGGCTACGTTGGCATCTTTCGACTGCTGCTGGTCATTGTGCTAAATTTGGCAGAATTATCTCCGCCATCCTCCCTGGTGCTGCTGCTCACATCAGAGAGGGCCTCCCGCTCGGCAGCGGCTGGCTGTGGTTGCCGAATGACAGCCGCGGTGGTGACACGCGACGCGAGTTGCTGTCGGCCTCCACATTGGTATTGCTGCTCTTACTGTTCATAAGCACCATGTCGCTGCGTTGTCGTCTCGTCCTCAACAGTTGCCCACCTGTTGCTGTTCTGCTGTTGTGCACTCGATCTGATCTGGACTGCTGCTTACCGACATACGTCGGCGCATCTGCCGGTGGCACTAGTACAACTTGGTTGGTCGCAGACGATGTGGCGGAGAAGGAAGCGTCGCGGTTTGCATCGCTAGAGTTGCGCGTTGCAAGAGGTACATGCATGCGTGATCATTGAGGCCGACCGGTCCAGCCACATCATACGGAAGACCTACTCTCGCATCGGATGTGAGGGTGACGTCTCTGAGCGGCATAGGAGGCGCCGACATGCGAGTTGTGTCCTCCATCTTGACCCCTCTGCGACATTTTCTTTGTTTCGTTTTGTGTAGCGAGGAAACACGCAAACAGCGAGGCACAGAGAGAAGGAGCTACACAGATCCGCGATAGCTGCAGAATCTGATGAGCAGCCCTGCGATACGGGGACCTGAGCGAAGAGCAGCACAACCACTCCTCTTTTTTTATTTATTTGCTACGCCTTGTGGGTACGCGCGATCGCTCGTTTTGTTCAACTCCACACGGAGCGCAGTGAGTGCGGCGATGGGTGTGCGTCCTCTCTGCACATGCCAGATTACACAAAGAAAGACTGACCTGAAAAAAGTGCAAAAAGAACCCCCCCACACACACACGCATGCACGACGATGACATTCACGCGAAAGGGAGGGAGTGGCAGCGAGAGAAGAGACTCGAGCAGGAGGAGCGGACAGCTCAAGAGAGGACATTATATAGATGAATGAGGGCTTCGAAGCAGCTCCAGAAATGCACATTTTTTTCATGAGAGCTGATAATACGGACAAGAGAGGCGAGGAGTCCGCCTCATCGGTACATGCGTTTTGTCTGTGGCATTCGGAAGTGTCTGTGTGTAGATGAATCAGAGCACAAAGGAGACGCTGTATCCTCTTGTACCTTTTGCTGGTCTTGTGGCTGCTAAACATCGCCCGTTTACAGACAAAGAGGAAGGCAAAGCGAGAGGGAGAAGTCCAGAATGTCTGGTCGCACTACTGGTGGGTGCGACCAGGGCATAGCAAGGCCCAAAAAGCGTTTCGCTCTGTCTGAGGCGCACATAGTACTGGGAGAAGAAAGGCTTCAGACATGGACGTGCGCGCCTCGGTGTTATGCGGGCACAACTGCCATAGAAAAAAAGGAAAAGCACAACGAAAGCCGCGAAAGTGACTTGTGTGTGTGTCGGTGGATGAGGAGAAGACGGGGTGGGCGAGAGGCGTGAGGGGGGGGGGCGGCGTAGAGATACATAAGCTACACGACATGAAGAGTAAGCCTTCGTATCTTTTTTTTTATCATTTCGGGTTCTCTTCAGTCCCTGTTTTCATTCTCATTCCTAAACATGCTTGTGCACTGCGCATAACGCACAAGCGTACATTTTTTTCTGCTTCCACTTTCGTAGGGAAAAGAGAACAATCACTTAGACATATCACCATCGACTTTGTGTGGAGACGCACGGTGGAGCGTTATTGACTCTCAACGAAAGAGCGCAGAGAATAGGGACACCTACCCACACCTTACACTTCATAAAGCACTCCCCCCACAGACACTCGCGTAGAGACACACTTTTTATTTTCCTCCAACGTGCCCACTCTCGACCATACGACATGAGTCAAATTCCACTCGACCCCCAGGGCCCGTCACAGGCTCATCGCGTCCTGCGAAGAAGCGGCAGAGATGCGGTGCAGCAGTGCGCCGACCCCGTCATCTGAGCTCGGGCTCTGCCTCGAACTCTACTCTCCCCACCCGCCTTCATACGCCGCCTCACAGTCGCTTCTACTATGCCGGTCGCCACATGGTGCAATCCGCTCGGGGTAGCTGAGGCACCCCGCACCACTAGGCAGCAAGACTCTGGTCAGAGGCGCTCCAGTCACGCTGACACCCTGCCCATCCTGTGGGTGGCACAAGCGTGTTCACTGCCGCAGGGCGCTCCGAGGCAACGCCATGCAGGACCCTACCGCCAACCTCAGCAGAGACACATCGCTCTGACCTCCCTGCGTCGTCGGTCCTTGTCCCTGCCACCACCAAAGGGTGGCTCGGGATTGGGAAAGAGTGGGGGACGGCCTGGATTCCCAACACAGAATGGGGGCACTGGACCGTGATACCACGCAGTGAGGCGTGTCTTCCGCCATCATGGCAGAGACAACTGCGCGAAAACGAAACATGGGACAGCCACAGAGAAGGGAAAAACAAGAGCATGATAAAGCCACTCTCATGCGTACGCCTTCTGGAGCTTGCACAGTCATCGGCGGGCGGAAAAGCCACCAGTAGAAGCGGCGCAGAGCGGCGGACAGCCGCGATAAAGGTAGTGGTAGGGGAGGATAGCGAGACTCGCGCTACTCCGCGACCGGTTCCTCGCCATGAATCATGCCGCAGTCGCACCAGCCGTTGTCCACTGGAATGGGAAACAACGTTAGATAGATGCGCTTCAGGATCTGCTTCAGCTTCTGAACCTCTGGTGCGTCGTAGTCGACGTCCTTCTTACCAGTGCTGCTCTCCAAGTAGACCTCGATACAGTCCACAATGTTCGCCACCTGTCCATCCGCAAGGGTAACACTGCAGCTGCCCGACGACAAGTTCGTTTTGACGGATGAATAGAACTGCGAGATCATGGAGTGAAAACACTTGACCCGGAAGATACGGTCCTGACCGGAGACGTCGGCAGGCACGAGCACGTCCTCCCCTTCCGCCTCATGCGGCTCCTCAGCAAGCTTGGCCAGCGCAATGCACGTGACGTCAGCGAGGAGGTCGTTATAGTGGCTGCTGTACCACGTGATGGTGAGCGTCGTCTGCGCCTGCGAGCTCTTGTGCACGTCGACGGTGACATCTTTGGAGACAAACAGCAGCGTCGTGTCGAGGTCGCGGGTCTCACCACGCTCGGCAGCTGCCTGCTGCGCCTCTGTGGCCTCCTGCTGAGTGGACTGGCGCGGCGCCACATCCTCGAACAGTTTGCTCTGTGCAAAGTATCGCTGAAGCACCTGCAACACCTCCAGCGGTGAGCGGTGGCGCGGCAGGGGGAGGACCATCGCCTGCTGAACACGGTTCACGCTGAGATCGGTGAACACCGGCACGTCATCGGGATGGACGATACTGTACTGGTGCTGGCCGGACACGAGCATCACGCCGCTCACAAACTCGCCCGCCCGCAGGCTCATGTTTGCCAGCTTGCCCATTACTTTCGCGGTGCGCTCCTGTACAAATGGAATGCGGATCGACTCTTGGTTCATGGTGGTGTAGACGGACATGTTGCGGTCCCGGAAGTCCTGAAGGAGCTTGTTCTTGAGCTGCCCCATGGCACCAGGGTTGCCGTGCACCAGGATTGTGTGCTTCACCTTGGTAAGGTGGTGAATGAAGTCGCGTGTCTGCCGACCGTCTGAGTGGGCAGAGAAAGAGACGGCCTCGATGGTGCTCATACGCAGCGGTAGCACTTTGCCGTCCGGCTTCGCCACCTCCTTAGGCTTTGCGAGCACGTCCTTTGCAATAGTGCCGTCGACGCAGTAGCCCGCCATGATGATACCGTTGCGACGGTCACCGCACCAACGCTCGAACAGTTCCAGCGAGATCCCGGACTGAAGCATGCCAGGAGAGGCCAGTACCACGCACGGGCCGTTGTCCTCGAAGGACTTTGTGTCTATGAGCGAGTGAATGTACTTGAAGACGAAAGGGTTGTGATGATTGGCGTGCTGCTGCTTCACCCGGTCGTTCATGGCGCTGACGAAGGTTTGGTAGAGTTTCATACAGCGCTGCGCCAGGGAAGAGGCGTAGTAGATGGGAATGTTCTGCAGCTCCTTATGCGCATCCCAGAACTCCTCGAGAATGAGGAGCAGCTCCTGCGCACGGCCTAGGGCAAAGACGGGCACCAGACAACGACCACCGCGGCGCACAACGTCGTGCACGCTGCTCGTGAAGAGGTGCTCGCGCTCTTCGCGGGACTCGAGTTCGCGGATGCCGTTTGTGCTCTCCGCAATCAGGATGTCCGGTGAGTAGGGCGGCACCTCTGCCCCCAGCAGATGGCGGTCCGGTACTCGGGAAAAGTCGCCGGTGTACAGGGCACGCATGCCGGCGATGTCGACCATGAACATGGCTGCCCCAAGCACGTGGCCGGCGTTGAACGGCTGGAAGGAGATGCCGTTCACGGTGACCTCTTCGTGGTACTCAATGGTCTCGATACGGTCGATTGTGCTCTGCAACCACTCACTCGTGACAAGGTCGCTGGCTCCGGCGCCGATGCGCAAGAAGTCGTTCATGACCATCTTGTAGAAGGCCTTGGTGGCACTGGTCATGAAAACGCGGCCCTTGAAGGACGTCTGGTTGCAAAAGTATGGCAGTGCCCCGCAGTGATCCAGGTGGAAGTGCGTGATGAGCACCACGTCGATTTCGTCGCACTTGATGCTGTCAAAGAAGGGGAGGGAGTCAAGGCCGCTTTTGGCCGGGTGGTTGCCGCAGTCAAGCATGACCCCGCGCCCCTTGTAGTGCACCACGACGCACGAGCGGCCCACCTCGCCGCCGCTGCCAATGGGCAGCACTTCCACCTCGTCCTGTACATTGGAGCGGAGGGTTGCTGGCACAGCAGTGCTCTCTGCCTCGGGCAGAAACGGTGCTGCCATTCCCTCTTTTTGACCTCGAAGCTACGCGTACGGATGTTTGTGTTTGTGTGGCGAGCGGCGTCCAGGCAGCGCTGATGGAGTGATGCGTGGACACTCTTGATTTGCTTGAAGAACCAAGAGAAGACAAAGAAGGAGGCACACAAAATGGAGTTGAGGCGGACGATATGTATGTGTCAAAGCAGCAGCTGTATCTCGAGGCAATGTGGATACGCAGAAGATCAGCGCGTGGCAGAGAGTTGTGTGTCCAGCGATGCACCGTGGTAGAAGGAGAGAGAGAGGGGGGAAGCGGCTAACGTGGATGTCTGACAGTGTCAAAAAGAGGAAGGAGGGAGAGAGATGACCGAAGGAAGCAGAGGGAGGTGTGTGTGTGTGTGTGTGAGGGTGGGCTAGTGTGCTGCTCGGCTACGTACGCTAAGCGGGCACGGGTTGGATTAACAAAAATAAATGCGACGAGCCAAACCCCCGCGAGCTACGCAGCCGTGCAGAAGGAGGGAAGTGGGTGAAGACCACTGTGAAAAGAGATGGAGGAATGAGGCCGGAGAGGAGCGGAATCGCCACCGCAAAAGGTGCGTCGTGTGTCTCTGTGCGTGTGGGTACCTGTGCAGACAGGGGCAGGACCGTCACTACTCGATTGCACTCTCTCGTGACCCAAGACTGAAAAGAATGTAGTGCAGATGCAACGATAAATGTGAGGGAGGGGGGAAGAAAGAGGATTGAGAATGGAGGCGGAAGGAGGATTTAGGGTCAGAAAGGGCAGTTGTCTAGAGGAAATGCTGCCGCAGCATGGCTCAGCAGACATGTGGGAAGCGACAATCGTGTTCAGCTATGGACGCATGTACACACATAGTCTGTTATGGGTATCTAATGCGAGGAGATGGAAAAGGAAAGGCGCAGTGGTCTCTAGTTCTAGCACCCCACGCTTCACTGGACGCTCCTACGCTGCTCATAGAAGGTTGCAGTGCAGGTGTGGGCCAGCGAGCACGTCGGTGATACCGGAGAGCGGTGCGTGCTAGGTGTTCAGCGCACACCTGCACTTTTTCTCCTTCATGCTGCACCACCAACAAGACTCCCTCTGCTTGCCGCTGCCGCTGCGGCTCACTTGTGTTCCTTCGCAATTTATGTTTTCACGCTTCCAACATACAGAAATGAAAGCCATTATGTGTATGCCGGGTGAAGTACAACAGCGATATGTCACACACATTTACACAAAAGGCAAGACATTAACAAGCCAGGACGAAACGACAGGGGCACAACAATGGCCAACCCTCCCCTCCCCACCCCCACAAAATAGGGATGCACCGCATCAGGGAAAAACGCGCTGTTGTCTTTTTGAGTGTGTGTGTGTGTATCGGTGGGTGTGGGTGCGTTGGTGCGCAGCTCGATTACCCTGACACGTCGAGCGAAGCGCAGTAGTCGGCTGCCCAGTTCCAGCAGCAGTCAAAGGAGAGAAAAAGAAAAAGCTCGCCTGCGTGTAAGCGGACCTTCCTCCCATTCACATGCACCCGTCCGTTTCACAAGTACCACCACCTCCAACGCACTAGTCGGGAAGGGACGGTAAGGAGGCCAAGGGAGATGAAAATGGCCAAAATGAATGAATCAGGTAAGTCGCCAGCAGTACAGTGGTTCGGCCCCCCGTGGGTTGCGCGCTTTTCCTACTTCGTCAAAGTAGGGAGGCAACGGCGGTCAGAGCAGTAGATCGCCCGCTCCACCTCATTCGAGTCTATTGGGCCATCCTTTTCTGCTTTCGCCAGTGCGACAAGCACCTCGTCATCGACGGTCAAGAGCGGGTTCACAGTCTTTTCCACCGCTAGCGACGACGGCACAGTGCACGACGGAAGACGGAATCGCGGCTTCTGCGTATCCGTCTCGCACCCTATGTGCGCCGCATCTGTGAGCCCATCCGACTCAGTGCGCAGCATCTTCACCTCGCGTAGTGAATCAGCGACTGCACGTACGTAGTCCTTACAGCGCGGGTCGCAGGGGGCGCGGCTCCTTGTTATGACGCGCGTCATCAGTGTCATCACTTCTGTCAACAGCCGTTCGGTGTACTCGTGCCCAACGTACAGAAGGATGTCCTCGTCAGTCACCTCTTGCCCAGTACCGGGTTGCGTTCGCATGCGTGGGTCCTTCAGAAACGTCGCGCGCGCCTTCATGATCTGGGCTACTGAGGCTGTCTCAAACGGCGCGCCACACCCACCGCAGAAAAGACTGTCGCCTGTGAAGACGGCGACGCGGGCCGGGGTGGCGGTAAAGACACCCTCCTCTGCTGACCCTACGACAAAAACTAAGGACCCCTTCGTGTGGCCGGGGGCAGCCATTGCCTGCACCTTCGCTGCACCGCCCATAATTTCGAACACAGGCGACGCGTCGTTGACCAGGACGTCACAGCAGAGAGGCGCGTCTTCCTCAGATCCGATAAAGCGCAGGTTGGGATCAAGCAAGGGGATATCTGAAGCATAGTTGACGCCGGCCTCCCCACGCGGTGGCACCGATAGCTCCTTTTTCGAAAACTTCGCTAGCATCTCATTGCCCCCTGCATGGTCCCAGTGCTTGTGGGTCGTGAGCACTTCGGTCAGCTGCAGCGGTATTTGCAGAGTAGTGCGGAGGGATTCCATGATGCGCAGCACCATCTCTGGATCCGCCGGGTCGACCGCAGCGACTTTGTGCGTTTGCATTGAAACGATAAGGTAGGCGTAGTTGTCACCGAAGATGGGAACCGGCACGACGGCAACACCACGCACGGCCGATCCGTTCCACAGGTCGACATCTACGACACCGCCGGCTCGCGCGTAGAACCTGGTGAGAAACGAAAAGGCGTCAGTGGTACCGGGCGGGGCACGCTTCAGTCGCAGCGGACTGCCAGCGTCGATGCAGCGAATTCCGTTGTGGTGGTTCGAGTGCGGGTAGGCAACGGGGTGATGCATGATGGGGCGGAGAACGCAGTAGCCAATGGCGTAGCTGCAGTACAGCTTGTATAGCAGAGGAAAGATGTTGTGGCGAAATACAAAGCTGGGGAAGAGCGGATTTCGTGGCATCACGCCCGATACGTAGATAAGAAATAGAATACCACAGTACTTGAGCGTGGTGAGAGGGAACTGGTAGGCAACCCCGCTTTCCAGCTGGTTTGCGGAGGGGTGGTTGGCGGCATACACGTAAGCCACAGATGCCCCCACGGCCACTGGCCCCATCCATGACAACAGTTTGCTCATTCTCGCCCACTTTTGCCTTGTTCACCAGTGCCCATCAGGGTTGCAGGGTCGGGTGATGCTGATGAAATAGGGAGGAGGCGAGAGAGTCATAAAAAAAAGGCAATGTGCGTTGGTGTCGTCGTCAATGTCACCCCTTCGAAAAGAATGGAGATTGATGAAAGCTGCAGTGTGGGAGGCACAGGTGGGCGAGGAGGGGGGGACAGAGGGTAGAAAGGAATAAAATATAGAAGAGGGAGCAGGGAGAGGAGGGCTCATGTCATCTCTATCTTCAACTAAAGAAATCGAGTGTAGGAGTGACTGAGACTTGTGTCACTTGTTCACCGCCTCACCATCACTAGAGAGATAATCCACTGCTAAAGAAAGACATTGAGGCAGAGAGCCCTGCATTCTTGAGAGAGGTAGGCGACTTCGCTGTGCGCACGGTGAGGTATGCAAAGAAGAGGAAGAGGAGCGGGGCGAGGTGTTTTCGATGCACGTCCTTTGGCATTGCGCTACCTACGCTCTACCTCGACACACAGACAAACATACGGTGAAGATGGTTGAGGTAACAGTAGAGGGCATATTAGGCCTGAGTATGGTAAACCAACAACAACGGGCAATCCAACAGAGAGTATAACAAAAGGGAAAGAATACAGGTCATCAAGCTGCGGGTGAGGCGTAAAAGAAAGATATCCTTTGTTCGTGGAGGGGTTTCGACTCTTCCAGGTACTGTACTTGCGGCGCCAGTTAATGAGCTAAATGAGATGAGCACAGGGAGGGGGTGTGAGGGAGAGAGACGCTGGGTAAATCTGGTGCAGGGAGAGAAAGAGAGAGAATGGTTAGTCGAGAAACAGGAGAGGAAATCGAGAGGAACGCAAGCAAGACGCACCTGCACATCCATAGAACGCCACCACCACAAAAGTCACCCACATACTTATACATACATATACATACATACATATACACATACACATACACATACACATACATATACATACAGGAGAGAGGATTTAGAGGAGGGAAACATGTCCCCTCTTTCCCACACGAAACGCTTAACAGAAAAGCAGAGAAAACGCCAACAAGGGCAAGAGAAGACCCAGCATGTACAGTGAGAAAGGTGCCCAAGAAAAAGGATATTGAGGTGCAGTGTGGACGAAAGACGCTCGTGCCTGGTGGGAGTGTGCATGAGGGTGGGGGCGACGAAGCCATCAAGCAAAAGAGAGAGAAACGAGCAAGAAGAGAAAGGAGCGGCAACGCACAAGATGAACCAATAAAAAAAATAGAGGGAAACAGCGGGCGACGAGAAGAGGGAGTACACCATAGAGAGGGAAAGAAAACAATGCGAACCCCCCCTCCCCCCACACACACACATGCAGAGAGATTCCAACACTCACGTATACGAAGAGAATGCAGAGCACGTTGTCAAGAGCGGTGATGGTGGTGGTAGTGGAGAAGGGGGAAAAAAGCACGTACATTCGAGAGCTCGAAAACAAGACTAACACGAACTCCTTCCCACGCTGATCTCTGCGTGGGAAGGGGGATATTAAGCGTGAATCACATAAGCTGAACACAATCATACTGGAAGACATAGCGCAGGACCACAGACCTCAGCATCATTCATGGTGGCACCAAGTCCACAAAACCGACGAATGTTAGGGATGAAAAGGCGTAACGGGATTACTGTTTTCAATCAACGCCTCATTTCTCCACGACCACGTTCACAGTTATGCGCATGCACTCAGACCTCTCCTTGCTTTGTCGCACTGCAGTTACCCATCCTAGCCGTCTAGGAAGAGCCGCCTTGCCGTTGCATCAGGCCATGCGTCTAGCGGGCTCTTCCCGTCCTTCCTCAGGTACGTGCTGCCATCCAAGCGGGTGGCGTCCAGGGTCCGGCTCGAGGACGGAGGCTTTGGCGAGGGGGGTACTGCAATGCTAGAGGGGTAGCAGGTAGCACGCTATCTGTGCTTCGAGTTCTCTGCGAGTCATCTGCTGCTGCAGGGATTTAAAATGCAGGCAGGTTGCCTATGTGGAGCAGGGAGGTCTCGCCTCCAGGCATTTCTTAAGTTCAGCATTCCGGCTCTTTCGTGTGGAATGATTGCCTCCAGGTAAGTAGCGCGATTCTTTGTGAGAGTGTAGAAATGCAATCATGGCCGCACGTCTCTTTGGCAGAGTGTAATCCCAGACATGTCCGCTGACAGCAAGATCCCTTGCAGCCGTACCCGAGGACAAGCTGGAGGCTGCTTGACTTTCTCACAGAGTGAAGCACTGGTCCCTGGCTACCACGCTGAGGTGCCCAGCGTCATCAAGGGGGAGGGGGGGGGAAGGAGGAGGCGCGACAAGAGCGGGAAAAAGAGACCAGCAAAGCATTCGTAGCAATACACCAAAACAGCTCATTAAAGGAATACAGAAGACATGGGAAGAGGCCACAGCTCCCCCTTGCGTGTGTACGCATGTTTAAGTTCGTCCGTCAAAAGTCCCCACACCTTCACATACGCACATATGCGGACTAGAGAGAGAGAGACAACATAGTGGGTTTCGAACTACGTTACAGCCATGTGCCCCCCCCCCCCAGTAGGCCCAGACCTTCAACGATACACGTTGTGCGCCGTTTCATGTTTCTTCTCGCTGCACTTACACAAAACTACCGAAAAAGGGACGCAAAGGCAAAAGGGGCATAGGGACGGTGTTTTTGTTCATGAGCGCCGGCACCCTTCTTCTTTCCACTGCCTCTGCGCCATTTCAGTCACCTGCATTCTGGCATCCCACTTAACCCTCCTCCTTGACTGGTGCTGCCTGCGCCTTGTTCTTCTTTCCACGTGCGCAGTTGCGTGTGTGTGCGCTTCGTGTATATGAAGCCCCCTCACACCCAGCCGCACACGCAGCCATCGAGTCGTGTGAAGCGAAGAGCAGAAGTACCAACAGCGAAGAAAAGCAACAGATGAAGCGGAGTCGGAGTTGGGTAAATGGAGAGGAGAATACACCCTTTGCGTCACACGAGGCTCGGAAAAGGTTTAAAGAGAGGGAGAAGATAGAGCGAGGTGAGTGTGTAATCAAATACTAACAAAACAAAGAGGACAATTTTTGTAAGACGCTTGCTCATGCAGGTGCTCCTGTAATGCCGACAAGACAACCCTTCCCCCCTAAAAGAAAAACAAGATGCGAAGGGAGGCAAAGCACAGCCCCAAAACAACACGGCCACCACCTTGATTAACGCTCCATGTCAAACTCGCCGGGATGAGGAGAGAGAGAGAGAGAGTGACATACAACAAGTACAGATGACAAGGAAACCCAGTCGTGAGATTGAAGTTGACTTCGCAGCTCCTTTCTTTTTCTAACGAAAAGGAAAAAAGACAAAAGACGAGCATACGATCCGCCAGGAGGACCGAAAAAGAGAGAGAGCGACGAGAGACGAGAATGTCGACAGTGCGAGAGGGGAAAAAAGGAATACTGCTGCACACTTCGCATGCAAACACCCCTCCCTCCACACACACACACACCCACTGTCCTTCCATCCCTAATAGCGGTTGGGATGACACGGTGTCGCCAGCGGTGTGAGAGAGCGGGAGATATGGCAATCGTGTATAAGTAAAACTGCAAACTCTCTCTCCCCTGTACGAACACCCACACACGTACCTGAGCCGGTCGAATATACGGTGCAGATCGAAGACACCGCTGTCATCATCTGGCTGACCCCCCCCCCCACGCACACCGAGACAGACAGGCAAAGGAAAGCACTCGGAAAAACAACGACAAAGAAAATAAAGTGATTGATCAGGAAAAGGAATGCAGGGAGAGGGGGGGGGGAGGGCGAGGGTAAAACGCCATGGTAGATAAATTTACACGCAACCATATCAAAAAGTTTTTACTTTCTTACACCCACCCACCCACCCACCCACTCACACATCAGGGCATAGACAACGGGAAATCACATGGAGCGCAGAGAACGGAAAAATGGCAGAAGAGAGCGAAGGAGGACGTGGTGTGAGCGTGAAGATGCTCAGAGAGAGAGAGAGAGAGAGAGAAGCATACGGAGAGGGGGTATACGGGTACACATAATTTTACACACATACGAACACACACGAGAAAAGCGAGTTCTAAAAGGCGGAACAGTGTAAAGTAAGCTGTGGTCGAACAGAGTGAAAGGAAAAAAACCAAATACATCGGAAGAACTGGTGGGAGAATGAGCGATAGAGAGACACACAGCAGGGGGAAGGGAAACAATCACGCCACACGATCCATCCAACTTATTCCAATCGAGCTCATACTATTACTATTATTACATGAATAAGAGCAGCTGGAAGACAGGGGCTGGGAAGGCATCCTAGTGGCGGTTGCTTGAGAGGTGGGGTTAGCTAGGGTGTCACGCGAAGTGGTGATGAGGAAGGCAATAAAATCGAATGGTGAGGATAGGAGTAAGACAAAGGACGAAGAGCAACAGCACACACCACGCAGAGCGGGAAACAGGAATGGAGGAAGAGAAGGTAGTATGAGAAACAACTGCAGAAACGCAGACAAGAACAAAAAGACACATGCGCATGCACATGCCCGTACCATAGACGTACAGAGGATGCACGCACGCCCAGGTCGAGCTGCACCCAGGGCAGAGACATCGGTAGTAGAGTGAAGAAGAAGAAAACAAACAAAAAAGGAGAGAGAGAGAGGAGGGGGGGGACAAAAGTGACCCCTGTTCAAGTCCAAATGACTGTCGCTAGCACCGTCTCGACAATAACGACAAATAAAATGTCGACATCTTCACAAGACAAAGCAAACAGCCAACGCAGCATGCAGCTGTGGCAGCGACTGCACTACAACGATCGCCATTAGGGAAATCACCAAGGAACACCAATACGCACTGAGGAATCAACCGGACCGTCGCCAATGTATTCTTCACGCAGAAGGCTCCAGGTAGAGAAGGAAAAAACGAAAAGCTTCAGGACCAATAACACGTACCCATTGAGCGGCGAATGAGAGAGAGAGAGGAGGAAGAGGAAGAGAAGAAAACGATTCGAGTAAAGTGAGGAGGGGTCTCATAGTTCGTGGGTGAGTGGGTACGGATGGAGTGAGAAAACAAGAATATAATGCTGCCGAAAAGTGGGACACGCACACACACGCACGATGGCGACAGGGCAAGAGCGCAACGCATAGGGAGACGCCCAGCAGGTGTACACAAAAATAACAGGGAAAACGAGAGAGCAGGAAACCAACGCAAGAGACGCGCACACGTAGGGAGATGCCAATACCACGAGAGAGAGAGGAGAAGACTAAAGAGAGTTCATTCTCAATCGAGACGCAGAGGAGGGAGGAGAGGAGAGGGGGGGGGGGGCAAGGGAAGTGACGGATACCCCAGAAGACACTTCTAGTTTTCACAGGTTCTAATAAAAAAAAAAACGCGTCCCTTATCCTCTTTTTCATTCCCTCTTCCGAAGCGCGTGTTGGGTTACCACACTACTACACATTCAACTCTTGGAAAGGTGCTAGCAGACCTCCTGTGTCGTGCGTGGGGGAGAAGAGCGCGCGCTGCTTCTCTAGCTCTGCTGATGAGGCACGGCGAATAATCCGGCGATTCTGCATTGTGGCTGCTGCTGCTGCTGCCGTGGCGGAGACTGACATCGTGGACCTTTGCAATGACGAGCGTCTGGGGCTGTTGACGCGCTGCGGTGGAAAGGGCAAGTGAGTTATACGAGGGGGCTGTGAGGTGTGGATAGAGTGTTTGTCATGGTCCATGACTGGGGCGGCTGCTATGCAATTGGGTGGGTAGTAGCCGAACACAGAGATGGCACGCTCAATCTCGGTCAGCAAGATAGCCAGCGTGTCGAGAAAGAGGCCGAGATGGTCTGGGCCGACGAACGTCTTCTCGCCCTCCGGCTGCACGCGAATCATAAAGTCGCGGCTGCGCGGCACGACTGCCCAGCGTAGCGGCTCGTCTGGATGGAAGGCAAGCGCAGCCGGGTCATTCTGGGCGGTCCACCGAATCCACTCGAGGTCGTCTGTGTTTTGAGCGGTAAGGCGCAACCGTGCTCCTGTCATGCGGAGTCGCGGGGGAGAGGTGGACTCGGTTGGCTGGTTCAGAGTCGGCGCCTGCTTCAGGTTATCGTAGGGAGCGTGAACGCGCTGAAAAAACTCGAAGGCGTTTGCCTGCGTAACACGAATTTCACGCCCGTTTGGGATCAAGTCGTAGCAGGACTGGTTTACTGTGAAGAGGCAAAACGTCAGCTGCAGTGTCTCAAAGTCCTCGTCACTGATTTCGTTCTTGTTATATTGCTTCTCCACTTGACATATGGCAGTGAACACCTCCACATCGATGTCCTCCGGTTGAAGAATTATGTTGTTGTTCCACATATGCGACTGACTAGCAGGGTAGCGAGCGAGGCCGCCCTGCCACGTCTGCGGGGCCACACAAAAGGGCGCTGCCTCGTTCATGGAAGAGAGCGAAGCCGGCAGCGCCAGTCCGATGCGTGCGAGGAAGCTGGAAAAGAGAACGCCTCTGCTGTGTTCGGGGTGCACCAGTTACTATCCTGAGAAAATTGAATGGGAAACGGAAGAAGAACACCAAACACAAAAATGAAAATCAGAAAAGGGATGAGGGAGTGGAAAAGGGAACTCTGGGGAGACGTCAAGGGAAACGGGGCAAGCAACACCAGTAAAGAAACGAAAGAGAGAGAGGGAGAAAGACAAACAAATCAAGCGACACTAGAAGATGAATTGAAATTTCGAGGAAAAAGAAGAGAAGGTAAATTACCCGCAATCGTCTCCTTGCAAAATAAAAGAGTAAGGGGTAGAGAGAAGCGAGAGAGCGTTCCGAGGGGGTAGTGTGCGGTACCACAGTGAGGCGGTGCCCAAGCCAAGACACCTTTTATGTCTCTCTTCTGGCACGTAGCAGGAGAGGTGAGCGCTGGTAAACGTATAAAGACACGTACACAGGCACGCACAAGGCCGCTGCAAGCAGAGGCTCGATCGATTGCCCCACTCGCAATCACCACAGCTTCCTTTACACTTGCGCAATAAAGCAGCGAGAGACCACACGCGTGGTGGCAATGACCAAACTGATGGGGCAAAAACTGAGAAGTGATTACGTCACCACACGTGCTGTGAGCGTCGCCACACTCTTCTCTCCTTTCGCTTCTGCGTCTCGCTACTTCTATTGCACGCGGAAAAAGGCAAGACGAGAGCGCGTGTCTAGCGGCGGAGGAAGCGGATGGTGTACTGGAGACGATTCGACAAGTTAAAGAGAGAGAGAGAGAGGGAAGAGAATACTTGACGCTCAGAGAGGGCAAAAAAAAATAAAGGAGACGGGGTAGTATGGACAGGAGGGACGGGGGAAGACTAAGACGCAAGAGCACAGGTGCTTCTCTGTAATAGCGGTTTAAGAAAAAAGAGAAAGACTTAGCAACACAGACACGATCACCGCGTCACGAGCAACAAGCTTGTCACGGTGCCCGAAGACCAAGGCTACCCGCTGTGAAAGACACACACCCACAAACTAGGGCAGACACACTGATCACGAACAAGAGGGCCACAAGTTAACACGAGCTAACCATAGAAGTGAACGAGAAGGAGTAGGAGCGGCGAAGTAACAGCTCTGTGCAACGCACGTACTTGCGCTGATACGGGGAGAGGAGAGAAGGGAAGGCTGCAGAGAATGAGAGGTACTGGGTGCGATAGTAAAGCAACAATGAACGAGTTGCTATGGCTGTGAATTTGGGTAGCGGCGTACGAGAAAAATTGCTTATTTGCGTTTTGTAGAAGCTGCACGTGATGGTAACGGGAAGGGAGGGGTGAGAAGAAGACCGCGAAAATGACGTGAATAAATGCAACGAAAAGGGAGAAAGAGGGGAGAAAAAAAGAGCGGAATCGAAAGCCATGCAGCACGAAAATGCTGTCGTCCACCCTATTTTTTCCTTAGGCTGAGACGGGAGGGTTTGTCGGGCGCAGCCTGAGCAGGAGACCAGTAAGGGGCTCGTCAGGAGGAAGTATACGGAGGCGGAGAGAGGGCAACAGTTCTTGTTATAATGTGCTTCTCGACGTATATTCTCAAGAGATACTCATGGGCGTTTGCTTGCCGCTACGCGCACTGACAGGGAGTCACCTGTGCCATTCTGACCCCACCTCACAATTGAATTTGATTTCGGAGCGGACGGTTGATGCATCAGAGAGAGAGAGAAACTCGAGAGGAGCCTTGTAGAGCTACCATAACTTCAGGCCATTTAAAGTCTTTCAATAGTTCTACACAGGGGTCACAAAAGTGTTCACTGTCGCAGGGCGCTCCGAGGCAACGCCATGCAGGACCGAACCGCCAACCTCAGCAGAGACACATCGCTCTGACCTCCCTGCGTCGTAGGCACTTGTCCCTGTCGCCACTAGAGGTGGTTCCGTATTGGCAGGGGTAGGGGAGGAAGCTGCGTAGCTTCCCCACACCTTGTGTGTGCGTGTGTGTGCTGAATCTCTGGTGTACCCATACAGTGAGGTATGTCTCCCGTCATGAGGGGGCGAAGAAACGAGCAAAGGAAATGAGAAAGCAGAGGAGCGCAAAGCAACAGGATAACTGAATCAAACAACCGATTCAACACTAGCCGTCCTCTTCCCCCCAAAGCGAGAGTAGGACACGTAGAGAGTCTCTTCTGAGGCGAGAAATGCACTCGCACAAAGGGGTGAGGCAAAAGGAAAGAGAAAGACGCGTTAGCAGGCCGCACGAGAGAGAAGGCGAGGAAGAGACATGTGTTGCTTTATGTGTATAGATGTGTGTGCATACGCATGTGTGTGTGTGCGTGTGCGCATCAGCAAGTGAATGTGAAAGCAAAGACATGTAGACACACACACAAAAAATGAATAAATCTAACAACGTGCAAGAAAAGGACACACACGCACACACGCTCTGTCGCAGGCACACAAAACGTGATTTGAGTGAAGAGTGCGGTTAGAAGGGGGAGGGAAGGAGTCTAAGAAGTGTGTGTTAGGGTGTGTGTAGGGGGGGAGAGGGGAGTGGAGGAAGGGAAAGTAATACGAAAGAGAGAGACTCATGCTGAACAGGAGAAGTCGAACAATGAGGGGCAAGAAGACAAAACCACGGAGGGAAAGGAGCTAACAGAAGCTCAATACAAGCGAAAATGGTACCTCCAGAAGAGCTCATACGAAAGCAAACAACGGGAGCAACATGGCAAAGCAATACACATTCCACACCATACTTACCCACACACACGAGCTACGGGGGAGACGGACGAGACGGACAGTCAAACAGCGAAATCCATGGAAAACAACAATAGCATGAAACGGAAAGTAGAAGAAGTGACACAAGAGCTCCACTCACACACCCCCACCCGCATCCGCACACGCACACACATAATGAATAGGGAAAAATAAAAGGAAGGCCAATGAGGGAGGAACACAGAGTTAAAACAGAACCTAGTGGAGTGAGGTGTGTGTGTGTGTGTGGGGGGGGGAGAGGAGGTGAAATGGGAGGGGAGGAGTGTAGAAGGGAGGAGATAAACGCACGAACGATACGGATAGCGTATGTGGGGTATGGACTGATAATTCAGCGGAACACCGACCAAAATAAGTCACACATTGGAAGCAAAGTAAAACATAAATCCACAAGTTATGAAGCGATAAACCACATAGGCACACTCGCGTGAACAGCAACAGCAACGGAAACGAGGAGACGACAATGAGACGAAGAAGTTAGGGCTTTCTAAGGGAACACACACACACACACACACACGCATACCCACACACATCTAAACAGGCAGCGGAGAGCGCCCCCTACAAGTTAAGTGACTGCGGCGGTGCTAAAAGGTCACCAGTGTTGTACGTGGGCGAGAAAATGTTGAGATTGTCGTGCATGGGCGGGAGGAGGTGAACATCTGCCTGGATCGTGGACAGAACTGGTGGCGCAGGCAGGCTAACCTCAGCCCACTCTGCACTATCCCACTCGGATGGCTGTTGAGGGCACTTGCCTGCGTCTAAGATTGCCAATCGAATGGACTGCAAGCGTCTGCGCAAGAGCCGCAGGTAAGTCTTGACGTCCTTGGGCAAGATAACACACCCGATCGCCGACGCATCAGTGTAAGGGCTGTCTTTGCTGCTAAGAAAGTTTGTGTCCCACTGCAGCTGCGTCTGCCGCACTATTTCTTCTGGAGACATGCTAGACTTCAACAAGCAATCTGTGGTGCACTCGTACGTCCAGATATCAAGCACGTTCTTGTCCGTCCAGTACCCTGCGTCGGCGTCGGCGAAGTCTACAGTGTCGGGGCCCCGCTCCTCATCGCGCTGCATGGCGTTCAACGACCTGATTCCGCAGGCCACTGCTTCAGAAGAGTGCAAGCCTACGTGCCCTGCGGGGTTCTCTGCCCCGCTCCGGGATAACGCCTCCACACGTCTCCTTTCTTCTTCAATGTACTGGAGGAAGATGCCAATGTTGCCCGTTGCCACTTGGATGTGTCGACCATTTGGTATAAGGTTGTAGACACCATCACGGCAGGGCAGGCAAAAGCGCAGCTGCCGCGCATTCAACTCGGTTTTCGTTAGCCGGCCGAGCTGAAACTGCGAGCGCAACTCCTTGATAGAACGCACTACCGTTGAGTCTACGTCGCGTAATGTGAGGTGCACCTCGTTGCCACGGTGTACTCCCCGTTGTGGGTGACCGAGTACGGAGGTCGCCTCAGGTCCGACGGTGCGCGTTGGCGGCTTCACTGGGATTTTGACATGTTGTTGCGTCGTTGGCATCTGGGGTGTAGTCGGTGTGGTAGACGCCACGCGAGGTGCAGAGCGATCTGCAGAACCCTCACTTCCCCTTCCCGCTTCTCTGGAGGCGTTGCTGTGTGTCGGAGTTCCAGAAGCGACCTCGCTAATGTACGTGTGCACCTCGTCTTGTTTTGCTACCACAGCCTCGATGAACTGATTCAGGTTCAGCCGCGTCACAGGAATGAAGCGGCCGTTTTCTTTGAGGTCCATGTGGTGCGGACCAAATTCGAGGTGAAAGGAGATGTCGTGAATCTGCGAAGGCGACTGCTGCAGTCGAAGAATATACTTCCAAAACTCAATTTCCGCAGGTGACATGTCGCCAAACACCTCGCGGCGCAGGCCAATAGTCTCAAAGGCTTCCCACTGCTTCCCCTCCGCACTTGTGGCGGCACTGCTGGCCAAGGTGACGGTGGATGTCGCTGACTTGGCTGCTGTGTGCTCAGATGCCGCCAAGGGTGGCGATGCAGTAGTGGCAGCTGCCCTACGTACGACATTAAGCGACGCACCAGTCGTCAGGAGGCTGTTGAGTGTTCTGCAGCGCTCACTGGCCATCTCCACGTAGCGGTTGGCGTCCTCAAAAGCCACGAGTGCAGTTACAGGCCTGGCTGGGTCGACCGCGAAAAGCCTCCCAGCAAACGGCACGGCGTAGGTAACCCCTAGCTGATCCCACACCAAGGACGACTGGATCGCCCACTGCGAGCGCGGGTTGAGCAGACATTCTTGAAGGAAGTTGATAATAGGTGTGTAGCTAGAGTTCAGTAAATTGCGGTGGGCGCTGATGGGGAGAAGGTGGCGCACGGCGTCGTAGTAGCCCTCTTGCGAGAGTTTGCGATTCACTACGGCTTGGTACCGGTTCAGCATGAGCTCAAAGTTGTCGTAGTTGTTCGGCGTTACAGCGATTTCAGAGCCGTAGCGGAACAACTCGTGCACGCCGCCATCCTCCTGTGGGATGCGAAAGTATAGAGGACATGTCATCTGGAGCGGGAAGCCGCGGCGGCTAAGCGAGTTGACGGCATCGTTGAAGGAGCGGACTGTCTCGGAGTAGTACCACTGCTGAATCTTTTGCGTCTCGAGCGCCTCCCGCATCAGCTCAAGTACTTGGCGAGCGCTAACCGGCCGCTTCTCACATACCTCGGCGACCAGCTTGTTGAGGAGAGAGTCCAGGGCGAACGACGTCAAGAAGGTATCATTACAACAAAGATACATTTTTAGCGTCGTTTTCTTCGTCTATATATATATATATATATATATATTTCGTGTCGCCCTTTGTTGCTCTCTTGGCGTAGAAGGAGAGGGTGTATATGGGTGTGGGCAGTAGTAGTGCTAGTCAGTCTGTCACCATGTGCGTACGTGAGGATGTCCGTTTTGTATGCCACACAACACCTCTGCCAGTACTCTAAGTTGTCAGCTGAATTCCGTGGCGCCTGCAACGCCTTCGTGTGTGTGTGTGTCTGTGCGTGGGTAAAGTAGACCGGCCAGAGAGCACCACAGCTAGCAGAGAAAGAGAAAGTACACACACACACACTCACACACACACACTCACACACACACAGCAAAGCGGCGCGCGCAAAAGAGAGTGAGGGGCGAGCGGTGGAGATTGCTTGATGGATTGCCTGTGTGCGTCAGCAAAACGTTTGATTATCTGTAGCTTCACTTCTCCTTCTGCTTGCTGAGCGCGTATTCTGTGTGCTTGGCGGTTTAACACCTCCCTGCTACGTGCTACCCCGTCTGTCACGATGCAGCTGCTGATAGAAGAGGCCCACACACACGTTTCTGTTCTTTTCTTTTGCACTGTATTCGCCTTCTTCGTCAGTCTGTGTTTCAGCTGTCGCTGGTGTTTTTTCCTCTCGTTGCGTCGTGCTTCTTCCGCGCGCGGTTCAGAGAAAAGAAAGAAGGCGCCAAGGCACCACAAATCAGCCCTTCTTCTTCCCCGACTTCTTTTCAGGGCGTTTGTGTGTGCGTGTGCGTGGGTGTGTGTGTCAGCGTGATGTGGGTAAACAAAACTGCTCGTTCTCACGAAGTATTGCTGTGTGATCGTTTTAAAGCGGGGTGACAGAGAACAACAACAACAAAACACTTGCCACTTCGAGTGTGTAGGAGAGGGAGGGGA
This sequence comes from Leishmania panamensis, assembly GCF_000755165.1. Classification (NCBI taxonomy): domain Eukaryota; phylum Euglenozoa; class Kinetoplastea; order Trypanosomatida; family Trypanosomatidae; genus Leishmania; species Leishmania panamensis. The sequence goes on along the minus strand of NC_025866.1, from coordinate 1,358,552 downwards.
TGTGTGATGTCTGAGTGCACGTTGGTAAGTGTCGAAGTACGTTTGTGAATGTGCATATAAGCGTTCAACAGAAACTGAAACAAGTCAAAGCGAGGAAGGATGAAGTAGAGGAAGTGAAAAACAAGAGAGCACCACAGCCGTCGCCACACCAAGTGCGAGAGAGAAATATGGACAAGTTGAGGAGTGCACACACACACACACACCTAAATGAAATAAGAGGGAGAGAGTGGTGGGGAAAGCTGTGAAAGAGCGCCTGTGTCTAGTCGTTTGAGTGGCGGTGACAACAGAGTGTTTGTCTCCGTCTCGATAACGAAGTCACGAGCGTGAAAACGCATAAAGAAAAATCTAAAAACAAAAAAAAGCACACCATGACACACACACACAACTTCACAAAAAACTAAAGGAAAAGACTAAGCGGAAGTGAAGGCAGAGAGGGAGGAGAGGGTGCAAGGGGGTACCAGGTGAAGCAGGCCAAGAACAGCCGAAAATGAGAACACGATAGATGAACACGGGAGACACCCAAACCATACTCACCTATACGCACTCAGAGACACAGGCGTGTGGTTCTCACTCCCTGTTGACTCGCGCGTGCGTTCGTGTACGGGGGGTGAGAGGGGGAGTGGATGCTTGCCTCAGAAGGTCTAGGGAGTTCTATCAGAAATGCGAAGCGAGAAGATCACAAGAAACGTGGAGAGGCAGGCCTGGTAGAGAAAAAAGAGTTGGGTGAAGTGCGTATATGCGTTAGTGAGGACAGGCGGGAGTGAGCGGGAAAAAAAAGCGTGAGCGTGTGTGGGACCAGCGACTGTGAGAGTGTGAGTTTCTGAGAGGTGGGCCGTGGGGGTGGATATAAGAGCTCCTAGAAGTGAAAGGCGGAGCAGGACACCACGAGGATTGGATGTCCAACGACGCACATCAAGACACAAGGCCCGCCACAGAAAGAAGACGCAAACGAAACTAATGACACGGAAGAGGGAGTAAGTAATCGAAGTTGAGCAAAGTGAAGAAGGAGAGAATGAGGTGGGTGCGTCCGAGGTGGAGGAGGCAAAAAGGAGCAAGAGGGAGGTGGGGATAGAGTTAGATATCGACTGCGGAAAAAGATGGAGTGAAGACGGTGAGATGAGGAATAATGTTTGTGAGTGTGTGGATGTTGCTCTGCGCGGTGCGAGAGGAAAAAGAGATAAAGAAAAGAACAATGGCGTGTGTGTGTGTGAGCAAAGCCGTGAGAAAGGAAGGGAGAAGAGGAAAACGGCGGGAGTGGGACAGCGGTGAGGATACCGAGTTGAAATAGGAAGCAAATCTGATGTGGGAGCGGGAACAAGGCTCGCGTGACCCGAGAAAAAGACAAGGGAGAGAAGAGTGAGTCAGAATTACACCAACGGGAGAGAGATGCGGGTGCTCACTTAACACCCACACTCAAATATGAAAAGGAGAAGCCTGGAAGAGAGGAGGGAAAACGCGATTCAAGAAAAGCGAAGAATGAGTGCTCACTCTCTTCCTCTTCTTGTCTTTTGAGTCTCTCTGTCTCCTCCAAAGAAAACAAACGAACACGCGAAAGAGAGTCAATCAAGAGAAACAAGAGATACACCAACACAGTAAATGCAAGACAACCTTTACACAACATACAAAGATACACGTACGCAGAGAGAAATGGAGTGCAGGCAACACGCACTCCTTCGTGCCTACTCGTTTCTCGTTTTGTGTATAGGGGGAGGGGGAGGGGTGGGTAGGGTTGCGGTTGCTGTGGGGGAGGTGGGGAGAGCACGGTTGGCCCCACTGTTCACTTCTTGTACACCAAAAGAAAATGATGACGTTTGTGTGGTGTCGTGCAGTTTTCTTATTGATCCGTTGACTGCCCTTGGCGGGTAAGAGAGAAGGGTGGGGGGTCAGAGAGGAATCTCGATTGTGTGTGTTTGTGTGTCCCCTCAAGACCAGAAACACAGAAAGCGACGCCAATCAACACGAGAGAGGTCCCTCCACGCTGCAGACCTCTGCACTACTTTTTGTTTCCCTCTTTGCGTGTGTCAGCTCCGTGCCTCGGCAGCTCACGACCGTTTTGTTCTCGTTTTTCACACTTCTCGTTTCTTCTACACCTCTACTCACAAGAGGCTGCCGCCGTCCCCACTGAGGACGTCCCAGAGACACCTTACGCGGAAAAAGAGGAAGGGAGTGGGTTGGGGGGGGAGGGAAGGTACTGGAAAAAAGTGTGTGCGTGTTTCTGTTAGTGCAAGAGAAGTGGAGGAGGCTATGCCTACGACGCGTTGGCCACGGTACACGGCGACAGCTAAAGAAATAGAGATCCAGGAAGAAAGAGGGAGCGGAGAAGCGAACAATAAAAAAAAATGCACAAAATGGTCAACAGACAAGATCGCCTTTTAGCGTGTGCGTACAGAGCTGCGTTTTCTTCGTGTCGTTTCGCGCCGTGATTCGCGAGAAGTGCTGATGTCAGTCGGATGGAGGAGGGACAAGGAAGGGAAAGGGAAAGTCCAGAGGAAGGGGAGCAGGAGACGCTAAGGGGCGGAAGTAGAAAGGCTGAGGGGCAGTGTATGTGTGGTGAGGACACGGAAAGAGGAGTGGGGGTGTCGCGAAGAGCGGAGGGGAGCTTCGATCACCCGTGAATGGCTTTCCCATCTCAATAAAAGGCCTCGAACTATGCGTGACTTCACACCACAGAAAGTATCCGCGACCATTGCAACGAAGTGCTCAAAAGTGGGCACAGAGGCGCACCAATATCTACACGTCACTGAGGAGCACCGACTTCACCCCTACTAGATAGGGGTGCTGCTACCTTGAGCTTAATAGTTGTCTTCTGTTTCTCTCCTGGGATATGGTGTCGTTTTCTGTTGTCTTTTTGGAGGTGCTTTATCTCCTCTCCCCCACTGACGCAAACTACGCATAGACTGTTGCATTACTCTCTCCTTTATTTTTGTTGTTCTCCTGTTACTCCTCAGGTGCACGGGCTACATCCTTTCCGCATACATATACTTCTGAAGAAGGATGTGGATCGATCTTGATTGAACAGGCCGCTGGCAGAGGCGACGCATGCGCGGTGCATCATCACAACCACACACACACACACACGCACGCACATATGCAAAGGCACTGAAGAACAACACTACGGACAAAATAAAGGGTGGGGAAGAACGCGAGACAACGATAAAACTGAACAGATGAACACGTAACGAAAAGGATGCGCACACGAATGCGTGACAGCACGGAATCGACGCTCCCCAAGGCCCACAACAACGCCAAAGTAAGATACTTCTTTTCCCAGCGTTCCCAATCTCTGCCATACAACATGAGTCAAATTCCACTCGACCCCCAGGGCCCGTCACAGGCTCATCGCGTCCTGCGAAGAAGCGGCAGAGATGCGGTGCAGCAGTGCGCCGACCCCGTCATCTGAGCTCGGGCTCTGCCTCGAACTCTACTCTCCCCACCCGCCTTCATACGCCGCCTCACAGTCGCTTCTACTATGCCGGTCGCCACATGGTGCAATCCGCTCGGGGTAGCTGAGGCACCCCGCACCACTAGGCAGCAAGACTCTGGTCAGAGGCGCTCCAGTCACGCTGACACCCTGCCCATCCTGTGGGTGGCACAAGCGTGTTCACTGCCGCAGGGCGCTCCGAGGCAACGCCATGCAGGACCCTACCGCCAACCTCAGCAGAGACACATCGCTCTGACCTCCCTGCGTCGTCGGTCCTTGTCCCTGCCACCACCAAAGGGTGGCTCGGGATTGGGAAAGAGTGGGGGACGGCCTGGATTCCCAACACAGAATGGGGGCACTGGACCGTGATACCACGCAGTGAGGCGTATCTTCCGCCATCATGGCAGAGACAAGATACAAACGCTCACCAAAACGCCGAGCTTAGCGACTCAATCCGAATACGCCCAGAGAAGGAATACGCCATCCAATCCAGAAGTGATGGACGGCGCACTTCACAAGTGAATTCCAGGTAAAGTCGAGTTGCAGAATCCTCGCCTAGTTGATATGTCAACGTCAGCCCCATGGGGTTTGTCCGTCTGCCTCCAGTTCTGCCTCAACTCTCCCAGTGCATGTGGATTCAAATATATACGTGTGTCTGTGCCACCATGTGCGTCGGTGCGTGTTGGTTAGTTGGCCTAGTTTGGTAACACTGTACCAAGTTACCTGACGCCGCGCTTGCAGAGCGTCCATAGCGACGGTGGAAAAGAAGAGACTAAGAAGGTTTGTGCGTGGGCTTGCCAGGAAGGTCAGGCACTGCAATCACTCAAGGTTGCAGGAGCACGCACTTCGCGCGAGGCATTTCAGTGACGCTTCATCCTCTTTGGTTGCCTACAAGCCGTGCCTATATGTTTGATTCTTGAGGGCTTTGAGTTATGATCGTGATCTCCTGCGATCCAGTCCAGCTCGAGCACGGCGTTACCACTATCTTCTTAAGCATGCTGCCGTGCTCCACGCATACGAAGCGCTTGTAGCCATCCGCCGGCATATCCTTCATCGCGGCGCACTTGACTGCGCCGGGATTCCAGAGGCACACGTCACACAGGTTAGGGCTCGAGATTTGTAGCGCGGCCTTTGCACCGAGGTCCTGGAGCACGATGGCGCACGATTGGCCGGGGTAAATACGGTCGTGCTCGCCTTGAATGGTCCACAGCGGCTCCGGTGGACTCGGCTCGGTGTGCGGGTTACCGCATGCCTTGCCGTTATCGATGAAAGGCGAGCGGTTGACACCGTTGATCACCGTCTGCGAAATGTCGGATACCGCAAAGTATGTATGGAAGGCAAACTGAAACGGCGCTGAGTGCTCCTCGCTCGTGTTCGTAACTTTCATGCGCAGCTTTAACTCCGTGTTGCTGAAGCAAATCGTGTAGAGCAGGTTTACGGCGTTTGTCGCGGCACCAGCAAGGGAGCAACCTTCCGGAAGCAGCTCGCACAGCGACGTGCTGAGAGAGAAGGTCGCCTTGCCATTCTGGACATCTTCGATGTTCCACGGGCGAATGCGCGCGAAGCCGTGCGGCGGCTTCATTGGGCCGTAGGCATTGAACTGCGGAAAGATGAGCGGCACGCCGCCACGCAGAGCCGTGCCGTCAGCGTAGATCGCAGCGGGGCTGAGGTAGAGGTGCTCCTTTTCATCCTTCGTCTTCCAGCTGCTGAGGTGCGCGCCTTGCTCATAGACGGTAATGCTGGAGCCGTCTTCGTTGTGGAGGGTGACGCTGTTGCGCCCGCGGGGGTCGGGAGCGAAGGCGAACATCGCGCTTGTATGAGGGTATGTATGTGAGTTTCTTGTTCTTGGTGGGTATGGATGCCGTGCGCTTGACGGCGACAACGAATGATGCGTGCGCGTAGAGAGCGACTACGAGAGAGGGACGGTGGAAACAAATAGAGGCGTAGGTGCACTCAGCGAAGGAAGGGCAGTGCAAGGAAGTTACACAGCGAGTAACAAGAGAGAAAGAGAAGCCTTGCTAAGATCGAGTAGGGTATATTAGCACTTTTGTTTCTGTGGATATGAGAGGAGGGTTGCTCCTCAGTCGTCCAAGAGAGTGCCCCGGCCACGCCACGCGGTTGCACATGGGCAAGCGAACATGCGGGGAAGAGATCAAGTCGAATGTAGAGAGCGGCGAGAACACCAATGAAAGAAAGAGGAGTGCAAGAAGAGAGGAAATTATTTTCAAAAGGCGTCTCTAATTTCACTGTATCGTCTAGTCTCGGGAGAATGACGCGTTTTTTTTTTGCTATAGAGTGAGAGCTCATTGCTGCAGAGAAGTACAACGCTCACCATACGCCGCCTACACCAAGTAGACGCGCTTTCACTCAGTTGTGTCTCTGACCTAAAGAGGAAATTAAAGCAGCTTTGTTGTTTCTCTTAGTGCATCACCTTTTCTTTGCTTACTTGTGAGAACACGTGACCGACTGTTGGTGTGATGGGGGGAGGGGGGAGGCAAAGATGTTTGGCATGGGCGCACGGCAAGAGGCATGAGCAAAGAGAATGGGAGTGCGCATGGGTCAATCCCCAAGTGTTAGTCGGGGTTGGCTCAGCGCATCACAAGGTTCTCTCCCTCTCGCGCCCTTATCCTTCTCCCTCGTTGCGCCACTCAGAAGAAAGGATACGGTGGTGGCGGCCGACGGTCCATAATGAGTCTAATCCTCTGCTTGCACCACGAGTCGTGCTGCTTTTCGTGTAGCAAATACTCCTCTCGATACCGCTTTGCCTTGGCCACTGGAAGCGACTGCATCTTGGCGTTATGCTCCATGATGGCGCCAATGTCCACTTTCATGTACTCCCCCACGAAGTTCGCGATTTCGTTGCCAATACTGACGAGCAGCAGCACGTCTTTTTCTTCTTCGACGCGGGAGTACTTGTAGAACTCAACGAGGACACGATGTCGTGCCCAAAAAAGCTTCGAGCGGTCGTGGAAATATGCACCGCGAAGCGACTTCATCAACTTTCGGAAGCATCGCTGTTGTGCCGACCACTGTGATGCCGCCGCCGCCGTTGCCCGCGCAACACCATCTCTCAACACCGCAGAGCCGCTGCTTGACAATGCCATGGATGGCATTTTGATCGAATGCGGAGTTATCAACAGACCATAAAAGCAAGAAGCACGAGCTCCCTTTTTGGTGTCGCACACGGATGAGATAACACCCCTTGACACGGACACGTGTAAGTCTCTTAGAGGCCGCACGTACACACGGGCGTAATCGATGCTTGTTTGTGAGATGGTGAGGGAGGAGGAGGGGACGTGAACAGCGGGACGATAGGCAGGGAAAGGGAGAAGTTCTAGAGCGGCTAAATGTTTTTTCGTTCGTCTTCGTGGCGATAGGGAGATAGAAGAGACCTTCGCAGCAAAGACGTTACAGCACACATCTTGTTCCCGTTGAGTCTGTAGACATCGTAAGTGCACAGGAGCGCGTGCAGTTCGACATGATGTCCCGTCCCGTACATGCCGCATTCCAGTGGTGCAGCGGCCCGTCATTGATGACCACACTTCCTCAGAGAGGCATACATACGACTTGATTCTACGTTCTCATACTTTCATGCGCTGAGATACCCGTTTTGAGTTGCGCGCACGCTGCACCGACTTCCCTCTTCTCTCTACAACACCCGGCACAAGGAGTAAGTGTCACGCACGCACATAACGAAGATGAGGTCGGGGATCAGGAGAAGAACATTGAGGAGAACGTTACTGGTTGCCACGGGGTTCTCTTTCCCCGACTGACGCAGAGGGATGGAGGAGGGTGCTCGGGCAACACGCGCGTTGTCTACGAGATATTTGTGGCGTCGACACCTCCCTGCTCTTCGACTTTTCGCTTGTGCGTCGCCAGCGTCAAATGTCGAACGTGTGTGTGAACGGGCCATCCGTTTCAAATCGAAGGCCCTGGCGATTCCCAAAAGTGCCGGAGATGACGCGGGAGTTATACTTGATCCAGCTCGCTGCCTCAGGAACGTGTTCCTCGCTCAGCGAAGCCCCATTGGCATCCACACGAGTCTCGTCCACTCCACGGGCGACGCGCACGAAATGGCAAAAGCGATCGTACAGCGCTGCGCTGACGTCCTTGGGTACAAGCTGGTGAAACTGCACCGAGCGCCCCTTCACTTTTCCACCCAGTGACGCTTGCGGAACGATGAGGATATCCATCTCAGGGCACTCTTCCAGTGACAGGGGCCGAGTTATCATCTTTTCTGGTGAGAAGTGGGTGAATATTTTGGTTCGGAGCAGCACATCTACGCCGCGGCGCAGCTCCTCGTCGGTAACCGAGGTGTTCTCTCCGTCTGAAATGAACGCGATGTACACCATGACTCCGCGGCCCGTGTGGACATACTTGTCGATGTTATCCACAAGAAGATGGCCCTGGCTCATCGCTTGCAGCACAACACGAATTACCATGATGCCACGCACACACACACACACTCTTCATCGATCGAATGAAGAGTATTGGCTGTAGAAAATGAATACACATGCGCAGAGAAGCACACATATGCGCGTGCGCACCCACATACATGCACAGTGCACTCGAAGAGAGCGACAGGAGAGAATGAGAAGACAGGGAACTCAATGGCTGTCGGCCATAGGAAAGCGATGGTGGCGCATCCCTGCGTGCACGTCCAACAAACCATCGTCACCTACTAACATGGTTGAGTGACGCGCAGGCGCACCCTCGCTGGGCAAGCGCTCTGTTGTGTGCACACTAGCAGGCAAACCACCAACCCGCGCTACGGCCTTTGCCCATCTCCTTTAGAGGAGAGCTTTACGTCTTGCGCATTTTTCTTGGTTTTCGTTTCTCACTTGCTGGATTGGCGCCTGTGCGTGAGTCTACATACCCACGCACAGGCACACGTACACGCGAAGTTCCTGAGTCCAGTGGCGCACTGGCAAGCAAGCAAGAAAAAACAAGCGATGCAAGACAAGCAGTCAGTAGCAGAGAGGGTGTGAGAGAAATTGCCTGCAGAAGGGGGGAGGGAAGGAGAACAACAACAACAACAACAAAAATAAACAACAAAGACGACGCGCGTCATGGGGAAATGAACGTGCAGCTACGGTGTCGTCATTGCAGACACCGCCCAGGGGCTACACGCAGATGCTACGAGAGTGCCACGTGGTGTAGCGCGCAATTTCGTCGGCGGAAGTTGTGGCTGTGATTGCTTGCAGGGCATCTTCAAAGTGATGACACTCCACATGAGGCACATCGTTGGTGCGGCTGATCAGACGCCCGCGGTGCGAGTGCTCGCAGTGCAAGGGTGACGAAGAGTGCGTCGACAGACGGTGCTCAGGGCCAAACCGAGAAGACGGCAACGGGGAGTTGCAAGGGGACAGCGTGCTCTCTGTTCCTGAGCTCCCGCTCCGCACGCCGTCACCGAGGACTTCCGTATCTTGCAGACACGGCACTGATCGGTATTTTGGCTCGATGTGCATGCGTGAGGGCGAGGAAGGATAGAGGAGCGGCGCTGGTGCAGTGGCGGCGCCTGCGCAGACCACATCGATTCCATCACTTCCCTCCTTAGTGCTTTCTCCGCTGTCGCTGCTGCGGTCGTCAACCGTAGCTTGCGTCTGCAGCAGCCATTCCGTTACCGGCGCCATCACCGCGTACGACAGTAACCGGCGCACATCAACCACCGAGAAGCGCTCCGTCTGCGCGACAATGCGGTCCAGCGCGTCGCCGGTGATGGTGTTAGTAACGCCGCGTAATTCTTTCGCCAAGAGACGCCGTTTCACCGCGTTCGAGGGGAGGCCGACGTGAATGAAACGGTCGAACCGGCGAAGAAAGGCCGCATCCAGCTCCCATGGCAAATTCGTGGCCGCCAGTACCGTCACAGTGGGGAGGTCCGCCTGCAGGTGGAGCAGTAGCTCCGTCTTGAGGCGGCGCGCCAGTTCGCTCTCCCCGTGACCGCCACGCGCGCTGCAGAGGGCATCAACTTCGTCAAAAAAGAGGACGCACCGCGGGACGGACGCAGCGGCTTGTGCAAATGCCTGGCGTACTTGCTTCTCGCTCTCTCCAACCCATTTGCTCAGCAAGTCCGCGGCCGACACACTGAGAAACACAGCGCCGTACTCGGTTGCCGTCGCGGCGGCCAGACGAGTTTTGCCGGTGCCGGGAGGCCCATAGAGCAAGAGGCGGCGCCACGGCTGGCGCGGGCCAGTAAACAAGAACGGGTGCTGTAGCGGAAGAGTCGTTGCTTGGCGCAAGGCGAGTATGGCGTCCTCGCATCCGTACGTGTTCCTCCACGTCACTGAGGGCGCCGTCGCTGGGGCACGGTTTGCGCAAGATGCTAGGACAGGTGCCTCCGCCGCCGTCCTTAGTGGGGCCGTCGGCTTTGGCAGTGCAGCACAGCCTTCGACGTTGTCTTCCCTGCCGTGGTACTCCACTTTATACTGTGCATTCACGAGCTGCCTATCCTTTGCGTCCACGGCAGCATCCGCCACTTCAAGACTCACGAGAACTTGCCTGACAGCACCGATTGTAAGCTCGTACGTGGACAGATAGGTATGCTGCTGCTCGTAAGACTGAACGATGGAGAGGCAGGGTAGCAGTTGCTGCAATGTGGTGCGCAGTTCGCGCCGCTTGTTTATGCACAGTGAGCGATGGGGGGCAGCAGCGAGGTGATGCCGCAGTAGATCACGTGCGTGAGTCACCAGCACACGAGTTTCTTCTACCTTTTTCGCCTCCATGACGCCTTGTGTGAGCAGGGCATAGCTACACACAAAACACAACGAGCACGTAGGCACAACAGCAGGGACCGGTGTGCAGTGCGCATCGAACATGTGAGCGCATCAAGAAGAGAAAGAGGCGAGAGGAGAGAAAAAAAAAATGGGAGGTGGAGAAGTCTCTTAGAGAAACAATCACATATAGAGGAGCTCCAGAAAGTCAGCCATTGTCTTGCGCCTTTAGAAAACGGAAGAAAAGAACGAGCTAATACACCATCATGGGCAATGCACATCGGACTCCAACACGCTCGGCAGTTATGGCAGTGTGGGTGTGTGTGTGGCAGCGGCAGGAATGTGGCTTCCTATTCGATCCCATTCCTCTTTTTTTTTTGCTTTCGTTTCTGTGACGGTCACTCGCCCCACGTACGGGTGGGAGAGCGATTAGTCTGTGCCAGCGCAGGTCGGTGATGCCAAGACACGCACCCCCGCCATTTTTCAATCCTGAAGTAGTCGTTGCAGCATTGCTTCCAATCGGTTCATGCGCTCATCCAAGTGACGCTGGAGGCGTGTGCCCTCTGCCTGGACAATCGCCTGGATTTTTCCAAAGAGCTCCGCTTCACAGTGGTGTTCTTGCACGTCAATGCTTCTCTTCGGTGTCACCTCCGCCTTTACCGAAGAGCTCCACGGTGCGAGCTCATGAAGTAGAGACGCTTGAACATCTGCGACGACAGCCCATGTCGACTTCCGCGTCTGCTGTCCATACACAGACCGCGCATCCTCATCGCTGCCATCGCTGTTTGTCACGATGCTGCTTGCCAAGCCGTAGAAGAGAAGAAGTGGTGCTGGCGCCTTGGGCGAAAAAAGAGGGGCTATGCCGATAATGCGTTGGGGACGGTTGACATCGTAGGTGCCTTGCACTTCGAATCTGAGCTGCTTGATGCTGTCATCAGTCGAGTCACGTTGATGGCTCACGCTCAGCTGGAGGATTCGATGGGGAGTAAAAATGTTAAGACTGTGCATGTGTTGCTGAATGGTGGTGCTACTCGCCTGACGCTTGGCCTCCATCACATGTGTGGGGGCAACAGAGGCAATGCTAAACGAGGGTGGCGTACCAGCCTCTGAAGACGCCTCAGCCAGCCAGTCCAACGCAGCAGCGCTGTCGGCGTTGTCCAGTGACAAGACCGCACTGCTCCACGACACCTTTTGTTCGTCATTCACACATCCTGGAGAAGAGGCAGAGATGGCGGGGGAGCCTCTGTCTGTGACAATTACACGCGTCGCTGAAGCGCGTACGAGAAGAGCATATCTTCTTATGAGCTCGCAGCACGGCCTGGGGTGCGCGGAGTCGACGCCATTCTGGAGAGCCCCTCTTCTCTGCGATGGCAGGAAGCACGGCTCCTGCATTCGGAGGCTTGACACAGCCTCAAAGACAGTGGGCGGGGTCGCCGCTAGGGCCGGGGCTGTGGCACTTGAAACGGTAGCGCCCTGGATGGTCTCTTCTGTTGTTTGTGGTGAGCCACTCGACGACGCCGCCCACAGTGAGTTCAAGGTTCGCGGAGCCGAATTGAATGCCGGCGCAGCTGCATGAGATCCGTTGCTACTCTGATTTTTCCCAGAACTCTGAGAGGTCTGGGATTCTACTTGAAGCACGCGCCCGTGGAGACCACGCAGAGCCGGCAGGGTCGAGGTCTCTGCCTCTGCGTCGCCGCCCAGCACCGTCCTATCGGTGTGCGTTACCGCTGATTCACCACCCATGACCCAGAAGCTGACGTCCTGCGTTGCCGGTGTCGCTGTCTCGTGCTCCGGTACCACAGCACTCGTTACAGCAATTCCGTAGAAGGAATGCCCAAGTGCCATTAGAACCTGGTGCACGCAAACCGGAGCCGCATCCTCACCGGCACTGTCCACCGTCCACGTATACACTTCCACGTTGCCACTCGGCGATGTTGCGCAAATGTACACTTGAGAGTCCGTGAGGGAAGTCGACGCCACATGATTGAAGGGCCCAATATTCCATGTGTGCTCCTTCACCTGCGACGGCTGCGGTTGTGCCAACTTTTGTGCAGGATTCGCCGCCGGCGCTGCACCGCAGCAGCACACCACACCGGTCACGCGTTGTAGTCCGGCTACAATCATGACCGACACCGGTGAACTTTCTTTACCGACGTTTCCCCTTTTAGTAGCTGTGGTTGTGGTGCAGAAGTCTGCGACACGCGCAAAGGACACGCATACGGCGTTTGCATCACGTTGACCGCCATGGGTTTCCGCGAGTGTTGCAAGCTGTGAGTCATCATCGCACTCAGAGTTCGACGAGCTCATGCGTTCCGTGAGGCCAGAGCGAACAAGCAGGAGTTGCCGCTGCCTTGTCTTCACTGCCAAAAATCTGAGACCAACCCATGCGATCTTCTCCACCTCCAGCAGTGAGGAGGCTGTCGGCGGCACCGTCTTAGTCAATCGTGGCGAGAAAAAGTGCGTCCCTATCCACGCTGCCTTCGCTGAAGTACCAGTTTCCGCTGAGTCGGTTGCAGGTGATATGCACTGCGAATCGTCCATGCGTTTGTTCGCCATGTGCTGCCTTGCTGAACCACGCGAATGTGTACAGCGAAGGTCATTATTGAAAAGAGGGATGGTGTGCAGCAGCATCATGTCGGGAGCTTGTGTAGTGGCGCTGGATGCTGTACCTGCCGTCCACAGTGACGAGGTGCCTAATGTGTACACGTCAAGACACAAGATAGGTAGGTTGTTAGATGTTTGCAGCTGCACTACGTCCATGGCTCCGGTCACGGGTGCCGCAGAACTTTCTCCATGCCTCGCAACGGCGATGAAGGCACCGTGAGAGGCGGAGGACGGGAGCATAGCAATCCCATTCGACGCGGTACGATGCGGCGGCAGGCCTTCCTCCACAAGAAGAGACAGACGGGGAAATGCCTTGGCCATCGCACGTATGCTGCACCGCACGTAGTCTTGCAGTGAACACTCCTCCTGGACTGTGTGTTTGAGCTATACGCGATTTCAGTCGCGCGTGTGTGTGTCTACTTGTGGTAACCGAGAAGGGGGATGAGATCAAGAGGAAGGGTGTGAGAAGGGTAGGGGAGTCATCAAAGGCAAGGCGAACAACAGCAAAGCAAATCAAAAACAAACATAGACGACACACTCAAGAACCCGACGACGGCCACTATGACCTCTTGGTCTCTGCGGTGAGAAGTTTGTCCAGTAAACCTGTGCAGCAGGCAAGTATACCGGACACGGTCACACACACATACACACACACCTACACACCTGCGCAGGCTACTACCCAAGGGAGCACATGGTGTATGGCAGGACTGCGTTACACCTTTTGCACTGGGAGTTTTGTTGCACGCATCGGTGGTCGGCAGAGGGAAGTGCTGAGCGCCAACAGTTTGTATCACGAGAGAGCATAGCGCGACGCGTCACCGTCCGTGGCTCAAGAACCACGATAGAAGTCGCGCTGATGACGGTGATCCAAGGGGTACGGTCTTATCACTGCACAGCCCTCCTTCTCACGTGGGATGATGGTACCGCACACTAATACCCACATCGGCGTCCGAATAAGTCATCCTCTTTTCCGCTCCTTCGCGCCCGTTCTTCAGCCAGGGCGACATACACAAGAGTTGTTCTCCTTCCCTTAATGGAATGACGGTGCATCATCAAGCGCACGTCATCAATGCCGCGCTTGGCCCATCCGGGAAGCCTGAATCATACCAGGTGCAGTGCCAGCATCTGTACTATCAATAACACATGCGCACTACCTTGACAGTGTGAGAGGGTAGAGCGGGAAGAAGAGGAAACCTGAGCGAGGAGGAGGATAGGAACGGGGGAGAAATATCGAAACTGGAGCTTCAGTCCTGAGCTTTCCGTGCTGTTACGTTGGTGACGCCTCATGCCGATAAGCTCAGTCCTGAACTCATCGCGTACCTGAAAGAGAAAGGGATTGAGCGCACATGTACAAAGGAAACTCACCGACTCTGGTCAGCTGCCATCCCCTCGCTCATATTCTCATAATGCACCGGCTTTTCCTTTCTCCATTACTGTCTCACTCCATCTTGAAACATCTTTGATAGTGCCGCAATGCTTGATTTCTTTCCACTTTTCTCTCCCCTCAGCTTCCTTTGATGACCACGCCGCCTGCCTGCCATGTCATCGAGCCTTCGTAGCGATGTGTCACTGACACAGAGACGAATCAGATCGCATGCCCTCCTGACGAGGGCTGCGACAGGAAGAGAGAAAAAAACATAGAAGAGGACTGGCCGATCCTAACTCGGGGCTAAAAGAGGCTAACACACACTCGAATACAAACACCGCTAATGCACAAAACATTCATTTCCCTCAGTCATGCACGTGAGCAGAAAATGAGTACGTGCACTTAGAGAGCATAGTTCTCCCAAGAAACACGATGTGCATCGCACTTTACGAGTAAAAAGACCAACAGAGAGATAAAGTGCACACAAGACACATTGTGCAAAAGGAGAAAAGTCCAAAAACAAAACGAAGGTTGATAACCCCCGGACCACCCAAGGTACACATCAGAGGTGTAGCTGGCAGAATTACTATGAATGCGTCCCTCAGAGCTTCGAGGGTGGGGAGAGGATGGTCAATGACAGAAATAGCGAAAGACAAGAGACCAGAGAGAAGTAAGTGCATACGGGACTAAAGGCCAGAGTCACAGTGTACTCACTCACGCTTCATCGTACAGTCACAAAGCTGCGGTTAAATAAAGAAGACGAAGAGACAAAGAAGTAGCAGCAGAGGTTCTGAGAAAGGCAACCGATATTCACACACACACACACACAGAGCGAGAAAAAAAAGAGCAAGAGCGGTGTACACGTCAACGTCAGTAGCAGTGAAGGGGAAAAGGAAACAACTGGCACACGGTAGGGAAAAGATCAGGGACACCGGCGAACGCACGGATACATGCACATGACATGAAAAAAAAGGGTGAAGTAACGACGACGACGACAACAAAGAAGAAATAATAATAATAAACTGGCGGCTATTGGCAGCGGAGGAGGTCGTAGTTCAAACAGCAAACGCAAATGCCCACACACACGCATAAGTAAAAAAAAAGCAAAAACACAGAATGGAATAAGAGGATGGAACAGACAGGGGGCAGACCCCTCCCCTCTCCTCCTCCAAGAGCGAAAAAATAGGAGAGGAGTGCAGAGCAAGAGGAAGCGGAGATGGAGGCGGAAATAACGACACGTATACACATAAAAAAGTGATTGTAAAAAGAAAAAAACAGGACCAATGCGCCAGCTGAACGGAGAAGCGAAGACGGCCCACAACGAGATGCGGCACGCACGCGCCGAACAACGCAAAGCAAAAAAAAGAAAAATGACGCGCGCCAAAGGAAGAAGGCAAACAAAAGCGAATAACACGAAGAGAGGTGGGGAGGGAGAAGGCGGTGCACATCACTAGCGGAAGTTGCGAAAAGAGCGGAGGCAGCGAACGGGGGGGGGGGGGGGAAGGAGAAGGAGAAAGAGAAAGAGAGGTTTCTATAGGAAGACAAGTGCAAAACGTAAGGCGACCGATCAACTGAGAAAAAAAAACGACTTATATGAAAGGGAGGAAATCACAGAAGTGTGCGCATTCACCATTTCACCAGCTCCACACAGAGCGATTGAGAAGACGAGATGCACCAGTGAGAGAGTGTGGTTTTCCGGTGGGCAGCAACGGGAAGTTGTTCACAAGCATAAGTAAAGCCCCACAACAATAAGAAAGAGTGACCAAAGAGCCAGCCAAACAGGAGAATCTCAGAAAGAAAATGTGAAAAAAAAACATTGGGAGAAGAAATACACTCGACACACACATATCTGCCCAGGAAGCCGATGCAAAGCACAGAAAAGAATAAACGGAGAGAGAATGATACCGAAAGAGAAGCAATCATGGATACCAGTGCATCTCTCCAAGCCTTCCTGGCTGACAAGTTTCCTATTGCCGTGGAAGAGTAAATCAAACCGGTATCCCCACTGATCGCGCCCTCCACACCTCCAGCGCTGGCAGAGCTAATCAATGAGAATGCTGTTGCTTTCAAGACACCATTGGATAACACTACACACGAAGAGGTAGACGTGAGTATCCCCATTTTTCTGCCACCCCAAGGATCCCTGTCGTCGTGACTAATGAAGGGTGTGGGTGGGGGGAAAGAGCAAACGCTTACGATGACTCGATTCCTCGAGGCCTGAAATGAGCGAAGGAGCAACAATGGGGTAAGAGGGAGAAAAACGGCTGGGGGGGCCATATGTCGCCCGGGTGGCGGAGAGGACTTTGACTCGCTCCGCATGCCCACACCGCGTTTCGATCCTCCTTTCCCCTTCACACTCCTGTCGTGAACTTTTAAAGCAGGAGAAAAATAAAGGAGAAGCGAGAAGGGAGAAAGAAAAGCACAATCGATGCTCAGGAAACTGGGAGCGCGACGCTGTAGACACTACGGCACACATACGCAGACTGACACACACACACACACAGCAGAATTGGCGCAAGTCTTCACTTTGTTGCTTACCCACGTACGGTTGTTTCTTTGCAGCCCATCATGCCCCCCGCCTCCCGTGCCGCGTTGCCGGCAGACTCAGCATCCTCGTCGTTGAGATCAAGCACGTTGGCGATGCGTTCGTAAATCTGACTTACGGAAATGCCATCGCGCGCGGTGATGCGCATGGAGACTGGGTGGCTCATGACCAAGGTAATGTTGTACCGCGCCTCTGGGAACTTTCCGACCAGCTCCATCTTCAAGTGGCGGACCAGCAGTGCCGTCACGATAAGCAACTCTAAGTAGCCGAACTCCTGGCCAATGCAGCTGCGCTTGCCGCAGCTGAAGGGAATGTAGCCGCAACGGCCGCAGCGCTTGCGCAGTGCCTCCCCTTCTTCGTAAAGCCACCGCTCAGGACGAAACACGTCGACGTCGTCGCCGTACACATGTGTGTTGCGCTGCAGAGAGAAGAGCGTGATGACCACCGTCATCCCCTTTGGGATCACCACACGAGATTCGGGAAGGTACACATCCTCAGCGGCGTCACGGTAGATAATCGGCGCCGCTGGGTACATCCGCAGAGCCTCTTTCACAACGGCGACAAGGTAGTCGCACTCCATAAGCTCCTCCACGGTGGGGCAAGTGCAGATGGAGGGCATCAAGTCCTCGAGGGCCTCGTAGAGACGGTCTTGCACCTCCTTGTTTGCACCCAGCAGTGCAAACAGGAATTCCATTGTATGACTCGCTGTGTCGTGGCCGGCAAATAAGAAATTGACGACGTGATCCAAGACGTCCTCCATACTAAAATGCACGTATAGCTCATCAATAAGGGCGTCCATCACGCACCGACGCGCTCCAATCTGGTTCATTTGCATGTTTTTATCCAGTAGGCCTACGCTCATCTCTCTGAGGATCTTTCGTGCGTTACGCTGGGCGGCCGACTTGAGATACGGACAGAAGTAGTTCATGCGGGACATCTTCATCATCGCATTGAAGTGAGTGCGCACCCGAAGCGACTCGCTACGGGAGGCGCGGAAGGCCGCCTCGCCTATGGCGGAGAGCGCCATGCGAAAGATGTGGTCGCTGAGGTTCACCGCGGCGTCCTGCCTACTGCCGCACTGGATGACGTCGAAAAGCCCACCCAGCATGTGCAGGGCGTGCACGCGAATAATCTCATTCGCAAGACCGCGTATGTTCTGCGACCTGAAAATAGGCATCAGGATGCGGCGATGCATGGCGTGCTTCTCTTTGTTGCCTACAGCGACGAGGCCAACACGACCAACGACGATGCGCACGATGTCATAGCCGGTGTCCTTGTAGAACTTCGTGTCTGCGCGCAGCAACACGTGCTCAATGTCACCCGGACAGGAGAGCACCACGTGTGGGCGGAAGAAGATCTTCATAACGAATGGCTTGTATTCGAACTCTGTGCACCATCGTTGCAGCGTCTTCAACGGATCGCCCTTGCGGACGACGTAAAAGTGGCGGTAGAGGATACGCTTAACCACGCTCCACAGGGGGCCGTCCTCGGGGTTGGGCGGAATCGCCGGCTCTGGCATGTTCGGCGGTGCAGAGTATACTGCCTGCAGTGCCCGCATGGTGGCGTAGGTGAGAGCGCCGACAGTCGCAACGACAGCTGCCGCCTTGACTGGCAAAGTAATGGGAATCATCAGAAGTGCTGCACGGTGAGTCGAGCTGGGCAAGCCAACAGTGGACACGTTCAGGAGGAAGAGCACCACACAGGTGGTGTTGAGGGACAACACGCGCAGAAAGGCAAGAGAAGATGGAAGGTGACAGTATCTGAAGAGGGGGGGGGGCACAAGGCGAGGCAGTGAGTCAATAAAGGGGCCAATCGGAAACTCTGTGAAAGCGCGCTAAGAAAGAGTCGACGACACCAAACATGAAAACGTGGAAGCGCGTGTTGTGTAGTGTGAAAAACAAAAGCGAAGGTCTTATGAAAGGAGGAGGTGCAGACTGAGGAGGGGCACGGAGTGTGTGACTCGTAATGGGTGATGCAGAGAAAACCAGTCTTGACTTGCTGTAGTGTGTTTAGTGGTACCTCTTCACTTTACTGCGAGTGCCTTCTAGGGGATGGACTAGCGAGAGAGAGAAAGAGAGGAACGAAAAAAAAAAAACAACAACACTGAAAAGGAAAAAAAACGGAATGAGCGCATGTGATTGAAAGGAGGGGTCAGTCAAAGGGGGAGAAGGGATATGCTGTGAAGAGGAATGGGGCGACAATGGGCAAGAGCGTACGTTGAGACCCTGAGGTCGGATAAGGGGAGGGGGGAGAGAGGGAGGGGGGACGGCGGAGTCGATAACCCATGTATATATATGTATGTATGTATAGCAAACGATGGGGCTAATAAGCAATGATTGTAGTTTGCCTAGGCTTTTGTTGCTGATGCATTGTGTGTGTGTGTCGAGGGATGGGCCTCATTCGTGAGACGAAAAGGACGCAAGTAGCCGAAAAGAGTGTGGTTGTAGCGAAGAAGTGGCATCAAGGGAGGTACACGCACATCCGTGCTTCATCCACGCTTGCAGTTACCAGCGACATCTCTCTGTAGCGCTTCATGTATGGAAGCAGTTGCATTTACATCCCACATCGGAGATGAGACTTGTACTTTGCGCGGAGACATACATAACGCATGCGCCTACGTTCTTGTCGCTTAGCTCGAGTCGCAACCCATGTGGGCGGAACTCGAGAAAGTGAAAAGGGCAAGGGGAACAAATCACCCCAATATCACCATCAGCAGCACGCAGCACCAGTAGTAAATGCGCACCCCACCCCACAGGACGGTAAGCCGTTACGACTGCGAAGAACAAACAAAGCCTTCGGATGTGCTTTTCTTCCATGGCCGATACAGGGGAAGGCACACAGAGTGAAGTGTTATCCGGGGGAAAGGTACACAGCGGAGGGGCTATATAAAGGAGGATGGCGACTAATGATCTTGCGTCGTCACCTCCTTTGGCATGTGCCGTACCCGCCGCGTCCTGGGGCTTTTCTCGCGCTCCGCCAGCTTCTGTTCATAAGCGACCTGGCGAGAGAGCTGAAAGTTCACAATTTTGCCCGGCTTGGGGTTCCGCTCCGTGTGCAGTGCCTGTAGAAAAGAGCCGGCCAAATCCATGTAGAAGCGCTGCTTCGCAGGGTTTGTCTCCTTGCTCCTCTCTGCCCACTGCTTCATCAACTGCTTTTTGAGAAAGGTGCGGGCGTGGCGAGACTTGACTGTGATGTCAATGCTGCGGTAGCACATGCGTAGGAGGGACATGGGGGAGTTGATCTGCAGTACGCGTTGCTGCGAGTTTATATGA
Source organism: Leishmania panamensis (assembly GCF_000755165.1). Taxonomy (NCBI): domain Eukaryota; phylum Euglenozoa; class Kinetoplastea; order Trypanosomatida; family Trypanosomatidae; genus Leishmania; species Leishmania panamensis. Next base: position 1,338,634 of record NC_025866.1, on the reverse strand, counting down.
TGACCAGAGCTTCCAGTACAACCGACTGCGGCGGGGACACCAGTGCCGCTGCAGGCAGTCGTGGAGAATCGTAGAGTTGCAAGGCGCAGCATTACTCAGAGGAGCTACAACTTTTTGATAGGTAGTCGATAACGGGAGAGAAAAAGGCACAGAAGAAGTGAGAAGCACCGACAGCTCGCCATCTGAGAAGAAAGCGGCTGCGCCCATGGATGTTCATAAGAGCGCCTCCTATACATGTTTGGCAGTGAAACAAGTCGAGTCTCGCTTTTTCTGTTTCACTTCGCTGCGTTGCTTTTTTTCATTCGTACGCAATCGCCGTCGAACACGTTACGCAGTTACACATATACTTTGGCTCCTGGTGACCAAGGCGCAAGTGCTGTACTGTGAGAGAGGTACTCCCGAAGGGAGGGAGCGAGGGTGAGACGTTCGATGAGATCGAATCACTTCCAAAGACCCCTTAGTGGTTCATCTCGACAGAAGGGCACATTCAAGAGAAGCTTGGAAACAGAGAGTAGCGTGCAGCCGCCCTGCTGACTTTTATAGGCGACAGGAGAGCTTTTGAAAAGCTTTCTAACAAACATCAGAGAGAGGAAAGACACACACACACACGAGAGAGAGAGAGGGCGGCGTAATTCCAAAGGCAGCGATCGCACAGTCCTCAAACGATTCTGCCAGCATTATTAGCACATAGCGCCACAGAACTGAGAAATGGAGTAGGGCAAGCGAAAATCATCGCAACCACAAAGCGGAGATAAAAGAGAGGGAGAAAAGAAATGAAAAGACGCCGAAGCGTACACACAGGTGAAAGAAGTGCAGACGATTAAGAAAAAGAGTTGGATTGAGGGGAAGGGAGAGAGAGAGGGGTGACAGTGGGCTGCAAGGGCAGGACCGCACTGTACATCAAAGAACCAACCATCCGATCCAAACAGCCGTTCTCACGCCCAACGCACCTGTAGCCGATGGCTCAAGGGTGATAGCGTAGGATCCACACCCACACACACAAACCGGACGTATATGCAAAGATGCATATCTTCCCAAGCAATTCAGACTTGCAAACTTGGGTCGTTGTTGGTATAAGCACTGTACCCGTCTGGAAGTCCTGCCATAGCCTCTTTGCACGCCAGAGCGCCTCGGCGCCGCGAATGCTGGAAAAACTCTGTGAAAAAGCCCGAGTTTTTTATGCCAAAGAATGTGATCGCGTTCCACTGCGAGGCTTCGCTTCTGCTACAGTCCATTGCCCGCTGGCGATTGCGCAGACACATCTCTTCGATGATTGTGGTGTACCCGGTCATCATGGGCGATGTGGGGTCGGCAAACAGCTGCACACGCCACAGATCCATCGTCTCTACAGCACGCACCAAGGCGGGCCACTTCGCTGACGGAATCATCACCTCCTCCAAAAGCAGCACGCGGAGATTGGAGAGGCACTGCAGAGAGTCGATCAGGGCACTCACCTGCGCAGCAGAGAGGGCAGTGTAGCTGAGATCCAGCTCCTCCATCGCTACGTCGCAAGCCTCTAAGAGCAGCTCGCGTAGTGTGGATGGGTCGCTGCTGGTGAGGACGTTACCACGAAGACTCAACCGCCGAATTTTCGTGAAGTGTAGCGTCTGCGTAAGGCACAACAGCGAGGTTTTTGTCAGGTCATTGTACGAGAGGTCAAGCGAGTGCACGTGGCAGTCGTGATGCGTGGAGAGGTAGACAATGCCAGCTAGGAGGATTAAGAGCCCTGCGGAACCAAGGTGACAGGAAGAGAAAGACAGCGTGGAGAGAAGATGGTCCTCGTCATTCATCAAGTCTGACGGCGGCGCCCGTGCCGCCGCCGTGCACAATCGTCGAAAGCCGTCGAATACCAGCACATGCATTCGATCGGGGCCCACAAAGACCCCGCTAAGATGAAATAAGTTGAGTTGAAAAGTACTTCCACCTAACCTCAGTGCAATGTCGGCAAACAGACGGCTTTCTGCCGCAATGCTCCGCTCTACCAACAGTGGCGCATAGCGATTCTCTGGCTTGCCTTCATGCACAGTGAAGAGTAGGTCGCTCCGGGGGTATGTGGTGGCAGTGTATACCACCTTTGCAGGGAAAGAGGCGCCTTCCTGGATCTCCAAGGTAAACGACCTCGAATCACAAACCTCCCTGAGCTGGAGCCCCGAGCGCACGACGAGCCACCACGGCCCGTAGAAGCGCAAATCAGTATTCCACTCCGGACGCTCTTGCGGGGTGTTCCACGAAACGCTCTGCACAGTCTTCTGGAGTCTTGCAATCAGAGATGCCAGCAACTGTTTAAACGATGTGGCGTGCGTGTGCATTGGATAGGCGATCATCTCCGCGTCTGTGTTTGTCATTGTTTCCGTGGTAATCCTTTTAATGCAGCGGAGCGGGTCGAAGTCGATGGCGGAGGGGCTCGTTCCCTTCACGAGGCCGAGGCGCCGATGGGGACCGACCACCCAATTGTCCCCTTCGCACTGTGCGCACCGCGTGGGGGCGCTGAAGATGCGCAGCACCTGGTTATTCTCCTCCTTAGCGATGAAAGGAGCCAAAGTGGTGTGGCACGTCAGCCGCATGGGGCGGGGGCCCTCCATGTGAGACCCCATGAATGTTTCGATCAAGGCTTATGGAAAGGGGTGAAAGGTGCCGGAGTGGGGAGTGGGGTGTCAAGGGAAAGGGGGGGCCAACACGCTATTGCTCAACCGCGTTTCTCCTTGTAGAAGGACTGTAAGATGAGACCGTGGAGCGGGAGCGGCAGAAAGGAAATAGAAGGAGAGGGAAAGGGAAGTCACTGAAGGTGACAGGAGATTCCCTTCTGTCTATTCATGAGCACATGTACATGCCGAAGCGAAATCTGTGGTAGAGCGCAAGACAAGCTTATGTGTTTCCCGTGTGAAGCAGCGGGACCCTGGAAGCATGCCTCCCACTTATACACATCACACAAAAGTCTTTTGCCATGTGCGCATCTGTGCTGTGTGTGTGTGTGCTTCCGTGAGTTTGCTACTGGTCGTCACGTCTGCCGTCGCTCTCCCTGTGAGTTCGGAATTACATCGAATCCCACATATTAAGCGGTGGAAGGCACCTGGGGTGCTGGCGTGCGATCATCGCCAGCTGTCGACCGAGCTGCTGTTCCCTCCGTGCCATGTGTTGAAGGAGTTCGGGATTCTTGTGGTCGTAGCCCAGCGCATGTAGGGTGGCGTGTACGAGCGCTGCGTGGAGGTAGGGTGCCAGGGGAAGAGTGGTGGAGGGGTAGCGACGGTATCGCAGACGCATATAATCGAGCGAAACAAAAATATCGCCAAGGTCGACCAGCTCAGCTCGGATGGCGGACTTCTTCAGGACAGTCGGCCCCGCCGCTACTGCCACGCCGCATTCACGTGAGGTGGCCAGCGCGGCGTGTGTACCCTCGTCATCATCGCCCCCTTCCAAGGGATCGCTAAAGAGAAGATGATTCACGAAGCGGTCCGCCTTTCCTACCGAGGTGAAGGTTAGTACATCAGTAGGCCGATCTGACTCCTTGTACTTGCAGTTGATTTGACGCATGTAGGCGAGAGAGACAAACTCTAGGTTGAGTCGTGTGTCGTAAGGAGCGTGCTCGAGGGTAAGCAGAAGGTTTATCAGGTGCCGAACTTCACGGCGCAGTGTGGGCGTGGCGCCAGCTATCGTGAGGCCTCTGAATATCATTTTGACTCTGTGCATGTAGACAAATTACAAGAGCAGAGCCTCTGTGAAAGAGACAGGTGAGAGAAGCGCAGGAAGAGAGAAAAGTAAGGGGGGGGGGCTAGCGGCGACAGCGACGTACTATGCGGCCAAAACGTGCACACTGATCGTGAACGTCGCACTATTTGGCGCGAAACGACTCCACACACGAATAGAAAGAGTGTTGCCCACAGACTTGTTGCCCAGCACCAGAAGAGAAAAGAGGTGGGGAAGGGGACATCCTTATCGAGGAGACGGGAGCTTGTGAGAGCGTGATTCGTGTGGGCCATGAGGTGCGACGTGTGGTGAAAAGGAAATGAGGCAGTGAGTTCACGGTCGTCTCCTAAGGTGAGAGCATGCACTACATTGCTCAGTACTTGGATGCCGGTAGCGTGTCTGTGTGTGCGTGTGTGTGGAATCAGCAGCTGCTTCTCAGTGAGATGATCCTCGTCTGTGTGCCTATTTCTGCGTCTGCGTGTGGGTTGGCTCTCATGTTCGCTCACTGTAGAGCGTAAATCTTGTTGCCATCGACATACCCACAACGTTAAGAGCACAAACCAAAAGCAAAAAAGCGCGATGATCGCACGCAGGAAAGCAGAATCAACAAGGGGACGCTCACGCCGTGATGCCGGAGATTGAATGCATAGATTTCAACGACGACATCACCCACAGAGGTGCCAACAGAGCAAGCAGTGCTGGTTTGCGCTTACGGTACCAACGCGACAATGGTTCGTTTGTCGAGTACCGCCCGCACGTCACTGGCCCGCGCAAACGCGGCGGTCCACGGCGCAGCTGCTGTGGAGGACATGATCTCCGACATAGACAGTGGAGTCACCTTCCATGCGACTTCAATAAAAAGTTGCTCCTGCTCCGTTTTGCTCGTCCTGCCGCTGCTTCCTTCCCGTGCAGCCACCATACTAGGTGCCGGTGCTTTCTTCTCCGCTATGCCGCGAAGCTTCACGGTCGAGGAGACGAGTTGTCGCAGTGAACGCTCTAGGTGTGGTAGAAGCTTTGCTGCCCCATCAGAGGCCAGCCCGATCCACGAAAACCAAAGTCGCGTCAGCAACACAAGGCACGGAATATCGCAGGTGAACAACTGCTCCGCACGAGCTACATGCATCTCAGCAGCCTGTCTCTCAAGGCATACGCGGACGCCGTCCACCGTGAACCGCAGCAGCTGTGCAACGAGGCGTGCAGACGCCTCGTACGCAAAAAAATCGGAGAAGTGATTCAGTGAGTGATTGTGCAGAGCATAGCTTCGACAGCGCAAGAACAGGCACCAGACAAGCGGTGCAACCTCTTTCACAGTTGGCACGGCGTTACCCACTCGCCAATCGATGGCTTTGAAGGCATGCAGAAGCACTTCGCGCGAGACCTTGCTGACGTGGCAGGACTCCACCTCATTAGTGATGCTGAGAAAATCGATATCCTTGCTCTGTTGCCCTTGCGTGGCTTCTGTGGCGCCTGCGATTGCTTTACGGACCTCCGCCGCTCCTAGATCCCCGTCGCTGACCATGTGCCCGAGCTCCCTAAAACAACTCCTTGCCCAGCGGAATCGCGCGTAGGTGGTCAGCAACCTCAGTGGTGGCAGCAACGTGCGGAGGGGTGTGCCATACGTTGTCCACTCCGCTACACACTTACGCGCCGCGCGGGAGAAGAAACTACCGATGGCCTCCTCGATTCGATAGACGTATGTGCTACGGGCACCACCAAGAGCATAACCGCCTCGCCAGCATGCCTGAAGCGGTGGGAGGCAAAGTGCCACTTTGCTTACCACGGCAATCGGCTGCGACTCAAGTCCCAAGAGCCACGTGGCCCACTCTTCTACGCATGTGTGCATACTGCTCTTACTTGCGCTCGCGGAGCTCCTCGCGGGGGTATCTACGGCATTCAACACGAGTGACAGTCGCTGCATGTGCACCATGACGGATAGGGCGGCCGCCTCTTCCGTTACCTCGTCATGTTTTTCTGAATTGTGTATCGTGGCTGCAGCACACTTCGTGTAATTGGTAATCGCGGAGAGGAGGCGAGGCGCAGCGTCGTCCACCGTGAGCGTATTTGCTTGGGAAAGGCATCGCACAGAGGCATCTACATCCTCTTGAAGTCTGCCAACAAAAAGCCCATCGTGAGCCGTCATGACGGCTGACGTTGTTTTTCTTTCCTCAAGTGTGTTGCAGAGTGCGATAAAGGTCAGAGAGATCGAAGGAGATGAAACACAGAGAGTGAAGGAACACATGTGAATTGTGCACTCCTTATGTGAAGATCGTGCCACTGGTACGGGTGAGACAATGGGCATCATGAGGCTACGCGGCAATTGCGGTCCGCCCGTAAGGACTTTTCCTCCTTTCAATGGGGGCATTCTCTGCTACACAAGCATAGTCTCCTCTCCACACGACCCACCCAGCCGGCCATAAACCCATCGCGTGGTGCAAAGATTCGTAGACACGCGTTACAGCAATGCGCCAACTCATTCATCTTACCCCGGTTAATGCCTCAGACACTACCCAGCCTCCTTACAGCAGGCCGCTACACAAACGCTCCCTTCATGCTGGCCACCGCCTGATGCATCCCTCTGGGGAGAGGTTCAGGGTCTCAACACCACTAGGCAGCAGGGGCAGGGTGAGCTATATCCCATTCCCGCTGACACGCTGCCCATCATGTAGATAGAACAGAGATGGTTACTGTCGCAGGCCGCTTCAACGCAACCATACATGGCGCCACCGCCAATATCAGTTGCCCTAAATCCCCCTACATCTCCCAATACTGACTTATCTGACTCTGTTCAACACCAAAACTCACTTGGTATTGGAAGAAATAGAGAAAGGTTGCTTATCTTTCCAACACCTAGCGGAGGGCACTAGGCTCTGCCATACCCCACACTAGGGAGTTTCGCGACACTAAAGGCCCGCAGAAAGAAGTGGAGAGCGATTCCCGTGCACAGAACGCAGTACACTAACCAGGAACTGAACACAAGGCATCATCGGCGTTACTTCTTTCGTGTTTTCCACTCGGCTTGTGCAAGTAATCCCTCCACTTGACGAAGTGGTACAGCGGAAAGTGATGCGACAAACGTACACAGAAGTACACGCAGAGAGCCAGACTCAACGCAGGTGCACACACGCGTTGGGCCCCGCCTCCGTACATCACCGGCTGGGCAGCGCACAAAAAAGGGGGAGGGAGATGGAGCCACAGAGTGTGGCTGTATCGGTGAAATAGTCGAGGGGACAACAGACGGCCTTGCACACAGGCGTATATCATCGGGCGTGGCGCGGTTGCGGTTAGCTGCGGAAGGTGGAGAAGAAGCAAAAAACGACGAATAACATTAAAAGAGAGAGCGCGTAAGAGGCTACAGAGAGAAAATCGATGACAAGAAATGAGAACGAGGCAGCATCACAAGCAGATGCCGTAGAGTGAAGAAAACGTAACACGAACGAAATGCCACTATACACATCACCGACATGTACGCACAACACAGAAAAAGTATACCCCACCATCTCGCTCGAGTACCTGCTATGTGCGAAGGCCTACTCAGCAATAAGGCTGAATTCTCCCTTTCCCCCCTCAGTTAGTGTGCACACCACTATGCGTGTAGCACCTCAGTACCATCAAAGCCAACGCAGAAACGTTCAATCTGCACCGCGGCGATGAGAATAGGGGACCTCGAGAAGAACCAGGAAGCTTAATGGAATGGAGAACAAAAACAACCTGCGACATTGGCGTGGGTTGGCTCACACTGCACAGTGGCCCCCCAAAAAGAAAAACGACCCACACTCTGGACACACGCACAAAGCCAAGGAAAGGGAGAGAGGGCGCAAGGGGCAGGCGATGGCCTCTCGAGCACGAGGAGTACAGACAGGACAGGTGCGGCACAGAAGGGAAAGAAGACCCGTGAAGCGAAATGGCGCAAGGGAGAGCGGCAGCACCGCATGGGAGCTCCCCGCCAGCGAGAGTGGCAAGAGAGAAGGGAAGAAAAACAGTAGACGCGTACACGGCAATGGTGACAGGGTGCTTAGAAGGCGAAAGGACGTGCGCCGCAGCATACCACGTGGCGCGCGCAGACCTGTGTGCGGGTTTAAATCGGCACACCACGAGAAAAAAAATACAGTGAATAGAGCGAAAGCACAAGATAAGAAACACGACACCCTCGAGGGGTTCTGCGTGGAAAGCCGTGCGGAGGGAGAGGAGAAAAACTAAGGCGATCGCAAACGAGAGACGCGTGTCAGATCCGCACCCGACCGTGCCTGCATGTGCACGGAGCGGGGGAGGCAGCCAGTTTCACACAGCAGAAACAGCGTGACCTCCTTGCCTCGCTGCCACGCCAGCCCCCAAGATCACACAGCGAGTGACTGGGAGGTCCGGCAAGGGGCACGACAGGACGCAAAGGCGAAAGATGGGCAAGCGCACTCCACTCCGTCTGAATGCGTCCTATGCCAGTGCCGCGGTGCGTGTGCAAGTGGCCAGCAGCGGTGCACACACACACGACGACGCGCCCTAGCCTCTCCGTACCATCCTATCTACAGCGTTGGCCCCCTCGCATTTCCGTCGCGGGCAGGCCGCGCACTCGCGCACGCGACGGGACAGCGGATGCGTCCGCGATTGCCGCGGCACAACGGCACGGCCATACCCCCCTTCCCCGGACACAGGGGAGTGAGTAAAAAGAGGAAGCCACAGAGGTGCTTCCCTCTAGCACGGTAGCATCAGAAAGAGAATGTTAATGAAGCAGAGGCTCCAGCCCACAATGTAAACGGCGAAGCCGGCACCGTAGGCGTAATTGGTGACCACCGGATCGCCATCTGCAATGGCCTGGGGCTGAGTGACGGAGCCGTTCTTGCGGAGCGCGTAGCAGGAGGTGTTGTACTGTGCAGGGCCGTTCTCATGGTTGTTGTAGAAGGCGTCAACCATGAGCGCGGTGACGGCGCAGCCACAGCCGGTGGCGAGAATGTTCAGGACCAGACACAGACCGCGCAGACAGCGGCAGCAGCACAGCATGACGACGCCGAAGAGGAATGCCAGAGCGCTGACGACGACGGAAGCCACGCTCAGAGCCTCAGCCGCGTGGAAGCGCTTCAGACGCTCAGGGCAGCCCGCCCATAAGTTGCTTGTTCGGACATCCCACTTGGTAGAGGTGCACTTGTTCTTCAAGCCCCACACCGTCAGGCACGAGCCGCCGCTGAACGCTACCTTGTTCGGCACACGGAACTGGCCAGTCGGGGTGCCAACGAGGAGGAAGAGGAAGGCAATCAGCTGCAGAACGCAGTACATGACGATGCCTGCGCGGCAAGGAATGTTGCACATTTTCGAGTACACACGGGCGGCACACGTGCTGATAAGGGGGGAGGGCGCGTGCGCGGGCGCTGTGTACTGCACAACGGAAGACAGGGCAGGGGCCGGACAGGAAAGAACACACAGGAGCACGGGCGTGCCGCAATGAATAGAAACGAAATGAAAGAATACAGCCTCAGAGCGTAGGAGAGAGGGAGGGAGGTGGGAGACGGCCAGTAAGCGCGTGCACGACTGTGTATGGGTGGGCGTGTGGCGAGGTAGGGGGTCGGTAGCAAGGATAGAGAAAGGTCGGTGTACAAAAGTGTCATCATGCCACGCGTGCACGGAGGGAAGAAGAGCATGCGAGACGAGCGAGAGAGGGCTGTAGGGGCGCGAAGACGGTGCCGAGACGCGCCAGCACGCGTGCCGGCTCCCCAAGAGAAGCTGTCGCAGCGCATAGAGGTGGCTGCGAGGGGCGGGAGGAGGGCCGCCGACACTGCCGAGCGAGTGCACACGCACCCAGTCATCTGGGGGAGGAGGGGGGCATCGATCAAAGGAGGAGACACGGAGGTTGTGCTAGAGAACAGTAAGGCGTACTCTTTTTCTGCGCCTGACTCCCAGTTCTTAGGCGGTGCATCATCTCTGCCCCCTTTCTTATGTGGCTGCACTACCTCGTCTGTTACTATCCTCTATCCTCATGCCCTGCAGTTGCCAGTGCCTGTAGTGGCACCTTCGCTCCGCTGGAACGTTCGTGCGGTCTTCTCGCCTGTGAGCTTATGTGCGACTTTTTGCTTCGGAACGCTTTCAGGGTGGTGTTGTGCGGATGGCATCCCTCGCGTAATACTCCCTCGTGGCATGGTACCCCCCCCCTCTGGTGCTAGTTCATTCTTCTGTTGTCCTCATCAGCGTGCGTGTGCTTTTTATTTGTTTCAATATATGCATCCCGGCGCCTCACTCGTTCTCCCCACCTGTTCCGTAGCTTCCCTCCGCGCTGGCGGACAGGCGCACGGCTGCCACTGGTGTAAGAGAGGCAGATATATCCGCACCGAGAGCGAGTGAAGGTGGGTGCTCAGTCATGCTCACCTGGCCTTCTCCCGCCCTTTTCCCATCGCTGCCTTTTCCCCGCAACGCCACGTCCTCTTCTCGCCTACCTGTCCTTCCATTTCTGCAAGGCGAAGAACACCGTCCACTTCCCCAACGAAGACCAGCACGCGCGCACGCACACGCGCAACGACAGGCACATCGGCAAGAGTACGGCGCAGTGCTGTCCTTGCAGACAGACGGGCTGAGGAGTGGGAGGAGGCGGAGGAAGGAGTGGGGCGGCAGTAGGGAGGACAGGCCCGAGAGATGGGAGGAGTGAGCGACAGAGGTGAAGTACAAAAGAGGAAACAAACTATGGCTAAACAACCTCTGAGCGAAAAGAGAGGGGAGGGAAACTTAAGCCAAACAGAGAGACCAGAAACAAAGCATAAACTAAGACACCCGACAAGAAGTCGAGGAGAAGGTGGATACGGAGGGCAGGGGCGACGGAGAGGGGAAGAGAGCGACGGAGAGCGGGACATCACGCCGTGCCCTGCTTCAACCGCTTCCCCTCAGCCGCAACAGACTCCTCCTCAGACCCATGCAAAGGCAACAGGAAGGAAAGAGAACAGGATACAAAAGAGCTCAGAGGTATACCGATCACATGGCAGAGAAGCCAAAACAGGGAAGCGAGGTGAAACAATAAAAAAACAAAGGTGTCTCCGTCCTGACAGCTCCCCTTCTTGCCAGGCGACGTCCGCCTGTCATCTCCGGGCGGTCGTGTGCGGATGCCTGCGTCCACCTTCGGGTCGCCGCTCACCACCACCGTGCGCCCACGAGAGGCACCCGTCCGACAGGCGCGACGGCGCAGCACAGAGCAGAGCCGCACATGACGGGGCACAAGCATGAAAAGAGGCCGCGCCGCCATGGACAGCAGCAAGGAGGTCGGCGCTCCCCACTCCTTCTCCCGGGGGAGAACAGTGGTAGTGGCCGCCGCGACGTTCTTTATCGAAAAGCGAGTCAAGGTACGCAAGCAACAGTGAGAGACGAGACACGCACAGGAAGACACTGTGCCGCGGACAGAAAAGATGCCGGAGGAGGGGAGAGAGCCGCACGCGCGCACACGCCCTCCTCTCCAGCAGAGGCGGAAGGCAGCCGCTGCAGAGGAGGACCCAGCGCGAGACACACGGTCCTCACCAATGAACACTCCCCTCCTCCGTTCTGCTTGGACCATGCAGCGCGCCGCACGCCCTGCTCCACGCGGGCAGCGTCCACATTCCTGCTCGAGGGTGGAAGCGGTGGCCGCTGCCATGCGGGCAGCAGGAGGGGGGCAGCATGGGTGCATGCCGGAGGTGCTGCAGACAGCTGGCCAGCTGCAGGTCCGGGCTCCGCGAGGCCTTGCGCCATGCTTCGCCCTCCGGCGCGGCACCGTATGCTGCGGTCACTCGCCACTCCGGAGTCCGGGGCATTCAGTGGGACCATCAGGCAATGCACCAAGGGAAACGAAAAAGGCGCGAGCAGCGCAGGAGAGGAGAGGCCGGAGAAAGGCGCAGCGAGGGTGCCCGGCCTCTCTCTCCCCGCGTCGCCGGAGCCCGCTCCCGCCCACAGAGAGGGCCAGGAGCATGGGTGAGTCGCAGCAGCGCCACAGGGTGGGTGCGGCAGCCAGAAGGCAACGAAGAGCCGCGGACACGAGCGGGCCTACCGGGCAGATAAAGCAGATAAGCAAAATATTAGGTGAGAACGCACAAACGCAGGAAGAGAGACGCCTAGAACGGAAGGCAGGGGAGCACGGGAGAAGGCACAAAAACAGCACGCGTCCTCTTCTCGCCCACTCGCCCCTCCATCTCTGCAGGGCAGAGACCGTCGCCTAATCCCCCAACGAACACCAGCACATGCGCAACGACATGCACATCGGCAACAGCACGGCACCGCGCTGCGCTGACAGAGACACGCCGGAGAGGGAGGAAGGAGCGGGGGCGCCGGCAGCGAGGGCGGTCGCGAGAGGCAACAGGAGGGAGCGAGAGGGAGAGCAAACTCTGTCTTATTGACCACTGGGCGAAAGGGGAGGGGAGAGAGAAGCCTAAGCAAAACAGAGAGAAAGCACAAGCAATACAGAGCACGCACCCGGCTGGATGGAGAGGAGGAGAGGAGTGCGGCGAGGAGCGGCACCGCACGCCGCGCTCACTCTCCGCCGCCGCACACGCGCCCTCACTCACACACAGGCAAAGGACTGGGGAAAAGACATAGCAAAGAAGAGCCCAGAGGTATACGGAGAGCAGGGCAGGTAAGCGAGGGGAAACAGCAAAGGCGCCGCGTCGGCCAGCAGCGCATCGAGAGGATGCGCACACACCGAGGGTCGCGCAAAGAGGTAAAGGGAAAGACACGCGATGGCAGAGGCAGCGCCAGCGGCCCCCGGCGATGCGGGATGGGGGCGGGGAGCGCCGCACCCGGGCGCACAGGGAGGGCAGCGACAGAGACGCCGGCGATAAACAGGAACGAGTACCCACAGCGTTTGTTCCCCTCTCCTCCGCGTGGAAATCAGCGCCACCGCCTCCACAGGAGCACCGCAGGGAATATGCAGCATAGCCACACTGTCACACTACGTGCCTTCCTATTCTTCAGCACTTTTGTATCTGGTTACGCTGCCACGTAGGTCTGCATACGTGTACGGAAGCAGCAGGAATGCGATATTAACGATATCCAGGATCCAGGCCAGCACGAGGAGAACGAAACCGGCGCCATAAGTGGAGAAAACACTTTCCTTCCAGCAAAACTCGTTGTCCTCTACGTAGTACGTCACCACTACGGCCGCCCAGACGATGCACAACGTGAGAGCACCAACAATGTTGAGCGCCAGGCAGGCCAAGCGGAAGACGGAGCAACAGTACAGCATCATGAAGCCCAATGCCGCCGCCGCGCCGTACACGAAGATGGAGATCACAGCGAACGCCTGAGCTACGCGGAATCGGTCCCGCCGGTTCGTGCACCTCCTCCACAAATAGTCGGATGTTATGACGTTAGTAATGTTGAAACCACCCATCTTCACGCCCCAAAGAGTTGTAACAGTGGTGTTTTGAGTTATATACCGCGGTCTAAACCGATACATGTCGATGGGCGTACCCACCAGCACCAACAAGAACGCGATGAGCTGCACCACCGCGTAGACAGCGATGCCGACACTCCACTCCATCTTGGCAGACGCTCCACAGTAGACCGGGAAAGACGAGGCAGTGGTGGGCAGCTGAGTGCGCGACGCGGGGGGTCGAGGCTGTGCAGCTGGGCGCAGGGGGAGGCGGGTGAGTAGGCAAGAGCGGCGATCTTCGCGGAGGAATAGCTCGGGTGCTACTCCGTGTGCGCGGGCTTATAGGAAAGGGGTGAGAGAGGCGCGCGAGAGTGCAAGGGGTGGGTGAGGGAGAGATAAAAGGAGGTGGGGGAGAGCGGTGAGGCCACGGCGCACGTGGGGATGCGAGGCGTGCACAGCGGGAGCAGCGGGGCCACTTGCAGACACACACGCAGCCAAACGAGAGAGGAGGCCGGCGGGCGCGAGACACGCCGCGCCGGCAGCGGAGGAGCGACAGAAGCGCAGGACAGGGGGCGCTGTTTGCCACCCCCCCCCGGCAGGCCACGCCCCCCCTCGCCTGCTGCCCTCCTCGCGCACCTCCGCTTCTGCCCCGCCCCGCAGCGCAGGAATGCGCTTTGCACAGCGAGGACAGGGAGAGACCGTGCAGAGCGGCGGCGGGCCAACCGCCTAGGGCTTCGTGTCGCGTCTCTCTGCACTGTTGCAGGGGCGCCTGCGCGAGTCCCATTCACAGCGAGGGAGCGGGGGCGGGCGCGCAGTCATGTTTTCCCCGCCCCCTTCCCATCGCTGCCTTCTCGCTGCGCCACCGCGTCCTCTTCTCGCCCACTCGCCCCTCCATCTCTGCAGGGCAGAGACCGTCGCCTAATCCCCCAACGAACACCAGCACATGCGCAACGACATGCACATCGGCAACAGCACGGCACCGCGCTGCGCTGACAGAGACACGCCGGAGAGGGAGGAAGGAGCGGGGGCGCCGGCAGCGAGGGCGGTCGCGAGAGGCAACAGGAGGGAGCGAGAGGGAGAGCAAACTCTGTCTTATTGACCACTGGGCGAAAGGGGAGGGGAGAGAGAAGCCTAAGCAAAACAGAGAGAAAGCACAAGCAATACAGAGCACGCACCCGGATGGATGGAGGGCGTCAGCGAGGGGAGGATGAGCGGCGAGGTGCGGCACCGCACGCCGCGCTCGCCCTCCGCCGCCGCACGCACACCCTCACTCATACACAGGCGAAAGACAGGGGGAGGGGAGTAGAAACTAGAGCACAGAGAGAGGGGAAGAAGAGAAGCCAAAAAAAGAAGGCAAATAGAGCAACAAAGACAACGGCATCACTACCCTGCAGCTGGGCGTGCGGGTGTGGCGTGCGCGGCGGAGGTGGCAGGTGCCTGCGCCCACCTCCGGGTCGCCACTCGCCACTGTCACCGGGACCCGCCGACAAGCACGCACCGTGCAGGCACAAGGTCGGGGCAGAGAGGGGAGGGCCGGATGACGAGGCGCAAGCACAAGAAGAGGCGACGCTGCCACACAGCACACACGCAGCACAGCCCTGCCACGGGCAGGAGCACGGGCGCCGGCGCTCCGCCACCCCTCCCTTCCTGGGGCTGAGGGGGTGGCAGTGGCGCTCGCGACGCTAAGCGAGGCGGCACGCGCAGCAGGACGCCGTACCGCACACAGCAAGGGAGCCGGGGGAGGAGGCAGCGCGGCACCTCCCCGCAGCACCGCACTCCGCGGCGTGCTGGCCGGCACACAGGCACGCCCACACTCCCGCACGACAGCGCAAGCGGCAACCGCTGGCAAGCAAGCTGCGGGTTGGGGGGCATAAGTGCATGCCGGGTGAGCTGCAGGAGGAGGCGGGCCAGCCTCAGGTCATGCCGCTGTGAGGCCCTGCGTGGGTGCCGTGCATCCCCCTCCCGCGCTCCAAGCTGCGGCACGCCACCGCATCGTGCGGTTACTCAGCGCACCGGGGTCCGGGGCATTCGGTGGGCTAAATGGGCAATGAAACCAGTGAAAGCAGAAAAGCACAGGGGAGGCGAGGCGGCAGAGGGGCGCAGCGAGCGCGGACACACTCCGGCAGAGAGGGGCAGGCTCGAGTCACAGAGGCCAAACGGCGCTCCGTCCCACTGCCGCTGCCTTGGACATCCGCATCGGCACCCTCTCACCTCGCTACCACCGCCTGCACGCAGCGAGGGGCACACAGCGAAGGGGAGCGTCACAGCAGCAGAGGCGCAGAGCCACGCGCTCGCACAGGCCCCACGCGACGTGTCTCCATGGGTGACGGAAGGCAGAAAGCGGAGTGTCGCGCAGCAAGAGAGGGTGGCAGAGGAGGCGCAGGCGCCGGGCGGCAACACAGCGGGGAGGTGGGGTGGGCCACAGGGGCATGCGCGCCAGCCAGGAGACAGGCAAGAAGGAGCAAAAGGAGGCGCACGACGGCGGCACGCTGAGGCACGCACAGCGGCGCGGCGGACACAGTCGAGGTGCGCCACAGCCAGCACGCGTCGCCGATGCGAGAGCGCCGGTCGTGCCTCCGCAGAGCCTCCCTGCGCTGCCGCCATGCGCACGCTACCCACCGCAAGCACAGGCCGCTGCGCAGACACAGCAGGTACGCGAGAAGCACGCCGAGAGCAGTGCGACGAAACGAAAGGGGGAGAGACGCGAGGGCAGAGGCGAGCACCCGTAGTGCGCGCCCCCCTCCTCCCCCGCCCGCACATCAGCTCCACGCGCCCCACCACGGGGATGTCCTTGTGGAGCTGCCCCGCTGCCGTCAAGCCTGCCCCCTTATTCTTGTTCACTTTCTTTGCCCTGATCCTTGTTCTCCGTGCCTTTTCCACTCTCACCTGAGTCGATGTCCGGGCACGGGAGCAGTAAGGCGGCGATGTTGAGGATATCCAGGACCCAAGCCACGAGGAGGAGAACGATACCAGCGCCATAAGTGTACGAGCTCTTTATCACCAGGCAGCTGGGGTCTTCGTCCCTGTTGAACGTCACCACCATGGCCACCCAGACAACGCACAACGTGACAGCGCCCACAATGTTGAGCGCAAGGCAGACCAAGTGGAGCCAACGGCAGCAGAACAGCATGATGACGCCCAGGACGAACGCCGCTCCGTACACAAAGATGGAGATCAGAGCAAACGCCTGAGCAAGGCGGAAGTGATTGCGGTGTGGCGAGCAGAACTCCCACAGATATTCCGAGGGAAAATCGTACCCGTTGCCCTTGCAATCCTTCTTGAGACCCCATAACGTGATGCACTGATTGGAAGAGACTGTAGCACTGCGGCTTTTAAGCCGAAACATGTCGATGGGCGTGGCCACGAGCACCAACAGGAAGGCGATGAACTGCACCACCGCGTAGATCAAAAGGGCGAGATTCCACGTCATCTTCGCAGATGCTCCACAGTAGACCGGGAAAGACGAAGCGGCGGTGGGCAGAGGAAGAGGAAGCAGGGAAACACGGACGAGTGCGCGAGAGCAGTGATCCTCACCAAAGAACAGCTCGAGTGGTGCTGACTGTGTTTGTGCGTGTGTGTGTGTGTGTGTGTTGGGAGGGGCAGGGGTGAAGAGGAGAGGGAGAGAGGTAGGGGAGAGAGCGATGAGGCGAAGGGTGAGCGAGGGTGCGAGGTGTGCACCGCGGGTGCAAAGTAGAGGGGCGGGGGAGGGCCCTCTGCGTGTGCGAGCAGAGGCGGCAGCGCTGCCACCCGCCAATGCCGCCTCATAGCTTTCGAAAACAACGGGCACATCGGCAGCCGCGCGTGAGAACACGCCGGCACAGCCGGAGGGAACACACAGAGAGACCGCACCGCGGTAGAGCTCCACCGTACACACAATCAAGAGCGGAAAGCAATGAGCAGGCGATGTCAGAAGCAGCGAGTCGGAGCATGAGAATGCACCCATTTATCGGTGCCTACTCTCCCAACCTCACACACACACACGCCCACAGTCAGCAGCACCGGGCGGCGGAGGGGAAAGGCTTGCGGTGGAACAGCCACGCACACTCTACGGCATTCCGCAGCACAGTGTCCACCAGCGTCTGGCTGCGCAGCGCCGTTGCGTTTCCGACAGTGTGCCGCCTGTTGCCGTGGGGAACGTGGCAGCGCGGAACGAAGCTGCGGGCGGCTGGAGCACGTTCCGTGCAGCTGAAGCATTGCATTCAGCAGCTCCCGGCTCGTATGCGTTGTCACCGAAACGCGGCACTGGCGCACAGCAGCAGACAATGTGTCCACATCGTTGCTGCTCGCCCCAATGGTGTCGACCAAATGACTAGGACGGGCAGAGTCGACGCTGTGCTGCTCGGGGGCGAATGCCTGCTCGAGGTCGAGCACGGGACCCACGCAGAGATCAAGGTGCGACAGCCCAGCGTCTGCCATGGGGATTGACTCGATGGGCACCCTCACAGCGCGATGGCGCAGCCAACGGTCGCACGGCGACGCGGGTGCATCCTTGTACACTGCCGCATACCGCCGCCAGCAGCCTTGGCCGCTCGTCACGCCTCCTCCACAATGCACAGCAAGCCGCCGCACACCTCGACGTTGCTTACACCGCGGGCGTCGACATGCACGGACAGCACACCCACCACACATACGGCGCTGCACCACAACACACGGCGCACGAGGGCCCCCCCCTCTCCCAGAACTGTACCTCACACCGAAAGCTCCATAGGCCGCTGCGAGCGCACACCCACCCGCTGCAATGGCCGCGCGGTTTTGAAGAGGGCACCGACACCGGTCTGGAGCCAACAGCCCCGCTGCTGCTGCCGGGAGGAGCGTGTAGGCCGCACTAGCGCCAATATTGGCGATCGCGCCCTTCACGAACATGCCAGACGGCACACCGACGTAGTCCTCCTTGCCGGCACGGAAGATCCTCGCCTTGTACGCCGGGTACGTGGGGCGCACGCCAATCAGCAGCCCTTCCAAGGCTGTCTCACAGCTCTGTCCCAGGCAGCAGAGGTTGCGCCGCGCCATAGGACCACCGACTGCGCTGACCAGGGTGCCGCAACGCGAAGTGAGTGCCCGTGCGTGCGTGTGGGAGTGAAGAATCGGCGCTGGCGAGCGAGAAAGCGAGCACACAAACGCCTCAGAGACGCACGCGCAGGGATCGGGCAGCAGAAGGCACGTTAGAGGCGAGCAACGCTTCGGGGATCCTCTCCCGCACCGCCAACGAGAGTGTGTGCACCTACGCGGGCATGCAAACATCGAATAAAGAGGGGCGGCAGACGTGCCTGGCATAAGCGCAGAGGAGCAAACGCGCGCGCGCGAGACGCGCTCCCTCGGTGTCCGCGAGCCAGCGGGGGCGGCTTCGCCCGCAAGTGCACGAGATAATTACAGCTTCCTCGCCCTCACCCGCTCACCTTGCGCGCTCAGACCTCCACACGCCCCTCCCCCGTCTGGACAGGCGACCAGCTGACGCTCACCTCGCCCACTCCTCCGCCCTCGCTTTGAAGGAAAAGACGCGCCTGTCTTCGTGCCTGCGCCCTCTTCGTTGGCCGCCCGCGCATGGAGAACACGGGCGAGGGGCAAGCGCAGCGCCGCCGGCGGAGAGGGCAGGAAAGAGAGTCACCCAAAGGGCAGGAGAGCCAATGTCCAGCAGCGCAGTAGCAGTCCTGCATTCCCTCATCGGACGCAGACCCACGCGCGCACAGACGATACTCGCACTGCAGTCTCCTTGCTCTTTCAGTGAAGGCCACTCGAGCAAGATGAATGACATAAGCAGGAGCTGCGAGAACCCGCTGCACACGCGCACACAGGCACAGCAGCCTGGAGCCCTAAGTCACCCGAGAGCACAGCTGCGGGCGACACGCATGCGGTTCAGGTTCGCAGGGACACTCGCAGGGGGCGAGGACATGCAGCCCCCCTCCTTGCCGTGTCGCCGCCGGAGGGGGACAGCTGTGCGTCATGGCGAGCGGCAGGAAACGGCGCGCCATGAAGTCCTCCCGCCCCGCGCGGCACGATCGTGGAAGTCGGCGGCAGCCGTGGCCCCAGAGAGCACCGCTGGTGAAGAAGTCCTCTACGAGGAAGGGGGCGGGTGCGGGCAGACACAGCGGATGCGCCGACCCTCCTGCTCCCTGCCACGTGCGGCAATGCGAAGGCGCCTCACCAAACAAGCACTCACTCTCTCTCTCTGTGCCAAGCTGAGCGGGACTTTGACAGGGCAAATGCGCTGGCCGAGACGACGAGGCACTTGGGCAGCCGTCTATGCGAGGCTCAGGGTGACGGCACTCGCCGCGGGCGCTCTCTTGAGCCTCATCCTGCAATGGTCGCAAGAGGGGTGGCTGCGGCGCCCCGGCGCGACACCCACGTCTGCGAGCACGCGGACGTACGCGGGCAGCGATGCAGCGCACCAGCTGGCACACAAAGAGAGCAGGCATGGGTGAGAAGTGGCCGGAGAACAGCTGCCTCCGCCGGGAGACACGGCGAGGCGGCGAGCACTCTCCATCTCCCAGGGACAGGCGTCGCGGGAGTGTGCCATCGAGAAGGTCCAGCGGCACGCCGTGGAGAGCGACAGGCAGCGGCGTGTAGGCGGCCCGCTATGTCTCGCTCCACACCGCTCCCCTCCCCACTCGCGATCCCCCTACTGCGCGTGCCGTCAATAACGCAAGAGAGTGAATGGGCGGTGTGGTGGTGGGCAAGGCGGAGCAGCGCAAGAGCACCGTCGGGTGTACGGGCGGGTGGGGACGGAACGGAGGGGGGTGCAGAGAAGCACGCGCACGCACCGCGCGGGGCACGCCTCGACTGTGGGAGAGCCCGTGCTGGACGGCCGTGCAGTGCCGCTTCCCTGCACCCGTGCAGCCCACGCCGAGGAAGCAAGCGGGCGGCGGCCTCGCACAGCGCAAGGAAAGCGACGCAGAGCGGCACGTACCGCACCAAGCACCACAGCGCCAACGGCTGCCATCCGCACAGAGGGGCTGGCAGACACGCAGACGCTCCCACTGCGCCGGTCCCCACGCGGTGCATCCCTCGAGGGACACAAGGCAGCCCACATCAGTGGGCAGTCAAGCCGGCGTGACATGGATTCCAGTCACACAGGACACCTTGTCCATCATATGGATGGCACAGGCGTGTTCACTGGCGTAGGCCGTCCCGACACTGTCAGCCACGACGCGACGGCCGGCGTCAGCAGCGGCACATCGCCCCAACCCCCCTTCACCGAAGACACCTGCCCCTGTCGCCACCGGAAGCGGTCCGGCATTAGCAGAGAGAGAGGGGGGATGCCTGGCTTCCGCACAGAGGGTGGGTGTGCTGTACTCTGACACCACGCACGGAGGTGTCCCCCCATCGCCATGGCCGCCGTCACCATTCCAGAAGCAGGGGGGGACACACACATGCATCGAAAATGGCATACCGTGGCGGAACGTCTATCGTTTGTGCGGCAAGACGAGGGCTCGATTCTTCAAGAGAGAGAGAAAGGGTGTTGAGGACTGAGCATTGATACCGAGTGAGAGTGGGAGAGAGAGGCGCTGTTGACTTCGTTCGTTCTAGGTGTGCTGCGTGCTGCTACAGTGACGTAAGAGGATGTAGGGACTAAAAAAAAAGTGCGTAGTGAAACACTGGGAAGGAGTGAGGGTGAGGATAAGAACTTACGCAGAAAGCTGAGACTACATGGCCAGAGGAGTCAAGTTGGACACACCAACGAGAGGGAGCGAAAGCAAAAGTGAAACAAGAACAGCTTTCGCAAATGCAGTAACGATTCACCAAGATACTGACAAGCATACACACTCCTACATCCACGAGGGTCTCTACCTACGTCCGCCCACCTGGCGAGTCTACTGAATCAGCAAAATACGAGATCGCAGCGTGGGCTCCCACACGGCAAACAAAGGCAGCCTGCCGCCGGTGTTGGGGCGACGAGGCAAGAGGATCAAGGGAGCCCCCCATCACAATGGCAGGCACAAAAAAGGAAAGGAAACGACACAGGCACATGGAGGAAAACGTTGCCGTGCATCTGAGAGCGTTGACCCTTCTTCATGCGTTGTTCTTTCCTTGTCCGCTCACGTCTTTGGTGTTGTTGGACGAGATTTTTTCACTAAGCCCTCGCCCGACGGGTGCAGCACTAGACTGTGCATTCACGGTGCTGCCGCTGCCACCGCACAGTACCACCCGAGCGACGCCCTGGTCTCCGAGTTGCGCGGCGAGGCGGCGCTGCGTGTCGGAGTTCAGCGCAATGTCCTGCAAGGCCTCTTTCAGCTCACGTATGCTGCTGCTCAGTCGCAGATCCATCGCTACGTTTTGCTGAATGACACTCCGCAGCGCCTTCTTGCAACTCTCCAGCTGCTGCTCGAGGCGTCTTGTTTCCTCATCACGTGTGTTTTGTTCGTGCTCCAGATTTTTCACGGCGTACAGCAGCGCCGTCATCTTGCGGCGCTTTTCACCGACGTCCATCAGTACCGAGTTCAGCGGCTCAAACGCGTTTGTCAGCTCCATGTACTCGCCGCGCTCAACATCCTCTGCAGAGGCGCTGGCGGCACCATTGCCAAGCTCTGTTTTTTCCAAGTCGTCTTCATCGACATCGCCATCACCTGCTTCTTGGGCTAGCTGAGACTCGTAAAGGGCACGCTTCGCATCCAGCTCACTCTTGATCACCATCGCATACTGTGCATGCGATGAGGTGAGCTTCTTATCGTACTTGGCTGAAATGCTCTTTTTCTCCGCTTTCCACGTTTCGGGCGTGTCACTAACGGCAGTCCCCACCGCCGCGCTCTCACCGGTGGCTGTGTCGTGAAGAATTGGCTCGTTTCGCCCTGGGAACTGCATCCAGGTGGAGGTGCCCGTGTCGGAATCCAGCAAGATGACGACACGGTGAACAAAGGAGTCACCGTCGTAGTCCCAAATCTGCTGCGTCAGGAGATTCATGGAAAAGAAGTGCTGCTGGGCTACACAGTGATCCTTGGCATGCATTGCCTGGTAGCGACTGCAGCCGACGTAGCCGCAGATAAGACATATCCATGGGTCCCCGGCCTTCGCGCAGGCCTCGCACTTGATGGCAGCGGACGCAGCCAGCTTCTGCTGACGCTGCTGTTGTTGAACGTGCTCAAGCGAGTCGGCAAAACGTCGGCACAAGTGGCATGAGGAGCCCAGGAAGCAGGTGCACTGGCTTGCACTGCTACTCCGTGCACACGCGCACATAGATGTCTGGGAGTCATAGCCGGAGACGGTGCACTCCAGCCTGTCGCCGCACAGAGGGCACGTCGGGATATAATAGTACGACGTGAGAACCTGCGCGTCAACAGTCGTTGGTACACCTTCGAGGCATGGGAATCCCTTGACATACATAGAGCTCGTCCGCAGACCGTTGCCCTGAGCCGCCATGTCAGCGCACACTTGCAGGACGGACAGTACATCCTGCATGTTTAGACAGGCGAGAACGACGATGGCGCACCCGGAGAAGCTGCAGGCTGCCGCGTACGCCACACAGAACGGTATGTGATCCATTAGGGTAAGAAACTCACTGATGCACGCCTGTGCCTCTGATGTCAAGGCTGAAACGCTGGGGTTGAGGCCGTCACTGCCTCTACTTGGTGCGTCCAGGGAAAATGGCAGTGCCGTCGCCTGCCTTCCGCTCGGCGTGCAGGAGTTGGGAAAGACCAGCAGGGCATAGTTGGTGGAGACAACTGGTGTGAAGAAACTGCCTTTGAATACTTTTTTCCGAAGAAGTCGCACTTGGCCGCACACAAAGTTTGTCACAATTGATTTAGTGCCCGTATGAAGGGTGACAGTTTGCGTGCCCCGCTGCTCGATGACCTCATAGCGCAGCATTAGGTGGTGTCGCAGGGAGGGGGGAGGGGGAGGAGGAGGAGGTTGGCGGCAGCGAGACGCTAACAAACCGCGAGAGAGCGGGAGAGAGAGACAGGCAAAGAAAAGTAGAAGGGAGAGACGGAAGGGAAATATGCGAACAAGAGACAGCCTAGAAAGTGCGGTGGTTAGGTAGAGTTGAAGCAGCGAAGCCGATACCGATGTCGATGTACGGTGGAGAGAAGGAGGGAATTTTACAGCTCAGGGGCTAGGCGCACACACACACACAAAAGAAACGCTGCTATACAAGTGCAAGGAGCAGTCCCCTTCCTCACACGAGTGCCGCACAGAGCTCGACACAAACACGAAAATGAAGCACAGTGCACACGTTCAAGGCCACTGCCCTGCAACAGTGCAAAGAACAGGGAAAGACAGGCAGGGATCGCACTACAGAGAGAGAGACGAACTCCAGAGTCCAGTACCAAAAAAAGGGTGGGAGGCTCTCTGCGGTCACAAGACGACCGAGCGGTGCCGGTTTGAGGGCGTGACAGTGAAAACAGCGACACCTCCCACCTGTGGGATCCTTCGTCTTCTTGCCACTGCGATTCTTTCGGTGAATAGTAGCAAAGTGAAACAAATGAGTAGTTTTACCCCCTACCCCACGATCCTCACAAAAAAAGTCCGAGGAAAGCAATAGGCGTAAGTGAGCACCGTACCTGTCCAGTGTAGTGGCGGCATAGACGACTATTGATGATATCAGCGGCGCGCGGAATGGAAAAAAAAGGAAAACAAAGAGCATACGAGAGGATGTGACGACAGAAAGGTCGCGGAGGAGAGGTGCAGGGTGATGTAAGTTGAGAGGAGGCGGGAGAAAAGGGGGCGAAAGGGCACATACGAAATCTTCCGCCCACTGCCTGTATAGACGGTGTGCCGTGCCCTGAGAGGCATGCGGAGTAGGAGCTGATTGTGTAGTCACTGTATATTTGGGTACCAAATGCTTTCGGCCCCAGGCACAGGCGCTGGTCTAGTTTCTTGCTCGTCACGTTATCCCGTAAAGGCGAATGGCCTATCCTCGATGAAGCGGACTGTTGAGTTTAACTGCGCACGTCAAGGCGTGTTCGATTTTCGAAGTGCGCAGTTTATCTGTGAGAGAACGAAAGGCAAAAAGGGGAAAGAAGAGAGGGGGCATACTAGAACGAGCAAACAGCGTACACCTGCCGTCATTTCATCCCTTGCTCTACAGACCTCAGATCAGTACTTGGTACGCAGGTTGAGCATCGTGGTACGCTTCGGTCGTAATGAGCGATTCTCTTCCCCGGGCAGCAGCGGGGGTGTAGCATCGCTACTTGCAGTATCAGAATCACCACAGCGCACACTACCGGTGCCCATGGCTGCGGTGTTGAGCGCCATCGACCGGTCCAGCTCCCGATCTTCACAGAGAGGACATCCGAAACCACGCACAACTCTCTTTTCCACACTCATCTGGTACGAGTTAGCGCAGCCTCGGCACCTCCAGTATACAGGATGCATGTAGCCGATGCCCACGATCTCTGGGTAGAGATGCATGGGGTTCTTTTCATGATCCCACTCTGCTGCGATGTCGGGTGCTGCAACGCGTAGTCGTGTTGGAAGGTGGTAGCGCTTCCCGACGAACATCTCAACCTTCTTGCGATTTGCAATGCGGATAGATGACGCCTTGTGGCGAAGCGAAACGCACAGAGCTGACTGTGTCGAGTTATCGAGTTGCCCGCTCACCCACCGATTGACACGTAGGATGCACATGGATGCGGTACATGTCATCATCGCCACCCGCAGTGCATCGCAGCTGTAGGGATTCCCGTACCGAAGCATTTGTAAAGGACTACTGAAGTCACAGAAACGCAGAAGTCCTACTTGAGCAATACGAAAGGGAAACCGCCAAAAGGGCTGGCGCAATGTAAGGCGAGGGAAAAAAAGAGAACGTGTGATGGGGAGGGTGGTGAATGCACAGTCAGCTGGAGCGAGCAAACAAAGAACCGCTGGGCACAAGCCGACGGGGACGCCTTCTGACATAAGGGGTGGCTCTATCATTCGGAGAGCGCTACTCTCGCAATGCAGAACGACGTGAAATAGGGAGCGGTGAGGGGAACCGACTATACACGGAGGGGGTGGGTGTGAAGAGGCGTTTCACTTTTCTCTTTCTGGCAGAAGGCGGTAAGTGTACTCCGCGGACGCGGGCCACTTGGCGCAGCTGCCGAGATTTAAGCACTCCAAGTAAAATGTGCGGAGTACAGAGAGAGGAGAGGAGGAAAGGCAAAAAAAAATACCTTAAAGCGCGTTGACGTACACATGCAGGAACACACACACACACACACACACAAACGCATATGCACAGAGTTGAGAAAAAGCAACAACCAGAGGGATTTGGTTCAAGGGAAAGATCGAATATGCGTGTAATACCCACAAGTGAGGGAGAGAGGCTTCAAGAAACGAAGAAAAAAAGGAGCGCACCTAAACAGAAGCGAAGTTGAATCGTGCGTGTGAGAGGCGCATTTTATACTCGGCGAAGTGAGTCCTATACACTAACGGTGTAAGATGGGCAAATGGAGAGAGGGCAAAGAGTCTCCTCGCCGCAACACCACGCTCTTTCATCGCGCTTCTCACCTGCCCTGCAATTCCTCGCTGCACATTCGATCCCCTCCCCTATTTCCTCCCTTCACACCGGTGCGTGCGATCTGATGGACGAATGAAGCGAAAGCAGGAAACAAGACGAGTTCGTGCCTAAACCCGTACGGGTGCCCACATAAAGTGCCCCCAAAGGATTTGAAAAAGTGGCGAGAGTAGGGAGAACAGGGGAGTGAACATGATGACGGAAGCGATATTCAGTCTAGTGATAGAAAGCTTGGAGACACGGGTAGGCTGCTGCTCATGCTACTGCGCGTGGTGACACTTTCGGCACCCGGTAAGAAAAGTATTTGCCGGCAATAAAGAAAATCAACAGAGAGACGTTGCTGAGAATGCCTGCGTGAACTGACCCACCGCAGCCTATACATATGCCCACACACATACAGTGCCTCACCTTTTCCGCCGCCCCGGTTGTATTGCTGGGGCAATTTTAAGACTCAAAAAAGCGAGAGAGAGAAAAAGGAGAGGCGATTGCAATCCTCCTCTCCCTACTGGGAAGAACACACCCGCAGACACAACTGGCACCAGCACATGTAGACGTACACACGCACACACACGGAGATCAACACGAAGGAAGTGGATGTACGCTAACAGATATGAGTTCCTTACTCCGTTCTCGTTCCTGTTGACAGTTATGTTTGGTTTCCGCTCTTTCATGCATACGGGGAAGGGGGGAGTGCAGGGGGAGCTTCGGGGACTCTGATGCAGGAGAATATATGAAAGAGAAACAGCCGATGGAGAGCGCCGGGGTGTACCGTGGGTGCAGTGAAAGAGAGAGAGCAGCAGCAGCAGCAGCGCAAAGAAACTCGATCTAGTCACATGGGAGCGCTACAAAAAATGGTTGGAGGCTTGGCGAATCGAAAGGGACAAGAGTGACTCACGAAAGAGACACCTACAGAAACATACATGTATGCGAGCTCACGCACACGGAGGCACCTCTGTCAAGGGAGAGGAGCTGCGCAGCGACACTTCCATGTTCCTCAGTAAAATGATCAGCTGCGGTTTCCGTTGCCCTCCACGTATCATCCTGAAGTGTATGAGTGTGCGTTAAGCATCTTCGACTACTCGTAAAGAATAAACACGGCCATGGAAGATGACAGAAGAGGATATCAAGGTGTGTCGTTCTACTCGTACTGAGTGATTACTTCAACGCTGCCAACACAGCCGCCCACGCAGCTGGTAGCACATATTCACATCATGTCGAGCACCTGTGCAGTCTTCCGAGTCACCGAGTGATTCCGCGGTCGCACTCATTCAGATTGTCAAAGTTCAGCACCAGAGACTCTGTTGTCACCACGTCGGCCATGGTGACAAACGCACCGCTCACTTAAAAAGTAGTCGACATAGCCAAACTTGATGTCCCCCTTGTTAAGCAGCCTCGGCTGCACCTTGAAGTTGGCCCCGCCCATGTACCCCTTCAGCACACCAAGGACGCCCTACTCCTTCAGCTCCACGAGGATTGGTAGACCACCAACCTTTGCAGAGCTCTCCGAGACGAACAACAAGGCTGCCGTCGCCATGCTCACGAGGCTGACGTTCGTGACGGTGATGATGCCGGTTTGCAGTCGCTCTTGAGAAGCGTCTTCTGCTGGTTGAAGTAGCTCCGCTACAACCTCCCCAACTACTCGTCGTGAGACACCACCGCTGTTTTGCTCTTGGCAACCTATTCGACATGTACGCGATGGTGGAAGAGGGCCTTCTCCCAAAACAGAAAAAAAAACATCCCAGTCGTTCTTGTGCGAGCGGTACGCAGTGCCTTCCTGAGGCACACGCGAAGCGTTGTACTTCGACACTAGGCTTTCGGTGAGCCGCTTCATCACCATACCGTTCTTGCCAATGAGAGAAGGGGTCGAGCAAGGTCTCTTGCAACCCCGGCACACACGAGGTATGGGGTGGTCAACATGGAGTCCACCCAAGCAGCGAGGCCAAGGTCGATCTCGTCACATATAATCTAATGTACAATGTCGTGGATCGTGGCACCGCTGCTGGCGTCATTCTCCTGCACGGTAGTTCCTGGAGAAGTGGCTACCTCCCCCACGTACTTTACTTGGTCACTCTGGCGCGGTTCATGTTGCAGATACCCTGCATGGGCTGCACCACCGCAGTGTACTCCAGGTACCGTGGGTCACGCTCGTCACTCGTAAGGACAGTCTTGGCAGCGCCCAGAATCACGTCCCACGAACACAGCGGGGACACGCCACCTGTCCATGGTGCCAATCGCTGGACGGACCGCACCCACGGTCAAGATCTTCGTGGCAGCCCCATTGCGTGCTCAAGTGAGGACGGGAAGGGGAGTGACGGGTAGCGAAACCAAAGGGCTGTTCAGCTAGGCCTACTGATGAGCGATGCACAAGGCAAGTGCAAAAAACTCAAGCACAGAATGGGAAGGGTAAAACGCAGGTAGGTGGAGAAAGGTGGCTTGGGTTTGGCGGTGGCGTATGTCTATACGGTGATGGAGGGTCTTTGTGTCGAACCGGCGATACGAGGGAGGATGCCAAAGAAGTAAGTAGACGAGAAAACAAAAAAGGGAAGGTCAGGGCAGAGGTGACAACTCGTGCAAAAGCGGAATGGGAGGCGAAGTGCGCGACGGACTTTTTTTTTTGTGGTGGACAGTCCTGCGTCGAAATAGCGGTGCATTTTTGTGTTGGTCTTCTCTACGATGAGTGGTCAAGTTTGTACAGGCGGCAGTTGACGTCTCCACGCAGACAGACACGTGCGCACAACAGAAGAGGAGTGTCGGGGTGTCCATGCTGTCTGAGGTCACGAAGACGACACAGCACAACAGTGAGGCGAGAATTCAATGATGCGTATGTGCTGCTCCAGATGCAACCACTAGAGAAAGGCAAGTAGCGGCCTAGTAGGGCGAGGGGGAGGAGACGAGGCGATCGTACGTGAAGAGGCGTTCATTCTTGAGAATGAGACCTCGAAGAAGTCGTGACGCTGCCGCACCGTTACTTCGTCAGTCGTCATCGCTGATTTCCACCACTGTCTGCACCACGCGCACCACTTGGCAGTCATCCTCCTCGCCCACCACCATCTCTTCCAGGTGCTGTGTCGCTGCCACAGTGCGCCCTTCCTCTCGCGTGACCTTCTGAAAAAGGCGCTCAGGATGGCATGGGGTGCTCGACGTGGCGCTAACCACCCGTGTTGTCAGTGTCAACGCAGCAGTCGGTGTGGCATCCACTTCCGCGCGCACTCTCTTCCACCCCACCGCTGAGTCGGTTGCGGCCGTCCTGGTATCATCCACAACAGTTTTATTAACCCGTTCAGCTCTCGCCAACAACCCCGAGGAGCCGCCCAGCATCATCGCAGTAGCTGAGCAGGGCACAGTGACTTCCATATCGATGTTCCCTTTGTCCCTTGCCGCCTTCGTTTTGCTCAGCGGTGACACCGAAAAGAACCTTGTGATGGGCTGCACGCCAGACACGCGACTGCGGAGGCGTGGCGCCTTTTCCACAAAGAGTGCCTCGTGCTGCTTGAAGCTCTCCTCTGACACGGTCGGCACCACGCATGCTGGGTTGACGAACTGGACAAACTGCAAAAGCTCGTGAAAGGCGCAGTGCTCGCTGTATGGTACACGAAGAAGGGTGTACTTCTCCGACACGTCTCGGGACGCGCAGCGCTTGCACCACCCCGTCGGCTCCACGATGAGCACCTGATCGTAGCGCTCCAGGTCAAGTGCTAGGCCGTCTTCGATATTTACCATCGCAGGGCCGTCGGTGTGCGCCAGCGCAACCACTGTTCGGTAGCCCACGTTGGCCATGGGAACCAGAAAGACGCTGAGAAGGTGCTCCACTTCCTCAGTCTGTCCTTCGGCAACTGCTGAGGACTCTCGTACGGGGGTAGCAGGGCTTGCGCCACTCTCCTCCAGTGTACGGTCTATGTCGGTGGCGACACTCTTGCGTTGAGTGACTTGCGTACTAGGCGCGCCAATCATCACCGGTAGTAGAACTGGCACGTCTTCGACATGAGCCGTCTCTGTCAGTGGACCTGAGGAGGCATTACCACCTGCATTGCGCGGAGACGTGGCTTTTTCGCTTGAGCCGGAGGCCTTCAATGGCTTAAAGCACGTTTCGAAAAAACGCATTGAGGACAGCAGCCTATACCGACTCGGTGAGACATGAATGCACCATGATGCCGGCTGTGGTGCGTTGCGATTACGCTGAGACTCCGTGGAGAGGCTTGCTGCGTGACTCTGCTCAGCCGACCTCACGCCAGGAAAGGCGTCCCGTAGCGCTAACGCAACACGTTCCTTCCCGATCGTGTAGCACCCCATCAAGACAGCGCAACGAACTTGTCGACGTGGCGGATGTCCGGTCAAGGGCACCGCGGCTCGTGCGCGGCATGCGGCACGGTGGAAGAGAGACAGAAGAACTTCAATCACTGTCTGCGTCACTTCCCATTGCGAGGGGAACTTGTACGCTGGCGAGCAGAAAGTGTTGTCAAGGAAGAGCACGTCCAGGAGCTGCCGCCGCGCCACATCCTGCAGAGCCTCATCATCTGCGATAAACTGCTCGTAAAGCGGAGCGGACGGCGCCACAACCTCTGGCACCGCCGCCGTCAATGCATGCTGCTCCTTACTTCGTTGTATTAGGCACGGCAACGGCGGCACATACGTTTTCCCCCAGTTAGAGGACCGTGGAGGATTCTGCCAGGTCTCCCGCAACCCGCTAAAGCGGAAATCGCCGGTGTGAAGCACGGTCCCAAAAAATGATGACACAAAGAGAAACATCACCGCCCCGGGGCAGTGGTTAGCCGGAATGAGGCGCACTGCAAACACATCGTTGCCATCTGTCTGCCCTCCCCCCCACTGCGAGGATGTGGCCGGTGGACTCAGCAGCGCCTGCACTCTTGAGTGGTGCGGCGTTTCGGATACACAGTCAAGACACACGCCGCTCGACAGAGAGAAGATGTATGTCTGACGCAGGTCCATCGGAAACAGGCATGACGCGGGCACGTCGAGTTGTAA
Organism: Leishmania panamensis; assembly: GCF_000755165.1. Classification (NCBI taxonomy): domain Eukaryota; phylum Euglenozoa; class Kinetoplastea; order Trypanosomatida; family Trypanosomatidae; genus Leishmania; species Leishmania panamensis. The sequence continues at coordinate 1,308,236 of NC_025866.1, read as the reverse complement.
TTCGGTGAGTGTCGCCGTGGGACGGCTGCAATAGATCATGCCGCTGTGCCAGCGATTGGTGATGCCTGTGTAATGGTCAGAGTGAAAGTGGCTCAGAAAATAGAAGGTGTGCGTCCACACACCCCTCTCAGTGGAGGTCAGTTTACGATCCTGCTTAAACACCCGCGAAATTGGAGAGCAAGGCGTCCATAGTTTTGTCGCCCCCTTCTCGATAAGAGGGGCTGGGCGAGGTGCACGACGCGTCTGTTCGGCAAGCAGTGAACCGTGATTCACAAAACGGAAGGCGTCGACCAGGATGGTGCCTTGCAAGCCCCGATATACCTCTCTGGACTTGAAGTACTCTCGCATCACACCTTCTCTGTCGACGTTGGATGCTGCCGCACCCGCCTCGCTAGTCGATGATTTCATAGGACCGCTCAATTTTGAGAAATTCGCAAAGAGCCGGTTAGACGGCTGCCTCTATGCATGTGGGGCGGGATAGTGGCGAATGTGTTTATCATCACCAACGCGCCCGTTGGTGTCGAAAAGAAAAAAGAAGAAGAAAGAACGCCCCAAAAGAGAAGATGCGCGTTCGGCGGAAAGCAGAATTCACATCGTTCACCACACGAATGAGTCACAGATCTCGTCCTCAACTTGCGTCCGCGTTTATGAGCGATAAGTGCAGGTGGTCGATCTCTCTTTTTTTTCGGGTGCCCACCAAACACAACGAAAGACTACCGGAGAGAGAAGACGACGAGAAGGGGAAAAGATAATCGCGCACTGCACAAAGACGTTCAGCTAGAGGGAGGTCTGTCAGCGAAGTACGTCTAGAAAGCAGCAGGAGGGTGCGATTGGCTCGAGAGCTTCTCTGTCCCCCTTATGAGGGGCAAATCCAATCGGTGGGAGAACGCAACGGCTCCCCTCACATCAATCAGAGGCGCAGGAGGGAGGCGATATAGGAAAGATAAAGAAGGTAGAAAAACCGCTGATGATGACGAGAGATGCCACTGAAGAGTCTAGTGACGGGAGCGCCGTATGCTTCTTCACGACGTGCGCGCGTACATGTTTGGATTCAGACATGTGGCGTCTTGCACATCTACACCAACCCACCGCTACCCACACTGAGAGGGGAGAAGTGGAGAGGTTCGCGAGGTACTCCCGCTTCGCTTCGTCCCTATTTTTTTTTTGCCTTCACGTCGGTACTGCCCTGCTCTAGTTTCACCCTGTGCAAAGGAGAGGCGTTGTCAGACTCCCACAGACAATAAACAGTCACACCGGTGAAAAGAACAATACAAGATAAGCACAACGCTGAACAGAAAAGAAAAGAATAAACGGAGAGAGAATGATACCGAAAGAGAAGCAATCATGGATACCAGTGCATCTCTCCAAGCCTTCCTGGCTGACAAGTTTTCTATTGCCGTGGAAGAGTAAATCAAACCGGTATCCCCACTGATCGCGCCCTCCACACCTCCAGCGCTGGCAGAGCTAATCAATGAGAATGCTGTTGCTTTCAAGACACCATTGGATAACACTACACACGAAGAGGTAGACGTGAGTATCCCCATTTTTCTGCCACCCCAAGGATCCCTGTCGTCGTGACTAATGAAGGGTGTGGGTGGGGGGAAAGAGCAAACGCTTACGATGACTCGATTCCTCGAGGCCTGAAATGAGCGAAGGAGCAACAATGGGGTAAGAGGGAGAAAAACGGCTGGGGGGGCCATATGTCGCCCGGGTGGCGGAGAGGACTTTGACTCGCTCCGCATGCCCACACCGCGTTTCGATCCTCCTTTCCCCTTCACACTCCTGTCGTGAACTTTTAAAGCAGGAGAAAAATAAAGGAGAAGCGAGAAGGGAGAAAGAAAAGCACAATCGATGCTCAGGAAACTGGGAGCGCGACGCTGTAGACACTACGGCACACATACGCAGACTGACACACACACACACACATACGTGCATGGTTGTGCGCAACTTTTTCCTGTTTGCTCACAGAAGCACATGCACACGAATGAGGTATTCGGCTGGATCGACAGGAGCGTCTGTTAAACGCCCGTCCGTCCGGATGCACACAAAGGTGACTTGACGAGATGCATCACAAAATAGACCCTTTGCGTCATGTGTCACTGTGTGGGGGTATGTATGTGTTTTTTGCATGTAGGCGTGCGCGTCGGACGAGAGTTCTCAAGGGCGAATTACCGCGCGCTTGGACTTCGGTATACATATACGTCGAAATCGGTACGTGCTGCGCTGGCAGAGAAACAAATGGAAGGTAATGGATGCAGAAGGCGACTGCTGCAGGGAATCGAACCTAAGACACCCATACAAGAACACGCGTGAATGCTATTTTTTTTTTCTGCCAGGAAGGGGAAGAGCGCATATAGCCCACCGAGATGCCCTAACTGGAGGTCACTCCCATTACGAGAGAAGGACTGAAGCAAGCAAAAAGGGAGACTAACACGGAGGCAAAGAAAAATACACACACACATAAAAAAAAGGTCACAGCACAAGGAGAAGGAAAAGAAGAAGAGTCGGTTGAACCTTCATCAATAACAAAACAATAAGAAAGACAGAGGACTATATGTCGGACTGTGGCAGGGAAAGAGAGGGAGTGGCGGATGAGATGTGTGTGGGGGAGAGGAGGCAAAGAAGACACAGAGGAAGAGGGCAAGGAACAGAGAGGAAAAGAGAAAGAAGCAAGCAAGCAAAGCACACAAATGGAGGAAAATAACGAACGCCATGAACCACAATCAACATGCTTGGAGAAAGAAGAGAAGAGACACCGACGCGGCCAGCTGCACACATCAAGGAGTATTTGTACACACAGAGAGAGAGACACACACACACAAATACAACAGCACTGTAGAGAAAAGGAAAGAAAAAAAGCAGAGAATGAAAAGAGGAAAGAGGCGACGACGCCGACTGTCTTCGCCACCATAGGGGTGGCAAGACACCGCATGAATGCATATAGAGAGTAAACATTACAAGGAAGGCCGGAATGATGACGGTGGTGGTGGTGAGACTAGGGAAGGAAAGACCACAACCTGTGTGCGTTTACCTGTTTCTTTCTCTGTACTTTGGTATACGCGTATCGTTTCGGGACTTCTTGAGCGACCCATTCAGCAGGGGCCGAGCAGGAGAGACGGACTGAACATGATGCCAAATCACAGTAAAAAGAGCAACAGAAAGGAGAGCCGCGCGGACAAGGAAAGTTGCAGCAGTGGGCGAGACCCATTCTCCTTCAAACCAGTACAGAAAGCACCAGAGTTAACTGAGGCTCAAGAGAATGAGTGAAACACGACCAACACAGATTCGTTGTCACACGCGCAAACGTCTCACAAGCGCTTCAGAAAGGGGGGAGAGAGAGAGAAAGAGAGACAAGAGCATGATAGGCAAGGGAGAACATATCCTCGGGCCGTCGAGGTACGGCCGAAAGGGGAAAAAAGGCCAGTTGTCCATTGTAACTCGGGAGTACATGTAGCGAAGAAAGAAGGGATGCTGGGAAGGGGTGGTGGAACGCGTTTTATGTGATACCCTGATGCGCAGACATGGAGTCACCTTCATGGGTACGCGCAGAATCTTCTTCAACTCAATAACGTCTTTGACGCCATCACAATCGACTCTACTGTGGCACCCCCCCCTTCATTTCCACTTTCTACTCACCCTATTATCTCTCTTCTTTTTACTTGCTCGTGGGCTTGCCGGGAAGCTGCACAGAGGTGCACAGAGGACCCTCAAACTTGCCGACAAGCACTTCGGCAAAAACCATATTGTCCTGGCTCTTGCGTAGCACCGCCTCTACGCCGCCAACCGAGTTAACAAGACAGGTGCGTGGCTCCACGCCTTTGCAGAAGTTGCGCGCCAAGCCTGTCCAGTCCCACACGGCGACGTCGTTGTATGACGAGTCCCAGCCGCGGATGAAGCGCTCGATTGTGTAGCCATCGTTGTTAACGAGAATGTACGTAGGCTTCAGTCTATAGCGCGCAGCCGTGCCGAGCTCCTGCACCGTCATTTGCGCAGCACCATCGCCGATGATGCACACAACGCGGCGATTTTCGTCCGCTAGCTGTGCTCCTATGGCAGCGGGGAGAGTGTAGCCGATGGAGGCCCACATCTGCTGGCAAAGCATATCGCAACCCTGCGGCAAGCGAAGCAGTGCAGACGTAAAGGAGGAGGTACCGAGGTCAACCAGGAGAACGTCGTTGGGACGCAAGCCGTTCTGAATCTCGCGCCACACATGGCAGAGGTCGAGGGTGTCAGCGCTATCCGGGGAGCGGAAGCTAGCCGGATCCGGGTACTCCGTGCTCCAGTTCGTGTGGCACTCCATCGCGGTTTCCTCAACCACCTTCACAGCCACCTCCATCGGCACCTGGGGGAAGATCTGGTCCCCAACCTTGGCGAAGAAGGGCTGGATGTCGATCAGTTTTAGAGGGTCAATCTTGTGCCGGAATACTGCGGTGACAGTGTCGACAAACTGAACGCCAATCGAGATGCACACGTCGGCATTTTCAATGACAGACTTCGCAGGGCACGGGGCATTGCCGGCGATGTAGGTGCCCACGTAGTTCTCCAGGTGCTCGTTTACGGCGCCCTTGCCGAGGACAGCGGGGGCATACGGGATGCGAACGTTCTCAAGGAAGCGATTCACGAGCGGACCGCATTGGTAGCGCTGAATCAAGTGACCCGTCAGCACAGCCGGATTGCAGGAGCTGTGAAGATGAGACGCTACAGTGTGCTTAAATGCACTGACCGAGTCAGGGGAAACCTCCGGCAGGCGGCGCATCAACTTCGTCGGCGGAGGCGGCACTATCATTTCCGCTAAGTTTGTCGGCAGGGCAATATATCCCGGCTTCTTCTGATACAGCACCTCTGTGATAACACGATCGATCTCCATCAGGCAGTTCTCAGGTGTCAGCATTACCGCAATGCAGCACACCTCAGCACTGATGTGCAGAAAGTGCGCGTGGTTGCCGTCACCAAGTGTGTGATGCAGCAGCTCACGGTTACCTTGGCTCTTTGTGGAGGGAGCGCCGGCAATGTGAATGACCGGGACGCTCTCTGCGAAGCTACCACCGATTCCGTTAAGCGCGGAGAGCTCGCCGACACCGCAGGTGGTGGTGACAGCACCGAGGCCGCGTTGACGTGCGTAGCCGTCGGCAGCGTAGGCCGCGTTCAACTCATTTGCTGTGCCAACCCACTTCATTCGTGGGTTCGTCATGACATCATCCAGGAATCGCAGATTGAAGTCGCCAGGGACTCCAAAGAGGTGCTCGCACCCCGCCTCCACAAGACGGTCGAGGAGGTAGCAGCTGACCGTGTATCCGTTGAATGGCATCCTCGCAGGTCTTTTGCGACAGAAGTGTGGCGTACGCAACGAAGCAACAAAAACAAACAAACAAACAAACAAAGGCAACGAAGAGCGCTGGCAGTTGTGAATTTTTCAGACGATCAACAACTCCCGAGAGGGGTGTGTCGCCACAAAACTCACGGAAAGGAGGTGTGTGTGTGTGGGTGTGGGTGTGGGTGGGTGAGGTGGGTCGGTGTGTGATGGGCGTGGCGGAAAAGGGGGTAGGTGATCAGAAAGAAATACAGCCGTTTTCCTTTGCGGAGTATCTTTAGGTTGTCGTGTTAATCTCTATTGAGCAGTTGCAGGAGAGGGAGGAAGGAGGGGAGAGTGGGACAGGGACGAACGCAGTGGACTTCTTGCACGCAAAGTTGTGAGAACGAAAGACGTAATTTAGCATTCACAGGACGCCAGGAAAAGGTGAGGAGAGAAAAGAGCAAAAACTCACACCGCATGTGTCCTTCTGGAGAGGAGGACTACCCACATCCAGTGCGGTCGCACTAGAGGAGAAACCATATAAGGGAAACATGCACATGGGTCCACGCTAAATACCACGCATTCCCTCCACCTTCAGGTATACATGAAAGGGATAATAGACATCGAAGGGTCTGCCAATACGTCCGCGCATGAACATCTATACACACACTCATCAAGCAAAGGCAAAAAAAAAGATTGCTTTCCCTTCACCCTGCACAACCCCAAGTCTTGCCGCCATGGGCGTACACCCGTGCCTCGGTCGCCCTACGGCTGCCTCCTGCTCGTCTGGGACATGCCGTCCCATCGGCGAATCGAGAGCCACGCGCTGGCACCGTTAAGGGCCCGTGGCCCCCACCGTCCCATGCAGCAAGAGCGGCGAGCTCCCTTTGCGAGGGCGCCGCCCAGCACCACGACGCCCTCCCTCCTCCCCCCACCCACCAGGGGACGGGCTCCAGTGTGGCTCGTATGCCATCCTTGACTGCAGGCGACAGGAGGGGTGTGGGGCCATCAGCAACGAAGGCGAGGTACCGCTCGGGACCCGCGCTGCGCTCCACCCTCAGCGAGCCCGCTACACCAATGGCGAGGAGGGGGCCGTGGGCAGAGCCCCGCGGAGCTCCGCACGGAGGCGCGGCCATCGTCGACCTCCTCGTGCGGAGGCAAACGCAGGCAACACGTTCGTCCAGCAAATCCATGGCCCCGCGAGTATGGTCCGCGTCGACGTTCAACCCCCACCTCCTCCCCAGCACCGCCATCAACTGAGTCCAACGCGCGTGCGCCCTCCACACGCACGGCTCCTATCTTGGCCCATCGCGGGCCCTGCCTCACACGTGGCCGCGCAGCCGTCGCGGGAGCGCTCGCACGAGTGGCCTGCACCGACTTCGGGTACGCGTCGCCGGGCGGTAGGGCGCGGAGTCAGCATCCGTGTGCAAATGCTCGGCGGCGCTCTCGTGCTGTGCACCGGGAGCGCCTTGACACCCACGGGGCGCGCTCTGTCGACGCCCGGGGCGCGGTCGCAGCGTGCCATCCCGAGCCTACCCATCGCGAACGCTTTGGAGGGCGTGGGGCTGGGCCCCGGTGGGGCGCGAGCGGGGAGCGCTGCCGGGTGTCGCCCTCACTCCCCCCGACACACCGCCACCAACGCGCTGACCTGCTCCCTTCCGCGCTCAGGTAGCGGTCGCCGCTCATCCCCACCGCCACTCCGCGGCGCACACCACAGGCCACGTCCAGGCCTACGCCCGACATCAGCGCTCCGCCGCCAAAGCAGAGCGCCAGTAGGCGGACGCGTGCACGCGTTGAATCGTCGACGCAATTCCTAGTGAGCGCGTACGAATGTCCTCATGGCTGCACGTCCCTACCGCCCAACGGCCGCCCAGGTCTGCCCGCCGGCACCACAAGTCCCCGCAAAATGGTACCCGAGGGCAGGCTGCAGGCTCGCGGTCTACCCGTGGAGTGGGGCACTAGGCCCTGGAATGCCACCCAATGAGAGGCTAGGCGTCTCCAGAGCCTACAGTAAGCACAGGAATATAGAAGTGCATCTATAGAAAGCGTACTGCACAAAAACAGACGGTGAGCGCCTGAGGTGTACATGAAAAGCGCTGCTCTGTTGATGAATACTGCCTCAGTAACCGCACCTCACCGTTGCCGGATGAATTCCCCATTCTTATCTTTTCAGCTGTGCTCTCTTCGCTATCTTTTTTTTGTTGGTCCCGCTGCATCCGCCGCAATCCACAGTTAACGCAGCGGCTACTATCCTCGCCGTCTGTGGACGTTCAAAGGGATCCGGATCTGGCCAGGTCTTTGCTGGCGAGCGTCTGTTCTTCCGTCGTTGGAAGTGTGTCACTCAGTCCCGCAATGCGCAAACATGCAATGTACATGCTCTCTTGCATATCCATGAGGTTACCGAGCACTGTCACCGCTGCCACCGTCGCCAGCGCCTTGGTAATAATGTCGGGCAGTAGCAGCGTCCACATAGGCAGCACGTAAAACCGCACCATACACCACATACCGATCGAGGCTACCACGCATCCTACTACCACAAGAGTGCGAATTATTTTGCGCAGCAAAACACCCGGCGTGGCACTGACGATGTTTTGCTGCTGCCACTCAAGACGTGTCGCGGCAGTGAAGCGGTGTTGCACGGCGGAGCTCACTACTACACACAAACCGCATGCCGGGACCGACGCATGAATGAGCAAATCAAAGGCGTGCCTGCCGTCCCCCTGCGTCCGCCCGTAAATCCATGACCCCTTCGGCAGGGCGCCGAAGTCTGCTACGGCACGGAGCCACAGCACGCGCGCCGTGAAGAGCTGCACAACACCGTATCCATCCTCGAGGCCCAGCTCCGCTGCCGATTCGGCGTTCTTCCAGAGCTCCCTCGGAGGCGCTAGCGACCACAAAAACCAGGCCGCCGCAACCGTCATGGCGATGTAGCGGGAGGCAGACACATGGAGTGCCGCGTTATACAAAAGAGAGACGAAGAGCCACCACAAAAAGTGCAGTGCGCCAAAGCGGATGCTTGCCCAGATGGACGAAACGCCGTCCATAGCATACACCACGCACCCGGCACCGATGGCGAGAAACGTCATGTAGTCGATGGCGCACGCATCGATGATGGCAGGTGTCCAGAGGATCATGAGGGACATGAAGAGCCAAATGAGCACCAGCTCTTCGTGCACGCTCACAACGAAGGCTAAAACGATCAGTGAGGCGATAAACCATAGCGCGCTGCACGTGACAAGGCCACGCAATGCCTCCGCCACACAATTCGTCGTTGACATTGTCACCACCATCCCAGCCCGCTTCGACAGGCCGTACACAAAGTTCACGACACCGAGGAAGGCGAGAGACCAGATAACCATCGCCCACAGACTCCAGTCTGTCCACACGTACCGGATGTACATCACCAACACCTCCTGCACAACAGTGAAGCCGGCGATAGTAGCCATGTACCACCGCAGTGCCACATATGCCTTGTTGGGGACATCGCGAAACAACCGGTAGGCTCCGGCAAAGAGAACGACGGGGATGCGGTGAATGCACGCTTGCGCGAGGTAGGCGCGAAAGAGCTCAAACTGAATCACGACATGAGTGTTACTCTCGGCAATTTGCGGATCAATCTTGCTCCTCTCGATTTCGTTGAAGCTGTGCATGGCGAGTCTCGCCAAAGACCCAGGAGTGCATAGCTGCTGCCCAATCACCTGCCGCAGTCGGACTCCCTCGGCGACGCACATGAGGACCACCATCGCAATGCTAGGTAGCTTCTTATCGGGGAACAGCTGGCCTGCATTCCACCCAATGTTCCAAGTATCCTGACAGAAGACACGGAAAAGGAGGACAGCGATCGCCGCCAGCGTGGCACCGTACAGTGTGAAGCACAGCCGCTCCGTGAAGGACATAGCCCGTAGTATGGTCTGGTACTCATCGGGCCACACCGCCTCCGTGCCGATGGAGCTGTGCAATTCCACCACGAGCCAAGTCACGACAGCATTGTTGCGCAGGTGTATCACGCAGAATACCCCGCCTAAGGAAAGCACTTGATACCAGGGTGGCAAATGCCCTAAGGAGTCCCGCACACCGCCGAGGTAATGGGGGGAAATCTCAAGCGTTGTCGACGAACTCAAGGGCAAGTCATCCATTGCTGAACCCCCGTCCAGAAGATGACAAAAAAGAGTCAATGCCTCCACAGGTCGGGCGTGTCGATTAATGAGGCCACGTTCCCATACTCACGTGGGAGCGTCCACGAATACGTGTGTGCTTGTGCAGCTCGTCCACCACCAGAATACACTTTTTTTTTTCTGCTCAGGGGCCAAGCGATAGGGGGGAGGCTGAGCCGCAGGGACGCTCAAAAGAAAGGGAGGAGAGCAAATGGCAGCGTGAAGAGATTATCCGAGCGGAGGGGCTTTGGGGGCAGTATCGCGGTGCCTCCATCCTTCTCCTGCGGATTGAGGTAAAACGAGAGGAATACCGGGGCCTCCTCCAGATTTCACACCCTGGCTTAGTGCCAAAGAAACCCTCTGAGAGAGTGAGAGAACGAGATGACGACTTGAGCTGGGTGTCGCACATTACCACCGCGAGAGACGCAGTTCTAGTTCCGCAGAGAACTGCAAGTCCAGAAGGCACACCTTCACAAATTTACGCAGAAGAGAAGAAGCCCACAGATCATTTCTGCTAGGAGAGCGGTGAGGGACAAACAATTGAGGAAGTGCGACAATTGGTCCATTTTGCTCTTCGCATCATCTTCGCATCTAAACCAGGGAAGAAAAAGAAAAACGAAAGTGTGACTCTCAGTCCTGAATGCTGCGCAGGTCAAGCGAGTCGCAACACACTTTCTCACCTCATACCGACAAGTACAAACTAGTTAGTCCATCGCGAGACGAGAGGAACACGAGTATTTCCTACCTGAGAGCGAGCGAGCGAGCAAGCAAAAGAAACGCAGAGAACAGAAGAAAAAAAAAACCACCACCAGTAAACACGAGTAACTGTGAGTATGGGGGATGCTGTGTACAGCGCTGTACATACTCTGGCAGCACACCCTCTAGAAAGCAAACAACGTATGGCCTCCGCAGAAGAGAGCGGGATTCATCAACAAAAGTGGTAACGATAATTTGAAGGCTGTTAGTAGGAGAGGAGCTGCTGATTCATGCCTTATTACGAGTGCCCACACGGTGCAACACCACAAAGCCCTGCTTTCCCCTTCCCACCTCCTCCCTTCACTCAAGGCTACTCCAGAGAGAGTAAACAACAGAATCACACAACCGACTCGACACTCATGGTATACAGGGCTCCCACTAGATGGAGGGAGTACCTACACGGAACCAGATCGCTCGCGGTGGCGGTGTGGCGCTAGTGCATGCAAGCAAATAAAAAGACGGGCAAATGAAGACAAACAGAAGCGCAAGAGAAAATCTGAAGCAATGAGGTCGTTCCTGTCACCCTCCATCTGCCCGCTAGCCCTCCTACGCTATGGGTGCGCCTGTTACTTGACTACGTCGCTCGCCTTAGAGCTTTCAAGCTCCGTTTCGCTCGTCTCCTTTACTGCATCGCCGTCGACGTTGCTGTCGGGCGAGATCATTTTCCCCTGTTCACCCCACATCACAGACTGGGGCTGCAGGCGATTCGGGTGGTAGCGCATGTTTGCAAGCTCTTGTACAATCTCGCACAGTTTGTCCAGCTGGGCATTGTTCACCGCGTCTTTCGGATCGTCAAACTTGTGAGAAAGGCGGCGGTCGAGAAGCGCCTTGAACTGCCGCACAAGCTCAATCGTGGAGTAGCTCGAACGGAAAAAGATCCAGCCGCTCACAATGCCAAGCTTGAGCTCGTGATGGTAGTCCGTTCGGGTGGCACGCGTGCTCATCAGCAGCACAGACCAGAGGGAGACGGAGGTTAAATGATGAGCCATGAGCGTCTCCTTCTCCGGTATTTTCCTGAGTCCATCGTAGATTACAAAAGGATTCGACTCCTGGGTCAGTTTGCTCGTCTTCAGTACACTGTCGTTCATGATCGCAATATAGTTCTCAAAGAAGGTGCGCAACACTTGTGGTCCCGTAACCATCGCGACTTTAGGAAGCGCGTTCGAACAGAGCAGACACTTCGACAAACCAACATCCATCGAATTGCGCGAATGCTCAGAGGACTCGATGAACACAATGTCCTCACTGGTGAATCCACGCCGGTGCATCGACGTCGGCACCCTTGACTCCTCACCGATAAAGTTGTCATCCACGAGCAGGTTGCAGTACTGCCGCTTCAGCTGAGTGGCCTGGATGAGCGCCGGGACGCTCAGCTGACGCGCCCTGATCTGCTCCGCAACCTGTCCGTGCGCCCGTTCACGAAGCAGCGACACCCAATAATTGTATCCGTTCACGGAGGCAAGGATGTCTGAGAGGGTGTTACACGAAAGATCCTCGCGGTGGAGGCGCGATGAGACGCGCGCATCAAACGAGCAAGTGAAGACGCCCTTTTCGGTTGTCGCGGCGATGGTGAGGGCCGTGTCGAGGCACCGGAATGCGGCGCCGAGCAGAATAGTCTTGCCGATTGTCGGTTCGACCGGGAGCTTCGCGAGGCGGTGCCCTAGCGGAGTGAGCTGACCGCCCTCGTCGGTTGCGCCGAGGTCGTATAGTCGTTTCATGGCGCAATCCACCTCCGACTCGAGCGGTGGTTCCATCGCCGTCTTCAGAAACTGCTGAGGAGCACCGACCTCGAGCTTCAAGATGGTGAGGCAGAGCTTGTCCAGGGGTGTGCGTAGAAGCTCCGGCGTTTGGAACTCGTGCAAACTGCGGAAGTGTTCGCGCGAGAAAAGACGAATGCAAAGGCCAGGGCGTGTGCGACCGACACGACCGCGGCGCTGTACGCAGTTTGCCCGACTGGCGTAGGTGCTCATCAAGCGCGAAAATTTTCCCTGTGCTTCCTCTGGCACCAGAGATGGTGATACCACAGTCGGAGTGTCTTCGACACGGTTCGAATCGTAGCCCTGTGGGTCACTTTTTGGAACCAACGTGCGTATGCGCGTGGCGTACCCCAGCTGCTTCATCCGGCCCGTGTCGATCACGACGCCAACGTCGTCGATTGTCACGCCGCTTTCAGCGATGTTGGTGGAGAGAATGATCTTTATTTTGCCGGGTGGTGGTGGCAAGAAACACTTCAGCTGCGACTCAGCCGACACCGCAGAGTGTAGCGGCAAAACATAGTACGACGTGTTGCGCTCCAGCACATCCCGCGCCTTATGAATCTCGTCCCACCCCGACAGAAACACGAGGATGGAAGAATCAGTGATGTCAATCATGCGGAGCGCCTGCTCAATGGCGAACTGGATGGTAGGGTAGTCGACCGGCGTCGACGCTTCGAGGAAGCCGTAGCGCGATCGAGGGATGCAGGCCGTCGCGCAGTCCTCACCCGACACCACGATGGGGGCATGCGTGACACCAATATCTGGCTGCGCGGAGGCGTTGCATCCTTTGTGCTCACTACTTTCCGCAACGCAGGCCGCCTCCTTCAGGAGGGGCGTGAAGCAGTTATGCTCGCGCGCGAACGGCACAAGGTCTTCCAAGAAGTACTCCTTAACCGGAAAGACATGCCCCTCGACTTGAATGAGCGGGGCGCCGCCAAAGTATGCCTGGAAGTCAGCGGCATGCAGGGTAGCGCTCATCAGAACAATTCGGATGTCGCGCCGCTTCTCCAGCACTTGCCGCAGTAGCATCAGGATGAAGTCGGAGTTCATGTCGCGCTCGTGAATTTCGTCGATGATGACGTGAGTGTAGTCGTCAAGCAGCGTGTCCGTCTGCATCACACGAAGAAGCAGGCCGGATGTGGCGAACGTGATGTGTCGGCCCTTGCGTGCGTCAAAGCGGATAATGTACCCTGTGGACTCCTCAAGCGGCTCCAGCCGCTCCGCCGCGACGCGCTGCGCAATAGAAACTGCACTGAGTCGCCGCGGCTGCGTAACGATGATGGAGCACCGCCCCCCGTTACCCTTCAAGGTCTCCTCGTCGAGGATGTACTGAGGAACCTGTGTCGTCTTGCCACAGCCCGTCGTTCCGCAGATGATGGTGACGGGGTTGTTGCGGATGGCCTCGAGAATCTCATGCTTGTGTTCGGCAATGCTCAGCTCGGCACGCCTGGTCGCAAACTTCTCCAGGTATACGGGGTTTGTGATGCGCCGCTGTAGTTGTTCAAGAAGACGAGCAGACTCCTCCGTCTCCTTGTCGGCGGCCTGCTGCGTTCTAGTAGAGCAGCTCTCCCCGCCACCGCCAGTTAGCCTCTCATTGCTCTCATTGAGGCTTTTTCGGTGGCTTGTCAGTGACGCCGTGCCCCCAGAGCACGGCATTGCTGCGGACAAGTCCTGTTGGTTCTGCAGGCACGCCTGCATTCGCTGCTGCACCGCATCAGGAATCGTCAGCGACGGAATTAGTTCTGGCAGAAGGTACGGGTTCAGCTTTAGCAAATCGACAATGGACTTCATGGCCGGCACCTGTCCTTCCATCATCAAGAACAGCTTCTCGTACGCGCTGAGGATGTTGTCCCTGGTTCCACCACCACTGCAGCTGGCTGTCATTTTCTGACCATCCTCATCGACGATGGAGACACACGCGGAAAAAATGGCCCCCGTTTTCACGCGATTCGCCTCTGGATGCGTCGCCACAACGCTTTCCATCTCGAGCTTAAGATTACCTGCAGAGGGAGGCTTTGTGAACGCCATCTCGCTCTCTTCTCTCGGAAGCAAACGTACAAGCAGATGCTCCTCGGGTGGCGGCAAGTCAAAGCACACTGTGTAGAGGCAAACAGCACGCTTTTTGCCGTCTACGGTGAATACATGTTGTTTGGAATACCAAGCCGCCTGAGTAACGAAGAGAGAGCTAAAACGGCTGAGGTGGTGCTTTTCTTGCTTTGTCAGCGAGCTTTCGGCGTCCGCGTTGATGAGGGGTAGAGTGCTGAAGGTGTCGAGGTCAAACTCGCCGTCAGCGACCGCTTGAGTATCCTCCTTCCACTTCTTGTCGCTGTTCACCTTCTGCACATACGCCGCAACAGCAGGAAACTTGTCGTCATAGGACTCGTCGACGCGCCGCAGAATGGCCAAGGCATGCATGGCAGCTCGTCGCTGGGCCACCACCTTGTTGTGTCCCACACCACGGCCTAGTAGGTACTCAAAGCCAGGGAGTGGAATAGTAGCGTAGGTGATGCGGTGATGCATGGGGCCGACCAGATATGAGTCGTACCGTGGGACGAATCTCTTGAGCGTTGTGAGGCAGTACGCAGCGAGGCGCAATCTGGCATCTGGATCCACGGGCTTTGCCTCCGCCTCCGCGAGGGCGGCATCGATCACCACGTCTCCTGTCCGCGGTACCCGCTGCTCCTCGTAGAAGCAGTTCTTGATCGCCATCTGCTTCGCAAGCACGTACGCAGCACACGCCTCCACGTATGCTTCCCACGCACCTGGGGTCACGCAAGAGTCGTCTTCGCTGTCCGTCGACGGACACGGTGGCAGCGGAGCCGTCAGATCAATGTTAAAGCGCTTCATGCGCAGTCGCAGTGGCTTCAAAGGTACTTCGCTGGGGTGAGGCAGCGGTGCCGTTGTGCCCGTGATGAGAGCTGGGGCAACCCTTCCCTCCACTTGTGCACGTTTGGCGTGATAAGCCTGCAGCTTGGGCAGGTTGGGGAAGAGAGGGATGCCGAGAAAGTCCAGCGTGCGCTCTGCATGCATCCACGACAGCAGCTCCGCATCTCTCCGGGTCGAGGCAGCACCCTTGACAATGTACTCGAGGCACTTCTGCTCCACCGTCTCACTGCCGTAGCGGGCAGGCATCGGAAGAGACCAAGTCGCTACATGCAAGAGCACGCTGTGCCCCATGTTGGATGTGAATGTGACCGGTGTTGCTTTAAGGTTTTCGTACCTCAAGTAGTATTGCACACGGTATTTGCTGACCGTGTCAAGTTGCGATTCCACCACGTACTCAAACGCTTCAGCGTCCACCACCGCCGCCTCTGCCGTGGGTGCGTCTGCCTTTGCTGTCTCTGCAGACCCTCGGAGGCGCGCGGTCTTCTCGCGGTCCCCTTCTTCGGCAAGCCACTGTTTTGTTACCCCTTGTGTTTTACCGAGACTGTGGCCTCGCCGCTTGTTCTGCTCTTTCTGGCGCTCCCAGTGCAGTGAGCCAGGGTGCTCGCGGCGCAGCGGCGGCGGGGATGCTGTGCTGCTCGACTGCTCCTCGCCAGGACCCGAAGGTGCCCAACGACCCCATTGCGCGCACGCTTCAGCATGCCGCTTTTGCTTGACGAGGTCGGTGTAGAGGCAAACTCCGAGTGCATCGAGAATGAGCTCCGCGTGCATACAGGCAACGTTTTCGGCGTCGGCGATTGTGTCGGCCTCGCCTAGCGCGAGTCGCGCTTCCCCGCAAACGGCCGGCAGCGGGACTTTCAGCGCACATCGATGCCGCGGTCGGCCCTCCGTCTCGTCCTCGCTGAGGGCTTGCCGGACGACGATGACATCGTCGAGGCGACGGCCGACGGTTGACAAATAGTCTAGCACGCGCCTCTTGGCCGACTTGTCCATCCTGCGCGGGGATGTAATCGCATACGCAGCTACCGCAGATCCTTCCGGCACACCCGGGGCAACCATAATGTACCCGTCAGGGGTGTCTGGCTGCATGTCCCAGAACTCTTTCAGCACCACAGCCCGCACGGCGGCCAGCCGTTCCTCGTCCGCCATTTTTGCTGTCCCGTGGACGGACACTTTCGGCGGAGTCGAGTCCAACGTCGCTTTCGCCTCCGCCTTCGAGAGATCATCGTCTGGTGCAGATGCCTCCGTAGCAAGTCGCGCGCGCTTCACCACACGGCACCGCGACGGCGTGGGTGTGCTGACGGTGTTGCAAGATTTTGTCTGCTCTTCGTCCACAGAGGCGAAATCCTCGGACAGGGCCGCTGCAACTACAGCGACCTGTGTGATCAGCTTCTTGGCGGTGCAGCGGCGTGCTGGAGGACTTGGCGTGGAGACGTCCGCCGATTCGCAGGGCACGTCTGGAACGCGCTCACGGCGAGCACGTTTCCATGCGATGTCCATCGCTGTCTCGGCTTTTACAGGGACACGGAGCATGCACAGCACATCCAACGCATGCATAGCTGCAAGAGTGTTAGCGTCCGGCGCATTCGACGCGATTCCCACGCCGCCGCGAATGCCATAGAGATCCGGCAAGGGCAGCAACACTGTGGACTTGACTCGAGCACCGATTGCCACCTGCAGAAATGGGGCGGCGGCCCGCATGGCACCACGAGTATGAAGAAACGCAGTAATGTCCTCTACCGCAGTAGACTCGCCCACAACGGTCTCTACGAAGCTACCACTTTGCTCAGTGACAACGTTATGCCTGTGAAACCAGTCCTCTTCAGCCGATCTCGACGACGTGCGAGCGCGACCGTTCCCTGCTGTCCTAACGACGAGCTCCTTCAGCGGCTGTGGAAGGTGCACGTGTAATGGATTCTTCGGCCTCATGCCTGGCAGTGGAGCAGGGCGTCCGTAGCTCCACGCTGCCATGGCATGGGCCTTCTGCATCGCCAGGTCGTCGAATATAGCGACACCCACAGCATCCAGCAGAAGCTCTGCATGCATGCAGGCCAGAATCACCGCTGTTGCTCGCTCCATCGCCTTTCCAGAGGCGACGAGGTCCGTCGAGGGGTTCGCGATACCCGTCACCTGCGATGACAAAACGAGTCGCGCCACCATCGCCTCTTCGCCGCCGTCTGCCGCGCTGCTCGCCGTCAGCGTGCGCACCCTTTCCACACTCAACTGTTGCGCAAACGAAGGGCAGCCACGAGGAGCACGTGCGAAGAGAGCCTCGATCCTGAGTCTCGACTTGGGATCCAGCAGGCACGGGGAAAGCAACGTATGTTCCGAAGAGATGTAGTGTCGAAGGGAGGGCGTGGTGTTCACAAGGTGCCATTCCCCGCCCTCCGTCTCCTCGTCTGTCAGGATGCGCCTCAAGGGCAAGGGCCACTGCGCCATACGCTTCTCTGTCGAAGGGCCACTATCCTTATCCTTCGGCGAGGACGCGTAACGGCCTGCCGCGCGAGCTGTCTCAGCGTGCTTGTGCTGCTTTGATGGGAGGGTGAAGACGTGGTATCCTAGCAGGTCCGCCATCTGCTCTGCATGCATGGCGGCTAGCAACTCCGCCTCTTTCGCTGTGTTGGACAGCCCGTGTGCCCAGAGCCACGTTGGGGCGCCCGTGCAGCCAGCTGCACCCATCTCTTCGACAAGGTGGCGGGCCATCCTGGTCACGGGAAGCTGCAGGCGGGCATGAAAGAGCTCTCCGCCGCACACTGCTTCGGTTTGGAATCCTGCGGCCGAAGTGCTGGAGACACCAGAGTTCTCATCGGATGCTTGAGCAGCCGCAGTGAGATTTCGTCGCACAAAGCCGAGCATTCGTGCTCGTGTGAACGGGTCAACTACCTTGACATCAGCAAAGACTGAAGGCAGCTCCGGAGAGTTTGTCGCGCTCCATGCGACAGTTGACGGCGGTGATGTAAAGCTTGAGTCTGCGTCTGCTTTATAAGAGTTTGCTTTCGCAGTGCAAGTCCACGGCTCTTGCACGCCCATCAAGTCAATTTCCTCCGGCTCAATGACTTCGGGTGTGCCCGTACAACTCTTGAAGTGCCGCAATGGCGTGTGCGCCGCCCCGCTGCACGTTCCGATGGAGCTGTGGAGATGACAGAGAGCACTTCTCCTGCTTGACAGCAGCGGCCGCAGCCTTGTCCTCATCGCACAATACCTATGAACCACCGTCTGGAGTGTGTGAGAGGGATATGCAAGGTTTAGCTCCCCTGTCGACGATGCGTTAGCGGGGGGTGTTAGCACCGCGCGAGCGCGGCCGACGCAGCGCATAGTGAGTCGTCACTCACGAAGCAGCAACCTGTCTCCAGCGCTTGGGACGCCACGACAGTAGGCCTGCTCCTTTGGGTTGGCGCCTTTCACTTTGCACAGCGACTCAATAAGAGGACCCAAGCCGCGGGAAACGGATGGGGGGAGGGAGGGAGGAGGAAGTGCGAGAAGTTGCGTCACGCCGGCCTGAAAAAAAAATAGTGGGCGATGTTCACCCACTGACACGAAAGAACAGACACGCACATCAGCAGAGCACAATGTAGCGAGCCAACGAGGAGCATCAGCCCCAAAGAAAGCGTAGGGAAGTGAAGGGAAGCGAGGCGCAAAGGGAATCGTAAAGAGCATTCTGAGGACAGGGAAAAATACAGCGGGTCGATGCAGACCTTTACTTCTCCTTCCTTAACCATAACATTCAGGTGAGCGCGGGTGTGCGGGCACACTATGCATGCGAGCCCCGCTAGAGTATCACTCAAGAAAAGGGGAATACGGAGCCGACACGACGCTGGACAGGGTGTAAAGACACGGCTCCCAATGTGTTGCATCAATGCGCTATCCAGTAGAGAGAAAGGGGGTACAACGTAGGTTTGTCTCGGATTGCAATAACAACGCTCTCTCTCTCGATCGTGATACTCTCGCATCACGACTCAAGGCGCACGATCATTCTTTTCTTGAGTGTCTCGTGCATGTGTGTGTGTGTGTGGAGGGGGAGGGGGTATGGTTGTGCAGATTTGCGTGACTGCTCGTTCGCAGCCGTATTCCTAAGAGATTGTCTGCTTGCACATGCCCGCGCTGCACACACTCTCTCACTGCGCGTAAAGTGCAGTACAGCGTGGTGCACGCGAGTCGAGCGCAAACAGCGAGTGAAACAGCAAAAGCGCCGCAGACCTAATAGAGGAAGAAGAGGAGCAGTGTGGCAGGGAAAAAATAAAGAGCAAACGCACATGTAAATTTACACGACAAAGGTTAAAATCAAGAAAGAGTGCTGAATGATGCCAGTGAATCAGAATCTGGAGACATGGATCCGACGAGGATCTTTCAGGTCCTTCCACGCTTCCATTTTCGCCGGCATAGAGCAATACATCCACTTCACTCGGCTCCCCCCCCTCACGCCGCCGCCGCCCAGCCCGTCACAGGCCCATCGCCCGCCGCGAAGAAGCAGCCGCGGAGACACGCGGTACAGCAATGCGCCGACTCAGCCATCGGAGCACGGCTCATGGCGCCAACCCCACCCCCACTCCGCAGGTCGCCTCTCACAGCCGCCCCCACTATGCCGGCCGACACGCTGCCCCTCAGACGGGCGGTCCAAGCGTGCTCACGGGGGCAGGCTGCCCCGACGCGGCGCCATCCAGGGGCCTGAGCGACCACATCAGCAGCGATACATCGCTCGGACATCCCTCCGTCGTAGGGGCGTGACACCCCCTGTCACCGCCACACGCGGTTCCGCATCTGGCAGGGCGAAGGAGGGCTGCCTGGCCTCCGCACAGGAAGCGTGCGCGTGCGTGCTGTACACGTGATAGCGCCACGCAGGGAGGTATCTCTTGTCATCAGGAAGGGGTGGAGCGGGGCTGGACAGGCTAAGGAAGTGAAGAAAGACGAAATCCTACGCGACAGACGTCTGAAAAAGGCAAGAGTCCATGTGCGCATTTAGTAAAGAGGCCCCGAAATAAGTAGAAGAAAAAAAATGAATGGGTCTGCAACCGTCGGCGTGCAACTATTGCTTAGGAATCAAGGGCAGCGGCTGATGCAGGAAACAGCGATATGCAGGTTGAAAAATATGTACATGCCAATCAAGTGAAATATTACTAGTGGTATAATAATGGCAATACGGATTACAGCGACGCGCTACCAGCACCTCCACGAGAAGAAAAAATCACGATAGAGCGTGTCAGATAACATGAGAGCTGCGAGAAAATACATTAGAAGTGTCATCACCTTAGAGCACACGAAGAGAAAGAAGCGTGCACGACGCTCTTGCCAGATAATGCGGAGATGCGCGGTGGCGCCAACAATGATCAGCTCGGTGATGGGAAGCGACATGTAGGCGATGGTGACAATCTGAAACTTCTCCGACTTGAAGAGCAGAAGCGCCATCAGCATCATGACTCCGCCTTGAAAGAACGACACCCACATCAACTCCAGAAAGGTACGGGTGTTCGTAGAGTAGGACTTGAGCAAATCTTTGTAGAGAAATGGGTACTCGTGCACGTCCGACTCATTGAAGTCCTCGTCAAGCACCAATGCGAAGGCTGGCGCCACTGTGAAGATGGTGAAGTATCCCATCAGTAGGTAACCGTTGAACACAGACATGGTTGTTCCAGCAAACAACACTGAGAAGACCGCCAGCACAATCGAATAGGCGATGTCTCGGTGCATGATCAGCTGACTGAGTCGACAGGTGCGTCGGTACGAGTTCCGCCCATGCCACATGATTAGCCGTAGAGAGTGCGAGAATTTCGTAATGGAGAAATCAGCGGCCATGCTTGCCTGACTCCCCTCCACTCCTTCAATACCAATCCACACGTTGACGGCCTGAGTCATGGACACGTCGTTGCCGCCGTCACCGATAGCCGCGACGCGTGCGCCACAGCAGCAATCGCGCATGACACTAAACACTGCCGCTTTCTGCGCTGGGGAGTACCGCGCTACAATCGCCGAGTAGGCAGTGCTAGCCACTTCCGCGAAGGTGGAGACATAGAAGAGGCAATGGGCCAGTGCGTTGCCATCCAGGACCAGCGTCCATGGCGACATTACGTCGCCGACTGTGACGCCCCCGCAATACTCTTCCTGCAGCTCACGCAGGCGAGGGTCAATATCTGGTGGGGCCATCCCGCACAGGTACTCGATTCTGCAGTGGCGGAGAATAAGCCGAGTCGACCGGCCGATGGTGGCGGCAGTCTCGACCTTGCCACTAGTGAGCATCCACACCTTGATGCTGCACATGCCGAGCGCCTCGAGAGAAACCATAACATCGTCTTGTAACTCGTCTTCCACCCCTGTCTCCCCATTGAGCGTCATCTCTCTCTCTCCAACAGCTTCATCGCCGCCTCTATCGCCTCTGCTCGACCTTCACCGGAGATAGACATGGCAGCCTCGTACTGCCGCAGAAAGATGTTGAGCATGTCCTCGCTGAGCGTGCGAATGGCAAAAACGAGTGTACGCAGGCCCATCTGCGCCACTTCCTGGCAGCACTCGTTCAGCCAATCCGATCGGCGTATCACTGATGCCATCTTCGCATCCCCGCCTTTCATAGAGAACTTGACGGTTTCCTGGGCTTTGCCGCCGCTGCAGCTCCCTGTGCGCTCGCACACAATGATGCCCATGCACTTGTCCTCCGATGAGAACGGGAACATCTTGACAGTGGTGTAGGTATGCAGCTGCGCAACGCCACCGACGGTGAAAGCCATTGATGTGAGGTCTCGATAAGTCAATGCACCACCCAGAGAGCGGCAGAGCTTGACCAGCGCCACCTCGTCTGGTGAGAAGGCCTGGTAGTCAGTTGGTTCACTCATCATATCGGCTGTGAGGGTAGAGACACAGCTGTACCGCGCCACGGTAGCACTGTTGCACCGTTGGCGCTGAGGACCACCGGTTCCTCCTCCATCACTGGGCTCACATTGGGGCAAAACACGATGGCTCTGATGAGGTCGCCAACGCGATGCACATCTCGGACCCACTACTTCGCATTACTCCCACCAAGGCGCGTGAAGACGTTATGAAAGAGGAGGCGCGACCCCGCTCCCCCATTGCCTGCGCCAAAGTACTCTTGCAGGGCGCACGCCAGGCGATCAGTGACGCGGTCCGTTAGCGCTGTAGCGGGTCCTACCTGCATGGCACGAAGTCCCATCTTGATTTTTTTTTCTGTGAGTGTGCCGGCCTTGTCAGAAAAGAGGTAGCGCAGGCGGTCGAACGCCTCTGGAAGGTTTGTGGTGCGGGCCACGGCACCTGGAATGTGGGGGTCATGCGACATATCGTACGAGTTGTCAAAGGCGACCAGCGTCCACGTTCACGCGCATCGCGATGGGAACCATGACGGAGGGAAGAACGAAGAATCGCACGAAAGTGACGGCAACGTCTCCACGGAACTGCTGCTGTGCTACGAGAAGAAAGGAGAGAAGCAGAAGCAGCAAGAAGTACAGAGCCGCGATCAGGTTGAGCTCGCTCTCGATGAGGCCGACCTTGTTGCGCGGGTTAGTGGAGTTGAGAGAGCTGAGTGTTTCCCTACCCGTGTACGCGACCGCGGCCACCAACATGCCTGTTGCCACCACACACGACGACCAGATCGCATTTTCCATCGTAATCGACTCGCTCTGTCTGTTGGCCATGTCGAGGGTGCCAGCGAAGGTGTAGATGTCCTTGTGAGGCGCACCGCAGTTAATGTTAAAGCGCAGTGAGGGAAGTTCGGCGCATGTGAGACTCTTGGTAGAGTTCAACGGGTAGCGCATCTTCCTATCAGTCTCGCCATCAAGTTGATCGGTTTGGATGAATATCGTACCCGTGATCTCAGAGGTGTGCAGTACGACAGAGTCAGCCGGCACACACTGGTCTTGGAGCAAGATGAACAGGTCTCCTACCCGAATGTTCGATGATCGAACCCTGACAAGGTCGCCACTCTCTGTGAGCTTCTCAAACACCTCAACGCTGTCGATTCGGTCGCGGCGGCATCGCTTCCAGTCATCCATGGCGTCCTTCATGAGCGAGAGGCACACCACCAGCACCAGCGGTGAAAAATAGGTGAAGAGAAAACCGACCTTCAGCACTGGAATGAGCTGCGGGAATGCCAGAAAGAGGTTGAGGAAGTTTTGAAGCTGATAAAGCAGCGCCAGCGGCAGAAATGTCAAGAGCGTGTAGCGACGGTTGTTCACCGCGTTGCTCGGGTAGCCCGACAGGCGACCAGTCGCCACGGAAGTAGCCAAACAATATTTGACAGCTGTGACGAGACGGTGAGACCGGTATGTGCAGCACCTTCTGCAGCCACTGTCGTAGACCTTCATTCTTCAGTTATGGAATCCTCAGTACCGACGCCGCCGCGCCCGTGCTAAGTGCGTCAACGACCAAGAGATCAGATGACCGGCTGCAGTGCTGCTGTCGCCGCTGCGGGACGTGCATGTTGCTGGTAGAAACATACGGGGTAATGTGGTTGCTACTTCGTGTGTTTTCGCCCTCGTCGCTGGTGTACAGAGCGTTGTAGGGTATGTGACGCATCATGCTAGGGAAACTACGTCGCCGGCCGCTCATGTTGGCAGCCCTCCAAATTCGAAGCAACCGCTAAGGTAGTTGCGGGGTCACCAGGTTGCTAAAAATGATCTCCAAAGCGCAGAAGCACATCTGTGGCAGCGTTGTGAATAGTGGTTGGGGCTTAATACAAGTGGTGAATGGCAAGAGGCAGGTCTACTCGATCGCACATGCGCACAGGTGACGAGAGCGTGCACTGGAGAGTGCTTTGTGCATGACCAGCAGGCTTTGCGAACGGTACGTGAATAGAATGGAAAAAGAATCAAGCCAATACAAAGGACAGCCACGGAGGTGGGCGTGCAGCCTACCGTTCCCCTTACTCAACGTCGACAGAGTGTCCTCCAAAAAAAAGAAGGTGCGTTGCATTTCAGGCGTGTGGGTGATGTACTCCTGTGCACAGACGGTAGGGAGTGGGTCCTTTGGCACCGGAAAGTCCCGCTGTACGCCAGCGAAGGCGCAGAAACACAAAAGAGAGACAGAGAGACGGAGGAGAAGAAAGAGCAACGAGAGTGGCGATTTCTCCAATTCAGATCAGAAAGAATGAGCGGGATGCAATAGTAGACCAGTGTGGGGAAGTCCAAGCGACGGGTGGTGGGCGAATCTGCATGTGTTGCTCAGAGTGAGGGGAAGCAACATGCGAGGCCCGTCCCCTCTCCCTTTCCCCCGCAGAACAACAAGAACAAAATGTACGCACATGCAGAGGGGGAGGAGCGAAAAGAGGTAGCGAGAGGAGATCCAACAAGGCTGCTGTTTTGCACCCGTCATCACCACAATCGTGAAGTGCCCCCCCGTCCCCCCCCCTCCCATCACCCGTCTCCTGACTCTGTACAGGTGTCAACCGCTTCCCTCACGACAAACGTATGCTTGCTCGTTACTCCAATCTCTCTTGCGTCTCCATCGCTGCTACGCGCCCTTTACCAGACAGACATAGAGGTCTATCTAACATCTGTGAAAGCCAACCTTACTTAATATGCAGAACTAGAGAGGGCAGTGTGACTTGTATGCCGCCGTATCTGCGCATTCAGTCATCGTCTTCACCGGCAGCGTCACCGCCAGTGGCTGTCCACACCTTTTCATAACTGCTGAAGTCTGCCGTGGAGGTTGGATTGATGACGGCCAAGTAGCCCTCGGCAGTAGGTGCCACTGCCACCATCCATGGATGCTCCAGCAATGCCGCGTTGAGTTCGAGCACATACCCGTTCACACAGGCGGGGATCGTGTACTCCATCATGTCGGACAGCACTATGCTGCAGACCTTCGTGTCATTCTGGAAGACTAATGCGTTCTTTTTTTTCTTGCCTACAACTTGGATGCTCTCCGGCATGATAGCAGTGCGACCCTTGAAGAACTCCACCTTGGCTACCGTCACCCCCGCGTCAGCTGCCGCGCAGCGCCGAACGAGTTCATGATTGGGATCAAGGCAGAGCACACACAAGCCGTTGCTGTGTTGGAGAATGCGGCAGTCGTTCCCCTTCACCTTTTTGCAGTCACGTATGCTGAATTGGTGAAAGTAGCGCTTCGTGAAGTAGTCGAAGGTAGTCGGCGGCGGCAGGGGCACGTACGACCAGTCCAATGCCCCTGCCGCCGCTATGGCGGACCCCTCAGCGACAGCGGCACTGTCAGTGGGTGGAGAGGTGCATAGCTGTTTCGACATTTTCGCTCGGCGAGACGCTAGCCACGGGTACTGGCTTGGGCGGGGGCAGGAGGACTGCAGCGAACCCGTCCGCCGCAGGTGTTCACGAGAAGCTTTTGAATCACTCCTCGGAAGCGGAGGGCGGTGACACGATGAGAGTCTCACTAACATGCAAGAGGAGAGAAGTAAAAGGGGGGTAAAGTGTGCATGCTAGTTTGAAAGTGCGCCGCGGCGCTGAACTGAACCCCAACCTTATTGGAGGTGAAGCGGAAGTCAACCTGAAACAACAGCGAAAACCAGAGGAATCGCTATGCAATCCCCCGAGAAGAAGTTGTAGAGTGACTCCGTACGGTGGAAGGAGGAAGGGAGAGAAAGGGTATCCAAGTCACTCTTTTCCGTTTCCTCTCCACTGTGTAGTCTCTGCAGATGAGTGTGTAGGTGCCCGCTGGTAGAATGCAGAGCGCATTATGCGCTCTTAGTGTAGTGCGTCTTAACAATGGTAAAAGCTGCCCCTATGTAGGTTGCAACACGCACGCGCACACCACTCGAAGTGCTTCAGTGCTTTCTCCAGTGTTACAGTGTTTGCGCGTCTAACATTAGCTGCGCCTCTGCTTAAAGTTAGACCGTTTCTTCGCCAATGCTGCCTCGTAGGCACTGCGCAGGTGCGCGTTCCGCGGATCACGAACGTTCGCTTCCACCACGCGGTACCGCAAGTTGAAGGGCACGCGACCACCGCTCCAGTTGGACAGCTGGCGCGCCACTTGAAAGCGTTCCTTGTTGGATACACCACGATTGCTAAGCATCTCCTTCTCTAGCACTGAGCGGCGGCGTCTGCGACTTTTTCCGCCGCCGCGTTCGTTTGCCTCACCGGCCTCTGGTGATAGCGATGAGCGCGCCGCCGCCCGATCTGCCGCACGTGCCTCCCTCTGCTCCGGTTCCAACGAGTCAAACTCTGTAAAGACCGATCCGACAGCTGAGGCCGTTTCCATTCGCACGCCAACGGGCACAACGTCGAACGGCGTCTCATAAAGGTCCATTAAACGAGCACGGCGCTCTTGCTCCGCTGGTGAGGTGTCCGGTGTGGGGGCCGGTACAGTCGCACTTGCTGACGTTACCGGTCTTGAGGGAGAAGGTGCTGCCATCGCAACCTCCACAGCGTCCTCTCCCTCCTCCTCCAGCAAATCCAGCCATGTAGAATCCATACCGCTCTTGAAGATGGTTGCGCCCTCCGTCGGGACATCCGACGACGCATCGGCTTTCACTCCCGCATTCACCTCTCCATGAAGAGACAACACTGTGTCGCTGCCGTGGACGGACGAATCAGCGGTCGCCTGCTGCTCCTCAGTCGCGGAGCTACTCTTATTGCCATTCAGTGCAAGCAAGTCGGCCGTAATGCCCAGACGTGGCTCAAAGGATTCTGCCACGTCCCCCTCGTCAGCGCCCTTCAGTACAGGATTGTCATCAATAAGGCTGTTCTCCAAATCAAGGTTCTCGGGCGGCGCAGTCCTGATAACTTCCACAGCAGACCCAAAAAGCGAGGAGCTTCGAAAGTACTCCAGCTGTTCTATGAGTTTCGGGTCGTCGGTGCACAAGACAAGGCGCGACTTTGGTGCCTTAAGTGAGCTGAGCATTGCGAGGATAAGAAGTAGCTGATCGTTGTCGCTGACGGACGGGGAGACACCAAGTGCGTCGAGGACCTGCGAGTCCACTTGATTTGCACAGATGCACTCAGTGAAGTGCAGGACACGGGTGCGCCGCCCCACGCCTGTCAGTCGCGAAGCGGTAGCAGAGGAAATCATAGCGAAAATCCCGCGCAGCCGCTGCGATGCTAGAAACGGTTCCGCGCGCGCCATTTGTTGCAGCGCTGGGTCAAAGGTGACGAAACGGTCTGCATTCGCGACCGACTCCGCAAGCTGCGCGAGGCACAGGTACGGGACGAGCACCAGCGACTGCGACGCAGCTCCCAGCGTGAGAAACGCTTCGGAGGTCTCGACAAAGGAGGTGTCAAGGACGTAGATGGACTCATAGGGCTGAACTAAGCCCTGAAGCGCGGCCTCGCTGTGCGCGATGCTGTCGTCGGCGTCCATGCAGTAATCACCAAAGTGTGGCAGCGTACCAACAAGCCCAATGTCCAGCTTTGGCATGTGGGCGCTGATGTCGTCCAGCGCGCGCTGCACCGCACTTCGGCCGACTTGAGCACGAAAGTAACGAGACGAGGCTATGCGAAGGTCCTCGTCGAGCAGCACCAAATCTTCCGGGGCCGCCGCCGGCCCGTGGGCACAGGTGTCGAGCAGCAGCTGTTGAAGGGGCTGGGGTCCTAGTCTGTGAAGAAGAAACTCATAGAACGCTTTCCTCTCAAGTGCATTGCGGTAGTGGAAAAAGTCCACGTAATCATATTTCCAGTACGCCTCCACCACCTTCACAGTGTTGTGGTCCTCGTCAAGGCGAGCGCGTAGGCACATTTCATCCAGCTGCTGCTGGAATAGCCGACGGCGATCCTCAGCAGAGTCATGGGCAGCTACAAGAACCACCGCCCGCGTTACATCCAGTGGTCGAAGCTGCGCCTCTTCCATGCGTTTCAATGTGCGCAGAGCGGCAGAAGGTTGGGCATCCGCTAATGCGGTGATGAGGTAGTGATACAGCTCGGGCGTCAACCCACCTCGCTCGACGAGCCTACGGCGGAATGCGATCGATGTCGGGTCTGCGTACGCGCGCCACAGTTCCCCCTCGCTGGAGCACTTGCGCAGAGCTGGATTACAATCGCTGCTGGTGCGTTCGCGCTCATGCCGGACGCGCTCCTGGTAGTCGTCAATTAGGGTTATCACCTCCGCAACATTGTGACGCGCAGCGCTGTCTTCAAGCTTCGCGAGAAAGGAAGGATGCAGGAGTGAGTCACGCAGGCGCGGTGGAGAGCGATGTCCAAGGCGGAGCTCCTCGTCTTCAGACGCATTTCTACCTTTGCCGAGTCTGTCCTCTGAGAAGCCACTTCTGATGTGCTGCTCCAACTGAGGGAAAAGACGATGGGCGCTATCCGTCGGCCAACCAACGGCAGCAGGGTCTGCGAGAGCCTCTGTCGGGGAACGGGGTAAGGTTGCCAAAAAATTGCAGAGCTGCGCGCTCGACACCACTCGCGGAGCAAGTTGCTGGAAGAGACAAAAAAAACGCCGCAGTTCAGTTTCCTCGACGGGCGAGGTGGGCTGAAAATGACGCAACATAGCAGTACCTGAGGACGAAGCAGTACACATTGTAGTCGTAGAGCTCATTGGTGCAGCGGCACTCTCTGAGGTGGCGTCTTCTGAGGGAAACATGAAGTGCTGTGTGTAGACCTCCAGCACTGTCAGCGCCATATCCTCTACCCGTTCGTCGTTTGGCGAGAGAGCTGCTACTTGCAGCAACCAACTGAGGAGACTCAGCGCGTCGTGACTCTCCAGTTGCGCTTCTTTCCAGTACTTGAACCAGTTGAATGCTGAACTAAGGTCTTTGCCAACCGCGCAGAGTCGCATGTACTCGTACAGACTCTGACGACCAACCTTGTGATGCCGCACAAACATGTTGAACATCTCTTGCGTGTATCGATACGCTTCCTGTTTGTCAGCGAGGCTCGTGCGGAGTTCCACAATAGACGTGCTCCATGCAAGCAGACGCGCGCAGTGATGATCTTGCAGCAAGTGATTTGCCTGATGGAGTGTGTAGCTAATGTACCACGGGCGCGGCTCTTTGTAGAGCGAGGTGCGCAGGACGTCCAGTCCCTGAGAGGCACTCCAGCGCCTGAAGACGTCGCCATAGTGTGTGCGCTTCTTCAGTCCACCCCACATTGAAAGCTGTTGGCAAGGCTTCGAAAAAGAGGAAGGGAAGAAGGGAAAGATTGCCTACACAGGGTTATCCATACACGGAGCCTGACATCAAGAAAACCCTTAAAGGACGCTGTGCGGCGAGTCTCTGCGTGTCTGGTGCGTTTACTTGATTCATTGCGTGCCCATGTCTTGATGGCCCACAAAGCGAAGCAAAAAGGAGAGAAGGGGCCGCAGTGAGACATAGGTGAAATAGTATGAGCGATGGATGGGGGAGGGGGGATGAGCAAAAAAAGGATGCCTAGTGGCTTTCTGCGGTGCAAGACAGCCGTTTCGACGACCTCTGCGAGAAAACCGAACCCCTCATGGAGTAGGAGCCCTTGCGGTCCCATGCAGCCACTAGCAAAGCTTCCTCAGGGCAAGAGTAAAGCGTGATGAGAGAAGCATGAGCCCATAGTGACTGTCTGGGGATCAAGACACTCATTCTGCATCAATCCTCTTGTCAACTTTCTGCTTTCTCTGTTTTCATCTTCCCACAGGCGTGCGGTAACCATCATGTCTCCGCGGAAACGATGAGGTGTTTCTGCGCTGGGTGAGAGCGTTCATATAGGCTTGTGAGCTCAGTCGCGAGTTACTATCGAGGAAACAGTTCAGCTACAGCATTGGGTGATGACCTACTCAGCACCCAACAACCACAACAAAAAGGGTAATCGCCTGTAGAGGAAAACAAATGCACTTCGACGTAGACGTGCGCGCACACATCCACATTCGTTCACCACCTCACAAGAAAAAAAACCGCCAGCCCACTCGCTCTCTCCCTCCGAAAAAACGACCGAAACAAAAGAAAGACTTACACCCAGCGGTCAAAGGAGCCACAAGCGACGCGTGGTGAGGACAAAACCTCATCGATATCAAAAATTTGTTCCTTTTTTTTTGCCTTTGTCTTCATGACTGCCGCCGTGGCGAAACCAACAGACAAAAAAAAATAGAAGCCGCCCCGCTGCACAAACGTAGCGGAGAGTCAGGTGGACATAAGCCAGTCAAAACGCCACACACACACACATACAGACAACAGAAGCGAGGCAAACATTAACAACAATGCACAGAAAAGAAAAAAACGCAGCGCGAGGGAACCGACAAGTCAGAGAAAAAACGAAAGATAAAAAAAGATCCACAGTTAACGAGAGGGGGGGAGAGTGTGTGTGCGCGCACGACAGAATCCTCAGATACACCAATAACAAACACTCGAACAAGCACCAAACCAATGGGAGAAATAGGACGAGTCCAGCACAACAACTGTTGAAACCAACACCGTAAAAAACACGAAAAAGATGAATATATGTTTTTGTTCATTAGTGTGTCTATTTGTTATCCGGCGGAGAGCAGTACATCCACTTCACCCGGCCCCTCCCTCACGCCGCCGCCGCCCAGCCCGTCACAGGCCCATCGCCCGCCGCGAAGAAGCAGCCGCGGAGACACGCGGTACAGCAATGCGCCGACTCAGCCATCGGAGCACGGCTCATGGCGCCAACCCCACCCCCACTCCGCAGGTCGCCTCTCACAGCCGCCCCCACTATGCCGGCCGACACGCTGCCCCTCAGACGGGCGGTCCAAGCGTGCTCACGGGGGCAGGCTGCCCCGACGCGGCGCCATCCAGGGGCCTGAGCGACCACATCAGCAGCGATACATCGCTCGGACATCCCTCCGTCGTAGGGGCGTGACACCCCCTGTCACCGCCACACGCGGTTCCGCATCTGGATGGGCGAAG
Source organism: Leishmania panamensis (assembly GCF_000755165.1). Taxonomy (NCBI): domain Eukaryota; phylum Euglenozoa; class Kinetoplastea; order Trypanosomatida; family Trypanosomatidae; genus Leishmania; species Leishmania panamensis. The sequence continues at coordinate 1,277,657 of NC_025866.1, read as the reverse complement.
GAGGGCTGCCTGGCCTCCGCACAGGAAGCGTGTGCGTGCGCGCTGGACACGTGATGGCGCCACGCAGGGACCTGAGCACTCCGATGTTGGGAGAGAGAGTGAGCGACAATGAGAGAGGAAAAACACGAAAGCCATTCAGGACATAGGATGAATCGAAAAAGAAAAGGAGGTCAATTTTAGCAGGGAAAAGACACCATTACGTGTCGGATGCAACACGAAGGTTTACTAAAAGAACGAGCAAAAGAATACAGCACTTACCAATAGCAATTTTTACGACACACAAGGGAAGGCCACACGCGGGCGCACCTGGGGCTTACCCGTGTGCGCACACGTAGAGATGCCATAGAGGCCCGAAAATAAGGGTTGTAGAACACCTATAACAGTCACAACGAGTACGAAACCCACACTTTCACAAACGCACAAAAAGTATGTATAGGGTTTGAGGAGCGTACAACAACACCAACAGCAACAACCCCAAAGTAGAAAGGGGAATAAAAGAGAAGATCAATCGCACCGATAAAATGAAAGAGGGAAGGCTAAATGACATGGTGAGAAAGGGGTGTTATGAAGAAGAAAGGTGGAAGTCACCCGTTAGTCAGCTCTCTCTCCCCTAACCCTCCTGATGAAGGAGTCGTCTGTGAAGCGGTGTTATGGACATAGATTCGGACGTGAGAGAGAAAAGGAGGAGATACAGCAATGCGGAGTAGGGTGGGTATGGTTACAGTGACAAAACAGAGACAGGACTGACATCTCGATGCCTCGGAGTAGTTGCCATATTTCTCATGCCTGATCGTACCCATGCGTTTGTGTGTTTCTGAAAGTAAGAGGAGGAAAGAGGTGTGCAGACTGTGAGCTGTCATGGTTTCAGGAACAGCGCAAAACGCAGCAGCGACGAAGAAGCGTACAGAATGTGCGCTGCCGGAGGTTTTTGAGGTGATGCAATGGGGCAATGCTAACCGTTGGTGCGGAAGTAAGTGTGCGTGCCTGAAAGCCAAAAAGTGCCTCGGTTACCTCATCGGTTCTCTCACCTGCGCCTTCTCATCGTCTCACAGAATGGATCATGCATACTTTCATGAGTGAAAAAGGTCGTGGTTAGCGTATAGAGAAAGAGAGAGATGCATTTGAGTTCCTCATGCACATTTATGGGTGCTTGTGTACTCCTGTGCGCATTTGTCGAACTTTCTTCTTCGACTTTTTTTTGGGGGACTTGACACGCTCTCTTTTCTCCTTCCTCCTCCAGCGCACTCGCTCTCTTCACTTCTCCCTTTGTAAGCCAACCTGTAAACTAACACTCCCCGTATACACGCGCACACAACACATAACCTGCCCTCTTGTAGGTGTATGCCTGCATGTGTGTCAACAACTGAAGAGACCCCCTCCTTCCCCTCAAAAAGATGGGTCTACTTACGGTAGTGTTACTCATTCATCACCATAAGAAAACAGAGGAGAGGCAAAGATAGAAAGTGGGCACGCAGACGCACGGCAAGAACGAAGGCGTGGGGATGACAGTCCGATCGACACAACAACATACAGGAGAGGAGAAGTGCAGCAAAAGGTGACTCACAATCCCTCGACAAAAGACACGCCGCCATCACGCATACACACGCACACAGAGAGACAAATAACAATAAATAGCAAAATACCTTTTAAAAGAAAAAAATAGATGAAAAATTCGATGATACAAGACCGCGCCGACAGAAGCGAAACTAAGCAAACAACAACAACAAAATGAGGAACATCAAGAACAAAAAAAAAGAACACCCGCACACGTCAACACGCAGGCGCGCTTCACGATGTGGGCGGGAAGCAAAACGGCGACGCAAACACCAAAAAGAGTGTAAAGGTAAAAGAAGAAGAGTAGGAGAACACGTGGGGTCCGTTGATGCCTACCGCATCCTTTTCCATTTAAAGCGTTCGATGCTGGTTCGCTAGATCGATGTTCTTCATTCTCTTGGCACAGCTTCCCTTGCGTTGAAAATTGATATCGACTGCATCGGGCAAAACCCCACTCTCACTCCTTCCGCCACTAATTCACACGCAGCGAATGATTTACAGCCTCTCAATCGCTGTCCACCCCCCTGAGCCGCACGTGCACCTAACCCCGTCAAAGCCGTACAGTGGCAATGAAGAGGCAACTAAGAGGAATCCCTCGGGAGAAGCTGTTCTTTGTCGTATGAAACAGAAAAATACCGAACAAGTGCAAACGAGAACCCATTCAAGGGCACAATGTCCTTTTATTAGCGCCTCATTGCACAACACGTGAGTCCGCCA